>NC_040091.1:23172003-23475033 GCF_003369695.1 Bos indicus x Bos taurus | reverse complement strand
ATAGGCCTGAGACATACTTGTATTAATGTATCTTATGACAACTATACCCATCATCCTGCACACTCACCAAATGAACTGACTCAAAATACACTGCCTGCTGCCTATGTTCCTCTAAAAGGAGTATTTTCACATTTGAAAATTTTAACATAAAAACCTACGGATTTTAACTTCTGCTTCGTATTTTTATAGTTAAGAATAATGAAGAGATTTTTCTCCTGGTCTTCTACCAAATATCTACCGTGCTGATTTTAAAATCATCTGCTATATTTTAAAATCCTCACTAAAACATTAGGAAAGAAGAGATCATAGGAGATGGAAATCAGGGTTAGTCAATGATGATAGCTTAGAGAATATGGGAAGAAAGGACAGTTAAGATTTAAACCTAGAACTAGGAATTATTAAGAATCAGTGTGAAAACAGGCACTGGTGTGCATTACCAGAGTCAAATTTAAGCCAACACTCAAACAACAGTCAACCCTGGGCTGTTAGAAAGCAACCTGGGAGAGGCAGTCTATGGAACGAGGAAACTATTGGCAAACTATATATCACATAAGGGGTTAATACTCAGAATATATAAACAACTTCTACAACTCAATAACAACAAAAAATTGCACAAAATAAAAAATGGGCAAAGGACCTGTATAGGTATATCTCCAAAGAATATATATAAGTAGCCAATAAGCATGTGATAAGAGGCTCAACATTACTGATCATCAATCAGGGGAATCAAAATCACAGTGAGATATCACCTCATATCTGTTAGGATGACAACTGTCCAAAAAAAAAAAAAAAAGAAAATAACAAGTGTTGGTGAGAATATGAAGAAACTGAAACTGTTGTGCACTGTTGGTGTGACTGTAAAATGGTATTGTTACTATGGTAAATAGTATGGAGGCTCCTTAATATACTAAAAACGGAACAACTATCTGATCCAGCAATCCCACTTCTAGGTATATATCCAAAGTAACTGAAAACAGGATCTTGAAGAGCTATTTCATACCCATGTTCATTGCAACATTATTCACAATAGCCAAGATGTAGAAAGAGTCTAAATGTCTGATGGATGGATAAAGAAAATGAGATATGCACATACAGTGAAGTGTTACCCTTAGAAAAAAAGGGAATTCTGCCATATGCTATAGTGTGGATGACCTCTGAGGACACTGTTAAGAAAAATTAGCCAATCACAGGAAAACAAACACTGGATGATTCTACTTATATAAAGGATCCTTTAAGTAGATCCTTTATATAAGTAGAATCATGCTTTATTTAAAGGATTTTAATCCTTTATTTAAAGGATCTACTTATATCAAGGATGGTTTTAAATAAAACTCATAGAAACAGGAAGTAGAATGCTGTCTGCCTGCGTTAGGAGGAAGGAGCAATAGGGAGCTATTGTTCAATGGCCAATACACTGCACTAGACCAGGTGAACAAACTAATCCATTTCAGATTTCATTTGAGATACCTCAACACAAGAAACAAGAGGACAAACAAGACTCCGAAACTGAAGAAAGTTTACTTTAGCCATCACTGCCAGTGAACGGAGACGACTACTTGCTGAGAAACTCTAGCAAAATAATGGACACAGAATTATGAAGAATTAAACAAATAAACAAATTAAAAAAAAAAAAACCCTACACAGAGGTCCACACATTAAAAGACTATGGACTTTAGATTGGCCAGATGAAAATAATATTTCTTAAATCGTTTTAGCCTTTGTAAAGTATACCCCATATGCATCCGAATTTGTACTCAGAAATTTTCATTTCAAAAATGGTTTTTATTATTGTTTTTTTGCTTTACTACCACTTGTACTAGGCAGACACAAGCAAGATTTTTAAAATTATCTTAGCTGAAAAAAATGTTAAAAGTAGAAAAATACTTCTTGAGGACTAAAAATGACAGAGAAAAAGCAGTAAGGAAGCGCTTTGCTTTAGGCTCAAACTGTTATTATTTTAAACATTTTGGTTAAGGGCTGGAAAAATTAAAGAAAATATACAAAGATGAGACAGCAGAAGAGTTTTTCATCTTCTTTCTAAAAAAAAAATTCAGACATACCAATATTCTAATAAATAGGGGGAAAAAAGTACACAGCATGAAACACAAATTCTTTTAAAATCATGTGTGATCCTGTCTCTCCCATTATGATCCCAATTAGGAAGAGCTGAAAGCATTCATATACACAGCCTAAGAAAGCTATATAACTATTTAGATCTAGAAACAATCAAAGGTCAAGCAAGGATAATATGAAATCAATTTCATTAATCTTGTTCTCATGGAGGATTAAGGCAGCTAACTTATAAGGCCCTAAGAAATACATAGTCACATCTAAGAAGCAACAGGAAGGTGTGTAAGTTAAATAAGAAGTTTAATAAGACAATAAGCAGATTATTTGAATCAAGATTCTTTAAATCAAATTTTAATATTAGCAAATGATATAGTCAGGAAAGACTAGCGTTTACTCAGTAATTCACGATACTCAAATAACACTGAAAAATAATACATCAAGTTCCATTTAAAAAAAAATGGGAATTGGGAAATATTTCATATCAAAATGTACAAAGTTGATATAAGTCTATAAAGCTGATTAACCAGACTCCCTCAGTCAAGCAGTTAAAGGGATACAGAGAGCTTAGACATGAAGAAGCACCCTTAACCTATTCATTAAAAACACTGAGTATCATCTCTAATGAAAGAAACACAAATTAAGGTGATTATGACTGTATTACTACCATAAAGACACCAATTACTAGAAATTATTCTATCCAATACAGAAACAAGCTGTGGGGAACAGATACCCTCAAGTGCTTTAGGTCACATGCAATCTTTTGGCAATGCTACACAGGACCTAGCAAACTGCTTATTACCTTCTGACTCAGAAACTATGGGCATAGAGTATTTATCTAAGCATATATCCCGAAGGAAAAAAGTTTATCACATTAATTTTAGCAAAAACAATGAAAACAGTTCAAATATGCAACAAACAAGAAAACAGTTTAACTTTGATACATAAAGGGAAGGAGATCATTCTCATGATAAAGCAAAGAGTACAAACTATAAACGTTTAAGTTAAAAAAAAAAAAAAGAAGGCAATATGACATGAAAACATTACTGTATAAAAATTTGTTTACATACTGCAGACTGGTGTTTTGAAAATGGCTGTTTTTAAAAGTTCATAGATTTATTTTAATTGCAAAGTTGACAATAAAGTTCATCTGAAAATAAAAGTGAAGACTAATACAATTTTTAACATCATTGTTATTTCTAAGGGAGTTTCTTAAGATTTGGGAAAAGAAATCTTTTATTTAAATTGGTATCAGGTTTCTCTGGAAAGTCAGTTCTGGGAATTGTGAAGCAGAACAGCCTTTGTATAGTGATATCTGCAATATTATGGTAGCATTTCCAATGTAGACTCATGGTTCCATAGCTGGAAAATGCAGTTTTGATAAGCTGAAACAGGTTTCAGACTATACTCAAATACATCAAGTTGAACTTCTGATGAGCAAATGTTTTCATAATAATAATTTGGATTTTTAATTCTACTCAGAGAATTCTAATACTGTAACCCTTCACATTTTAATGTTAAGGATAAAAGAGTTAAATATTTGGCCATTACTGTAAATAAATCATCGTTAAGACATCAAGTACATCTTATCAACTGTACACAGAGATTTTAACATCTATTCCCCTTAAATAATTTTTGTTGGTCTTTTTGCTCTGCTGATTAGCTGAGCTGATGCCTCAACTCTGGAGATTTTTTTTTATTAAGTGACATGCATATAAATTTGACTCCAGTGATAAAAATGGGTCACAAAGCAGGATTAAGAGAAGTTTTTTGTCCCTATAAAATTTTAGAACTGATGAGTGTCCACAATTTTAACTATTTCACTTAATTTTCTATTATAATGGTTGAAAGTAAGTTTAGAAGAGCAGTAATATGAAAGTGGGCTTTTTTACTGCATAGATTTATCTATTAAAACATTATTAACATGTTGCTTGACCCCCAAAGGAAAAAAAAAAAACAGAAAAAAATTATAGGAAGGAACTAATCACATTTAAACAAATAATTCAGTAAAAAACATCTGATGACTGTTTCACTGATATAAAGCATTTAACTTCCCAGTGGAAGCCACCATCCCTTAACTTCCATCCAAACATACTGTATCTTTCAGTGAAAAGTACTGTGGTAATAAAGTTACAAAGCCCAAACTAACCTGAGAGCTCTGTACACACGGATGGCTCACTATAAGGCTGTCTCCTAACCAGCATGGAGTCCGTGTCAGAAAGCCCCATTGCTACACTAAAAAAGTACAGTTTAAATGAGGTTAATTCTCTGAATTTTCTACCCTATCTATTAAGGCAAATAAATGAAGACAAAAAAGTACTAGAGAACAATACATGCTGAATCTCTGAAATTACTTTAGTATAGGTGAAAATATTCTTGAAAACAGATGGGCAAAATACTTAGTAAGTTGTTCAGATTACAGCACCAGAAGGAGAAAATATTAGATCTTTTTGGTTACATGAGCCTCTGACATCAGTGGGTGCAACATACTTAATACTTTTATAATAGCACCTACTATTATAAATATCTCACATATATGGAATGTATTAGGCAACAAAACAGTGTGGTAAGAAATGAAATACCTGTTTCCAACATGCTCTAGTTATTAAATATATCAAATTTTTCGTACTGATGTTGAGAGGGTTATACTGAATATTTTACTATCAGATACAGTCATGGAGTATTCACTGGATTCAAATTTCACTATCTTCTTTCATCCTTGAAATATTTGTACTTCCTAAATACAAGGTTAGGTTTTCCTTCTTCTTCAACTAAGTCAATCTTATCCCTATTTTGATGTTGTTCGAATACTTCATTGCAGGATGAAGAAGAAATGAGAATCTCTAGAGAAACCCACTGAACAACTTTTGAGTAGTGAAAGCATCATGAGACTTTCTCTAGCTTGAACAAAAGACAAATGAGATGATCCGGCAATTTTACTAAAAACACACGGGTCACTTCCTCGAATATTTTAATTGTCAAACTTTAAATATAGGGTGGAAAAAATTACTTACTTCTAAGCTGCCTCTCTTAATTGGATTCAGCACTAATAATTTCTTCAAAAGGTTTTCACAGTCTGTGGACATATAGAAGGGAATACGGTACTTCCCTCGTAAGACCCGCTCCCGCAGTTCCTTAGAAAGAAAAAGAAAGCATTTACTGCTGGCTGATGAAATCAAGGTGATTGGGGATAGAACATTAATATCGAATTTAGTCAATACCTTTAAATTCTGGCCGTCAAAAGGCAAGGAGCCACTGACTAATGTGTAGAGAATGACGCCGAGGCTCCACACGTCCACTTCAGGCCCATCATACTTCTTCCCTTGGAAAAGCTCAGGAGCGGCATAAGGTGGGCTTCCACAAAATGTGTCCAACTTGTTCCCGACTGTAAATTCATTACTAAAACCAAAGTCAGCAATTTTAATATTCATATCAGCATCAAGGAGAAGGTTTTCAGCCTAAGAAGAAAATAATAAAAAGGACAATGTAAAGAGCCTACATAAAATAAAATGTTCATTATAATTGTTCAGATCTTAAACATGTATTCTTGTCTCTCTTTTTAAGATTATGTGAATTTTTTATTATTTAAAAACTTTTCCAAGCTTCAATGAGGTATGATTGACAAATAAAAATTGAATATATTTAGGCTTTACAGCATTACTTTTTAAAAGGGTATACAAAGCAATAATTTAATAAACCTAAACATTGTGAAATGATTACCATAATCTAGTTAATTAACACATCTATTTTCTCACAGTTACTTTTTAAAAATTTGTTATTAATTCTTATTGGAGTTTAGTTGCTTTACAGTTCTGTGTTAGCTTCTGCTGTACAGCAAAGTGAATCATTTATACGCATACATATATCTGCTCTTTTCTGGATTTCTGTCCCATTTAGGTCAGCACAGCGCACTGAGTAGGGTTCTCTGTGCTATATAGTAGGTTCTCTTTAGTTATCTATTTTACACATAATAGTGTATATATGTCAGTCTCAATCGCCTAATTTCTTGTCTTACATTTTTAATATAACATCAAACTGAGAAGCCCAGTAGAGTACTTCAATATCTAACTGTTCAGAATTACATCTATATAGGACTGAATTTTAACACTATCATTTCATGGCAATCAGATGGTGTATAAACATGGAACAGTGACAGACTTTATTTTCCTGGACTGCAAACACTGCAGATGGTGACTGCAGCCATGAAAGTAAAACGCACCTGGAAGAAAAGCTATGACAAACCTAGAGAGTGTATTAAAAAGCAGAGACGTCACTTTGCCAATAAAGGTCCATATAATCAAAGCTATGGTTTTTCCAGTAATCTTGGACGTGAGATTTGGACCACAGAGAAGGCTGAGTGCTGAAGAACTGATGCTTTCAAACTGTGGTGCTGGAGAAGACTCTTGAGAGTCCCTTGGACTGTAAGGAGATCCAACCAGTCAATCCTAAAGGAAATCAACCCTGAATATTCACTGGAAGGACTGATGCTAAAGCTGAAATTCCAATACTTTGGCCACCTGACCCAAAGAACTGACTCACTGGAAAAGACCCTGATGCTTGAAAGACTGAAGACAGGAGGAGAAGGGGACGACAGAGGATGAGATGGTTGAATAGCATCGCTGACTCTGATGGTCATGAGTTTGAGTAAGCTCCAGGAGTTGGTGATGGACAAGAAGCCTGGCATGCTGCAGTCCATGGGGTCGCAAAGAGTCAGACAGGACTGAACGACTGAACAACAACGACAAAGACTGAATTTTAGCACTCTATAGGAAGGTTTTATTTATATGCATATATGTAACTGTTTGGGCTTCACAGGTATTGCTAGTTGTAAAGAATCCACTTGCCAATGCAGGAGATGTAAGAGACGCAGGTTCAATCCCTGGGTCGGGAAGATCCCCTGGAGGAGGGCATCTGGTCCCATCACTTCATGGCAAATAGATGGGGAAACAGTGGCTGACTTTATTTTTCTGGGCTCCAAAATCACTGCAGACGGTGACTGCAGCCATGAAATTAAAAGACGCTTACTCCTTGGAAGGAAAGTTATGACCAACCTAGCTAACATATTCAAAAGCAGAGACATTACTTTGCCAACAAAGGTCCATCTAGTCAAGGCTATGGTTTTTCCAGTGGTCATGTGTGGATGTGAGAGTTGAACTATAAAGAAAGCTGAGCACCAAAGAATTGATGCTTTTGAACTGTGGTGTTGGAGAAGACTCTTGAGAGTCCCTTGGACTGCAAGGAGATCCAACCAGTCCATCCTAAAGGAGATCAGTCCTGGGTGTTCATTGGTAGGACTGATGCTGAAGCTGAAACTCCAATACTTGGCCACCTGATGCAAAGAGCTGACTCACTGGAAAAGACCCTGATGCTGGGAAAGATTGAGGGCAGGAGGAGAAGGGGACGACAGAGGATGAGATGGTAGGATGGCATCACCGATTCAAAGGACATGGATTTGGGTGAACTCTGGGAGTTGGTAATGGACAGGGAGGCCTGGCGTGCTGCAATTCATGGGGTCGCAAAGAGTCGGACACGACTGAGCGAGTGAACTGAACTGAACATGATAATTTGATATACATACACATAGTGAAATGATTACTAAAGTTAATTAACATATTTTCTCACAGTTACCTTTTTTTTGGGTATTAATGATGGGAACACCTGAAATCTACTCTCTAAGCAAACTTCCAGTACTTAATACAGTATTACTAACTTTTGGGGGGTGGGGCCATACTGCACGGCATGTGAGATCTTAGTTCTCTGACTAGGCATCCAACCTGTGCCCCTCGCATTGGAACCTTGGAGTTTTAACCACTGGACCACCAAGGAAGTTACCAATTATTAACTTTTTGGATTATATATCAAAAGCTCAGGCAACCAAAGCAAACATAAACAAGTGAGACTATATCAAACTAAAAAGCTTCTGCACAGCAAAGGAAACCATCAACAAAATGAAAACAAAACATACAGAATGGGAGAAAATATTTGCAAACCACATATCTGAAAGGGGTTAATATTTAAAATATGTAAGAAACTCATGTGACTCAATAACCAAAAAACCAAACCACCAGATTGAAAAATTGGCAAAACATCTACATAGACATTTTACCAAAGAAGACATACAAACAATCAACAGGTATATGAAAAGTTGCTCAACGTCACTAATCATCAGAGAAATGCAAATCAAAATGCAAATCAAAACAATGAGGTATTATCTCACAACTTGATAGCTATATGAAAAAAATAAAAGATAAGTGTCATCAATAATGTGAGGAACTAGAACACTGTGTTCTGCTGGGAGGGCTGTAAATCGGTAAAGCCATTCTACAAAACAGTACAGAGGTTCTTCAAAAGCTGAAACTAGAACTACGCCATGATCCAGCCATCTGCCTTCTCAGTCTACCTAAAGAAAATGAAATCAGTTCCTCCAAGAGGTATCTGCCCTCCCATGTTCATTGCCACCATCATTTCTTGACTAACACACATAACTTAGTCTTAAGTATGCTGCTGCTGCTGCTGCTGCTAAGTCGCTTCAGTTGTGTCCGACTCTGTGCGACCCCATAGACGGCCTCCTACCAGGCTCCTCTGTCTCTGGGATTCTCCAGGCAAGAACACTGGAGTGGGTTGCCATTTCCCTCTCCAATGCATGAAAATGAAAAGTGAAAGTGAAGTCGTTAAGTCGTGTCCGACTCTTAGCGACCTCATGGATCGCAGCCTACCAGGCTCCTCTGTCCATGGGATTTTCCAGGCAAGAGTACTGGAGTGGGATGCCATTCACATGCATTTGATATTCATAGTAGTAATAGTGTTAGTTGCTTAGTTGTGTCCAACTCTTTTGAGACTGCGTGCACTGTAGTCTGCCAAAGTCCTCTGCCCATGGGATTCTGGACAAGAATACTGGAGCAGGTAGTCACTGCCTTCTCCAGGGGATCTTCCCAAATCAGGGATCACACTCAGGTCCTCCTGCATTGTAGGTGTATTCTTTACAACTGAGCCAACAGGGATTCATAAAAACATTAAAATTTTCCTAACATTCTCTGAATTTCAATGTAACGATGAGCACTGGCTCTAACATCAGACAAACCTGGATTTGTACCCTGACCTTGCTTCTGATGGAATGGGGCCTCTGGCATTTTTAATTAGGGACAAAGTTACACATTTATGTATTAAGAGAAGCTAATTAACAGAATCAAATCCTCTTACCCTTTAATGCTAGATAACCTCTCATTCACCTTTTCATTTGCTCAGTGAAAATACTTTAAGAAAATATTCCTATGATTTATGTCAGAGTGTTTTGCCTTGGTTCTCTTCTAGGAGTTTTATGGTGTCATGCCTTGTATTTAGATCTTTAAACCATTTGGAGTTTGTTTTTGTATACGGTGTGAGACAGTGGTCTAATTTCACTGACTTAAATGTAGCTGTCAAGCTTTCCCAACACCACTTGATGAAGAGACTGCCTTTTCTCCACTGTATACTCTTGCCTCCTCTGTCTTTGCCATAGATTAATTGTAGGTGTGTGGGTTTGTTTCTGGGCTCTTGATTCTGTTCCACTCATCTATGTGTCTGCTTTTATGCCAATACTAAGCTGTTTTGATTACTGTAACTGTGTGGTATCATCTGAAGTCTGGGAGGGCTGTCCCTCCAGCTTTGTTCTTTATTCTCAAGATTGCTTTGGCAATTCTAGGTCTTCTGTGGTCCTATATAAATTTGAGGATTATTTGTTCTAGTTCTGTGAAAACTGTCATGGAAGTTTTCATAGGAATTACGTTACATTTGTAGATTGCTTTGAGGAATGTGGCATTTTACCAATATTAATTCTTCCAATCCAAGAGTATGTGGTTATCTTTCCATTTCTTTGGATCATCTTCAATTTTCTTTATCAATATTTTACAGTTTGCAGTGTTATAGATGCATATAGGCCTTTTACTTCCTTAGTTAAGTTTATTCCCCCAGGCAAAAGATATAAAAGCAAAAATAAATAAAATAAATGGGATCTAATCAAACTTCAAAGCTTTTGCACAGCAAAGGAAACCATGAACAAAACAAAAAGAGAATCAAGGAATGGGATAAACTATTTGCAATTTTTTTAACTTTTTATTAACAAGGGGTTACTATTCAAAATATATCAACAGCTCATATAACTCAATAACACAAAAAACCAACAGGCCAATCAAAAAATGGGCAGACAACCTAAATAGTCACTTCTCCAAAAAAGACACACACAATGGCCAACAGGCACATGAAAAGATGCTCAACACTGCTAATTATTAGGAAAATGTATACAAATGTGTATCAAAAGCACAATGAGGTTATCACTTCACTGTGGGCAGAATGGCTATCATCAAAAAGACTGCAATTAATAAATGCTTTAAAGGGTGTGAAGAAAAGAGAACCCTCCTACACTGTTGGTGGGAATGTAAACTGGCGCATCGGCTGTGGAGAAGAGTAAGGAGGTTCCTTAAAAAACTAAAAAATAGAGCTACCACATTACCCAGCAATCCCACTCTTGGGTATATATCCAGAAAACACAAAAACTCAATTTGAAAAGATACATGCAAACCAATGTTCATAACAGCACTACTTACAACAGCCAAGATACAGAAACAACCCATGTGTCCATCAACAGATAACTGGCTTAAGAAGATGCAGGGGTGTGTGTGTGTGTGTGTGTGTGTGTGTGTGTGTGTGTGTTGTGTGTGTGTGTGTGTGTGTGTGTGTGTACTTACACAATGGAATATTACACCATAATATTCACCATAAAAAGGACTGAAATAATGCCATGGCAGCAATATGGATGGACTAGAGAATACCATACTAAGTGAAGTAAGTCAGACAAAGAAACACAAATATTATATAATATCATTTATATGTGGAATCTAAAAATAATACAAATGAATCTATATACAAAATAGAAACAGACTCATAGATACAGAAAACAAACTTATGGTTACCAAAGGGAAAAGGAAGAGAGGAGGGATAAATTAGGAGTATGGGATTACCAGATACAAAATACCATACATAAAATAGATAAGCAAAAAGGATTTACTATATAGCACAGTGAACTACATTCAATACCTATAATGGAAAAGAACCTGAAAAAAAAATATGTATAATATATAACTGAATCACTGTACACTTGAAACTAACATAATACTGTAAGCCAACTATACTTCAATTTTTAAAAAAGAAAGAAAATATACTGCCTTTTATAAAAAGCTGCTGTAAAAATTAAATAAAAACTACTTTTCTTCTATAATGTTTGGCACAATCATGCAATCCAAAAAATAGCTCTATCAAATATCTGTTAATAATAAGAAATTTTTGTTATTAAACCAGTTGCTTACCTTAAGATCACGGTGAACAATACACTTTTGATGACAATACTGTACAGCAGATACAATCTGAAATAAATATTTGGATAAAAGATTCAAAATTATAGTAAAAGCATCCATTTTTCCCAATTATTATTCCAATTAGAAAGTTAATACTTGGATTTCAAAGTTACATTTAGTAATTTCACTGTTCCTTTAGTTCAGAAAACCATATGTACTAAAGTGATGAAATTTTCACTTTTAAATTCAGACAATGTGGAAAAGTAGTGTTCTTTTGCTAAAATATACTAAACATTTATCAGAGTGCATGAAGATTTTTCCTATAGGTTGTCATATTTCTCTGTTTACACAATCAAATGTATACTTCATAGATTTGGGTCAAATGGTTTACTCCACTGTTGGAATAAGAATTTTGGCACACATGAATCAGCATTTCAAGATAGTTGGCTCAAGTTCAAAATGCAAAACTCTATTTTAGGAATTCCATTAAATGTACTCAAGGCATGTTTCTCAGGGAGGTCAACTGACTTCAGAATTTATCAACAGGGCATTTAGCAATACTGTATTTTTGTCTGTTCATATATTACAAAGCAAAGGGAAAATTTTTGAGCCTTAAAAGGAAACCTAATTTTCAAAAGAAAAGGGATAAAAATGAAATATAATTTTAAACCTGTCACTAATTCAGCTGGGCAAAGTATTCTTCCCTTGTAACTAGATTCTGTATGCAGTCTTAATTTCTATTACCTAGGGCTCTTTGGGGATAAGTGCTAAACAGGAAAGAATCCAATGGCTTAAGGGCCAAAGATACAAGTGAGAAATAGGTTATAAGCAAATCTATAATAGTTATATACTTTATTACATAAAATACAGAAATGGAAACTATCTGATAGCAATCAGTAAGAGCTACTTTGTACATATATGTATGGCCATTTTAGCACAGCAGAACATTCAGGTCTGTGGAGTCAGTTAAATGTAAACACAGTCTGAATGTTGAGTATTGGTTAGGCATTTACAAATAGGGACAGAAATGAGATTTTTAAAAGTCTAAAGGTAATGTGAAGTATGACCACGCTAATAGGATACTGGTTAGGAAAAAAAAAAAAACTTCGAAGTAGTACAAGTGAAGCTGATATTTCAGTATTATAAAATTATTCTAATGTATATTAAAATGGTTCAAAGACAGAGAAGACATGAATTCAAAACAAAATCAACATACAATGAGTAAGATGTAATTCTATTAAAGTCAGTTTGATCCAACAGTTTATTGAGTACCTGCTATGTGCAAGAAAATGTGCTAGTTGCAAGGGGAACACAAAAATGAACAATACATGTGCACCCTGTCCTTAAGGAGTTTACAGTCTGATTAGGAGGAAAAAATATGTATATGAGTAACTATATATGTAACAAGGCAGAATCATAGAAGCAGATGTACAAAGAAGAGAAGGAATCATAAAAATAAAGAATAATTTCCAGTTGGTAGGTGATACTAACATTTGACCTAAGCCAACATGAAGGACAGAAATATTTTAAAATGTGGAGGCTTGGGGATGGGGATGTAGGGGGTAAGGGGGTGAAATGCCTACTGTGAAGGCAACACAGTGTATCTGGAAAGTAGGTTGGAAAATGGTAATACTGGGAGTTAAACCTGGATAGACAAGTTGGTAAAAGTCTCTGAATTCCAAACTAAGCAGGTGCTACAGAACCATGATATGTTTTTGAGCAGAACAACTGTGAATGATTATAATCAATTTGAAGTGTGAGTCCCCCCAAAACAGCAGGACCCTACAAGTAATATGTAGGGTTCATTTTCTTAAGCAATATGCTTCAAATTGTAATATCTAATTTTCACCAAAATATGTTCATTAGTTAAGAGAGATACATTTACATGTAAATATTAATTCAACTTACTGAATACATTATATAGGCCATAGGACGTTCATACTATAAAGCTATTTTTGTATCATAGATGACAGAACTTTGCTGATAACATTATGTTTTTCAAGTCACCTTCTCTTGATACAGTAAAGAAGGCATGCTACAGGTAATGATTTGGTTACCAAACATGAACTTCACCTTAGACAGGATAGTTTCTATGAAAGCAGTTCTATAGGCACTTCTGGAATAAAAATCTCCTGCGTCTTAAAGACTTAAGAAGGGAAAGATAATTTATAATACCACCACACTGATCTAGTAGGATACAATTTCTACAATGAAAGAAGCTCTGGCTTCTGACTCACTCACTGTAAGAATCCCCATCCACAAATCCAAGTTTTACTGCATTAATCTATGGCCAGACCCTCCCATCTCAAACCTTCTGTACCTCCACAAATGCAATGTATGAACTTCTTTATGATCCTTTAGTTACGGATCTCAAAAACATGATTGACAATCAGTCCCGCACTGACCCTAAGACAAGACATGTCAATATTTTGCCATGAGGTGCAATTGTGGGGTTTGCTTTGCAATTATTTATAAGTGAGTCAGGAATTCCCAAGCTTCAAGTCATAGCCTTGATATTGAGAGGGCTGAATCAACATTATGATTTTCTTGCAGGCCTTCAAATCTTAAGGGAATGCAGAGGTACTGTAGGAGCAATAGCTGCTAAATTGGTCCTAAATTGTCGTAGTGTCTTTGCTATACTTCATGGTAGAGTCAAGGACATACATGGATAGGTGTGTATATACCCTTAATAATATAGTATATTCCCCTTCACTGTTAAACTCTTAAAAGTAATTGCATGACATACAGACCAAATAAAAATAAAATAAATATACATTAACTAGAGTTTTAATTAAACCTATAAAGGAAAATAAACTTAGCAAAAATAAATATAAAAACAAAAACAACTTTTTGACAAATAACTACAAAATTGTGTATGTGTTTTCATTGTTTTTAAAAATGTGAGTTGGTTATCTATTTAATTTGGGGGGAATACATATAGATAGTAAAATACATTTAATATTTATAATAGAGAATTATTCTTTAAACTTCCATTGTTTTACATTTTAAATAGAATTCATTTCATATTCAACCTCTGATCTCATTTTAAAGTAATCCAGATTTCACTTAAAAAAAAAAGAGCCACTTAATAATTACTTGGATCTTTATGAAAATATCTATATCCCAGCCTCCTATCCTGCTCACACCTGTCAGTAAAACAGCAGGCATTTTCACGTTCTCTAATTCCATATAGTACCCAGCACAATTTTCAACCACAGTATGTTTTTAATAGTAAATAAATAAAACCAACCAACTAAAAAGAAGAGTGAGCAGTGACAGTCCTTCAAATACCGATTTAGATTTCAATGGAAATATCTAATGTCAATTGGAATTTTCTTCCTAGTTGGCTACTAAAGCTAGAGTTGATGGAGAGAACGATGACATTTGAAGTGATGATTGTAGTTCCTTACTTAAGTAAACCTGGACTTGCAACCCAGCGTAGCAAAGAATTTAACAGTATGTGGCTGATCGCTGTCCAGCTTCTCAAGATTGCATCCTCATTACCAGCTGTCTTTAGATTCAGCTATTTTAAGTCAAATGCTTATAAGATCCATTTCAAATATAATGAATGGCTGTGTATATCTTTGGTCTAAAGTATTTTATATATTGTGTTCCAAAAAATAATGATTCTGTGAGATATTAATAATAGATGTTTCCCAAAATAAGCTCACTCCATGATTAATTCGGAGAGTGCTCTGTCAATAAAACAGTCAAAAAGGTATTTTCCTCCCATCTTCTTCAGGACTGCTATACTTGTTTGTATGTTAACATATATGTAAAAATCTCACAGTGGAACATTTCATATTAGTATGACCCACTCTTACTGATTATAGGATCACTTTAATTGCAGAATCATGCTTACGGAAGAGATACTGAACTATTTTTAAGTGAGTATTTTAAATTCACTAAGGCAAAGTTTGGATATAGTAAGCTATCTGTTGACACTTCAGTAAATTTTATGAACAATTTACAATTTATTAATCTGGCATTGCTACAGTGATTTTTAAAGTATGTTAATTTTAATTACTTCATTCCTAAAAATTAGAAACAAAAGCTTAGATGAACTTAAATTGCTTTTTCTTATTTTATCATTTATGTAACAAATCATAATCAAGTCGACCTGGAAATACCAATATCTTACCATATTCTTCACACTGGCAAGGTTCCTTCCCTACTCGACTAAATAAAATTGATCATAGTCTTTAAACCTACAAAAATAGGAGTTCCAAAAGCAAGACATCTTTAATTACTTAAAAAAATACAAAAACCTTCTTAAACAGTACACAGTTATGTTGTACACATAAAGGTAATAATACTTAATAATAATTCCTGGATAAATGTTTAAGTATTTATTTTCTATCTCACTCTAGGTCTCTACTTCCAAGACTATCAAAGAGTTATTAATAAGAGTCTCAACTATAAACATTTTACTATTTATATGATCTAAAAATAACCAAATATAACTATTTTACAAGTTTATTTTTCAGTTTTCCATCTTAGAAAGTATGAATTTTTCTTTTTAAAGTACCATGTACTCTGAATTCTGGTTTGTGATACTGTCCATTGTACATCACTAAAAATATCAGCAAAACAAAGTTGAAAACTACTTTCCATACCTGCCTAAATTTTGCACGGGCCTCTTTTTCTTTCATTCTTCCATGGGCAACTAAGTAATCAAATACTTCACCTGAATCAGAAAGGTAAAGCAGGCAGTAAAATATACATAGATTTTCAGTTAACAATATATGCATCGTCAAGTTTTTGCCTTGTTTTTAAAGAAGCTTTTGGCCCACACTTTTCTGATAGTTCTATATAAATTATAACTATTACATGATAGAAAAAAAGGGGAAAAGACATATAAAACCGAATATTGGTAGCAGCTTATGAATCAGCAAAACTCCTTTAATTAAAAAATCATAAAAACATTAAGAAAACTTTCTTTCTTCTTTCCAGTACTATGTGAAAATACAGTCAACTCTTTATTATCCATTCAGATAAAGGGAAGCCACAGCACGGGCAACCAAAAATTACATTTGGCTCTGTATTTGGGGCTTACATTTCAAATAAAATACCAAAAGTCATATTATGTTGGCTCACTCTCTTAAAGTCTACTGATCATTTAATCTTGGTCAAATTCCACCTCTATCTCCATCCACACTGATTTCATTCTTATCCTTCATATTTTGATCATGTTCATTCTCATGATACTCATTTCACCTGCACTGGTACTTAACTCCTTACTATACAGAATGAAACCATCCTTGTCTGCATCTCCTATTACCCTAGAGGAGCTGCAACCTTCTTGAATGCTGTCATCACACCCATACTTTACCTGCATGCCCATCCCCATGACAGGACACAAAGTGGATAGACATTACAAATTTGTTGAAAGAATTTAAAGATACTAGAAACTGTAAAAATTTTCTAATAGATTCTTTACATGTAAGTTTTTTTTCATTTTTCTCTAATTAATAATAATAAACCTAATGTTCAGTTACATTATGAAAGATAAAATACCTCAGTGTAAGGGATAAAAATTTTATATCCTTATAATTTGTACCATATAGACATATATGTATATTAAAAACTCACCAAGTGTCTTGCAGAGTTCTTATAAAGTACAGCAAAGTGGTTAAAAACTCAGGTTTTAGAATCAGACTAATTTTGGTATGAATCCTGATTTAGCCCTAAGTTGCTATGGGGAGATATTAGGAAGATTTCTTAACTATGTTAAGACCCCGTTTCTCCCTATTGTCTATCTCACATGGCTATTGTAAGGATTAATGAAATAATGCACGTGCTTAGCACAGTGACTGGCATATAGTAAGCACTCAATAAATTATATATTTGTATCTAGGTATACAGATATATTACATATACATATATGCAATATCAATCCTAGGACATAAGTAAAATGTTAAAAATCAAAATGCAATGATGTATGTATGTCAGATGAAACTAATACATCTACAATGTTAGCAGATTATATAAAGCATACTTAAATGATTAAATGGGATGATAAAAACAGAGAAATGAATAGATGCTCTAGTTGACCCATCATAGCAGTTAACTCTAGATATGTGAATTTAGGCTGGGAAAGATAAAATATATACAGCAGGGGTTCAAAAATCTGGACTGCCCTCAAGTTCTGCCTGGAATGTCCATACCCCAGATGTTTACATGACCCAGTCTTTTACTGATTATATATTACATGTTTATGATACGCTTCCCCAACTAGAATGTCATCTTTTTGATGGCAATGACGTTGCATCTGTTCATCCACGTGTTGTTCTCACCTTGAATATCACCTAGTACATAGTAAACATTTAATAAATAATGTTTGCATGAACAACAGGAGAAATACACATACCATTGTGGATTAGCCCTGATGCCTACTTTTAATAGGTTCCTTTGAACAAAACATGGTTCATATAGGAGTTCCCTGCCCTTCTAATCACTGAAGATCTTTTGCCCCATGAATGAACCAGAGTCAAGAGATGTACTCCTCAAAGAGGCCGTTTTTCATGCTAAGTTTCTAGCGTGCATGTCAGATTCAATCCTAAAATATCTATAAATTTTAGAGGAAACATATTGTTTTATTTTCCAGAGTCATCTTGTCATTTATAGGTTTAAAAGGCAAGAGGTCGATTCTAGATTTACTGCTACAGAACTGAGATGGTTTTGTTACAGTACCACTGACTGGCAAGACTCAAAGGAAACCTATCATCAGGAATAAGAATTAAGTAAGAGACCACCTGGTTTGGGATGAGCTGAAATACATACCCCTCTATCCTACACTATACCCCACTGCCCTCCAGTGCTACTGAAGGAGAGCAGTGAGGACCCCAGGTGCTGCCTATTACTCCAGCCATTGCTCCTCTTCATTAGCACCAATAGAGAGTTGACTGTACTTACCATTAATTGTTAGAGCAGTACGCACATTAGTATTAACCCAGCCTTGTGGTGGACCTTCATAAAAATTGAACAATGCCCATCTATCTTTAGCTGTCTGTAAGTTCTCGTATCAAAGCCATGTCTAGCCCTTCTCTTGAGACTAGATCACTAAAAAAAGTTTAACTGAACTATAAACACACAGGGTTCCCATACTGATGAACTGTTAATTTACATCTAACTAAAGAAGAGTTTAGTGAAGAAAGAATTCATTATGTGGTATTTGAAGGTTCATTAATTTTATTATAGACTAACATTTTATGCAAGTTTGCATGACAATTAATATTTTTTAAAATCCTATGATAATAAAAAACATTAATGATTCAGGTTTTTGGTTTATGTAAAAAACTTACATGAAGTATTTTTAGGGTTTTAAAAAAGTGATGCAAAAACCCAAATCTATTAAAAAACTAAAAAAGTAATTAAAATAGTATTTGTAGTAAATTTTTTAAAAATCTAAGAGACACTATAAAAATACATAGTCTAAATGTTGTAGATTAAAATAAATCGTCTTTATTCAAGTTACAGAAAATCAGATCATAAAAATCTACATCCTTTTTTAGCTAAAAGGATTCAAAACTAGACTCAACACTGTTTTCCTACTAATTAGCAAAAAAAGGTTAATTAGACAAGTTGGTTTAAATAATTTCCAATGCCCTCCTTCTTTAATTGTTTAAATTCTATGATTCCTTAAAACCTTCAAGATCCTCTTTTTACTTATTAAATTATTTAACTCCATAAATTTTAAACCTGTTTCTGAGAAAGTTAAGGCTTATGCCTAAAAGAACAGTGATTCTACGGCAAACGTATCTCTCATTTGAGGAAAGTGCAGGAAATGAAAATGATTTTCTAATAATCAGTGTTTATTTTGATGCTAGACAGTCAAAATAAACATTGTATTCTACTAGAAGTATATCTTACCATTCCCCTGTCAACTCAGTATTCTAATTTATAAAATATATAGATCAATATTTGTTTAAATTGAAACATTTTATAGATTATCTTGAAGATGTATGTATATTGAGAATCTGTGATATGTGATCAGTTAAACAAAAATGTGACCTAGAACAGGCTTTTACTATAAACATTACTAAAAACATTTGGGTTTGAGATTTCCTATTTATAGCCAAGAGAAAATAGTATTAGAAAATAGTAATAATAATATAATATTAAGATGAATGTTTCATAGATTACATTCATAGATAACATTCATAGATAACAATGCAAATTTAATTTTGAAAAATATCCCTAAGTAATTTTTAAATAAGCCAAAGTCCAATTTTTAAATGTAGGATCAATAGGTCTTAAAATCAAACAATGAATTTTCCTAAAGACACCAATGAAAGGCATTTTAATAAAACTACAGATTCATTAACAAAATAAAGACATAGATATTATAATGAGCTTTCAGGTATTAATAATTCAACATGTCTCATCAAAGGTAACTTTTCAATCCCCTCATCCTTACCCCCACTCGCGTATTCCATGACTAAATAGAGAGTCTTCTCTGTTTCAATAACTTCAAACAATTTTACTGAAAAAAGAAATTAGAGATATAACTCTGTAATTGTGAGCATACTAGATATATTTTAAGAAAATTTAAAGTAACACTAAACCAAAGGAAAAGTTGAGCATTTACTAAATATTACTACTTACAATTTAAAGTTTAAAAGTTTTCCCAAGGATTATTACTACCATGGTAGATAACTATCACAAAATGATTTGGAACCAACTGCTGGGTCAAAAGAGAGTTAAGTTTCTAGGATTAAAAAGCTTATCCCCTTTCAAATTAGAATAAGGTAATAAAAAGGAAAATCTTAAAATCAGAATAATAAAATTTAGTGAATACTTAAAAAGATACTATTATCATAACGATTCAATCAAAAATGTTAAATAATCTTTGGTACAGAAATAAAAAATTTTATAATTATGTGATATTTTAAGTTTCTGATTAAAATCTACTAAATTATCAGACTTATGTAGTTGAAATTATATACCAAAGGGAATTGCATTTGTATCTCTAATTAAACATAAGATTTTTTTAGTGAGCAAGAAACACACTTCAAGAATAAACAGATTAAAAGAATAATTGCTTTTTACTTCTTATAATCCAATGACTTTGAGTAATATGTTGTAAATTAATTTACAAATAAATTTGTCTGTAAATATGGGGGGAAAATAGAACTTATGGAAATAAGTTCACTAAAATTGAAATAAAATCTTTATTTTCTTTAAAATTCAAACTAGTTATTTTGCCTATGGACTATGAACAAACCCAAGTCCAAACTGCCAAAATATCTGGAATTATTTCTTATCCATATCTAAATGGCATGCAATCTTTAGAGAGATTTAGTAAGGAGACATAAGAAACACCTGTATACAGCAACTCCAAGTCATATGTATTATTTTAGTGAAGAGTAGAAGATAGCAAGGTAGTAGAAAAATACAATTTGTAGCCTTCAGTTAACTTCTTTATAATATTTTTACCCAAAGTAACACTTTCTGAGATTATTACTTAGGTTATCACTTTTCTTCTTTTTATACAGAACATCCTTAAAACTGTATCATTTTAAATAGCCTCAATAGTATTTAAGGAAAATATTTTATCATTAATTGTGGAATATAAATTTCATACCTATGTTAGGGTGATTCAATATCTTCATTATTCGTACTTCTCGAAACAACTGTGAAAGGAAACAGGAAACATTTCTGCTAAAAAAGAATACTCAACAGAGAACCAATCAAAACATCTATTTGAAGAAATTTATCTTCTTGTAAGACACTATAGGATTTATTTCACAATTCCAACTCTACTAAGACTTGGATTCCAGGACAACGTTAACTAATTGAACTCAAATGGTTCTGTGTGTGTGTGTGAATATACCATATACAATAAAAAAAATTCAAATACTCATTCCTAGGAATAAAAGAAAAATACTATGGAAATGAAACTAAATGTACATTCTTATGACTTTTATCCAAAAACAACGTTCTTAGGAGGTGGGGGGGCCTGACTCTTTATCTCTACTGGTTGATCACACTATAAGCAATTATGAATAAAGGTATATAAACCATTAAGCTTTTGTGTGGACATAAATTTTCAATTCACTTGGGTAAATATCAAAGAAGATGATTGCTGGGTGGTATAGTGGAGTAGGTTTAGTTTTATAAGAATCCAACAAACTACCCTCCAAAGTGGCTGCACCATTTTGCATTCCCATCAGCAGCTGAGAGCTCCTGTTGTTTCACATCCTTGCCACCATTCAGTGTTGTCACTGTTCTGGATTTTCACCATTTTATAGGTGTGCAGGAAGCCCCAGTAGCTCAAGAGGCAAATAATCCACCTGCAATGCAGGAGATGCAGGAGACTTGGGTTTGATCTGAGTCAGGAAGATCCCCTGGAGATGAAACAGCAACTCACTCCAGTATTCTTGTCTGGGAAATCCCATGGACAGAGGAGCCTGGCAGGTTATAGCTCATAGGGTCGCAGAGCTGGACGTGCCTGAGCACACACGTGCAATGCAATGGGTGTGAAGTGATATCTGTTGTTTTAATTTATTCTAGTTAAAGCAATAATATACAGCCATCGGGTTCCTACATCTCAAAGATGTCTAGAGTATATTGTTCTATGGATAGTTTCCTCTTCTTCAGGTGGATTTCTTTTTAAATTTATTGAAATACGGTTAATTTAAAAAGTCGTATTAGTTTCAGGTGTTCAGCAAAGTGATTCATATATGAACATATCCATATATGTTCATTTTTAGACTCTTTTCCATTATAGGTTATTACAGGATATTGAGTACAGTCCCTATGCTATACAGTCGGTCCTCATTGGTTACCTATTTTATCCTTTAATAGTTTTTGACAAGGAGTGAGAAAAAAACAAAAACAAGCAACAGCATAAATGTGTGTATAAGCTGGGTATGTGCTGGCTTAACGTGACAGGCAGCTATGGACAGAAGAGCAGCTGCTGCTGGAAGAAGTAATGATGGGGGTTTTAAGTGCTTAATTGACTTGGAACAATGAAGTGCCAGAATCATGCCCTGCCAATTACCCTTATTTCTAAAGAAACACTTAAATTGTCACTAGATTTGTCAATAACCTTCCAAACCTAGAGAATTTGGGTCAACTTAACAGGAGTAGCACATGGATTCAGTAAAGGTTTATGATGCTCTTCTTCATGATTCCCCATAATCCCTTCTTAAACTCTAATATTCCAGTTAGTTGCACAGAAGAGAGATTGGACAATGTCGAAGTCTTCTGCACCAGTCACTTGAGTCAAAGGGAGCAGAAGAGGGAGAGACAGTGAGTTCCTTACACACATGTGATTTTTTTCACTCAGAACACATCCTTATTAGCAAAGACGCCAATCTTATCCATGCTTGCTCTTCCTTAGTAAAGGGGGAGAGAGAGAGGTGAGGGAGAAAGGAGAGCTGAACATTTAGACCAAGTTAAGAAGGTTACCCTGAGATGGAGAAATGTTGTAAAAATCACTGCACGCCTGTGTACTACAAGAGACACAGGAGATGTGGGTTCAATCCCTGGGTTGGGAAGAATCCCTGGAAAAGGAAATGGCAACCCACTAGTCAAAACTATGGTTTTTCCAGTAGTCATGTACAGATGTGATAGCTGGACCATAAAGAAGGCTGAGAACTGAAAAATTGATGCTTCTGAATGGTGGTGCTGGAGAAGACTCTTGACAGTCCCTTGGACTGCAAGGAGATCCAATCAGTCCATTCTAAAGGAAATCAGTCCTAGGTGTTCATTGAAAGGACTGACGCTGAAGCAGAAGCACCAATACTTTGGCCACCTGATGTGAAGAACTGACTCATTGGAAGAGACCCTGATGCTGGGCAAGATTGAAGGTGGGAGGAGAAGGGAGCGACAGAGGATGAGATGGTTGGATGGCATTGCCGACTCAATGGACATGAGTTTGAACAAACTCCAGGAGACAGTTAAGGATGGGAAGGCCTAGCATGCTGCAGTACACGGGGTCTCAAAGAGTCAGACACGACAGAGTGACTGAACAACAACAACCAGTATTCTTGCCTGCAAAACGCCATGGACAGAGGAGTCTGGTGGGCTATACAGTCCATGAAGTCAAGATATGACCGAGCGAACTAAGCATCATATATCCAGGCCAAGTAAGGACAACAAAAGTCTGCCATTGTTTTAGACCAGCATTTATATGAGCTTTCCCACCTTTAAAAATTTCAGTGTGATTAAAACGCACATGAGAATTAACCAGGAAAAAAAAAGAAGTTCATGAACATATTAAATAGTCCCACATTACTATTTGAGTTTCTGATTCTAATTTCTAGTCCTAATTTTCCTCTTGAAACTGTGACATCATGATGTTCCTAACATATACAAATTTAGCAGGAGAGCTCTGGATTCACTAATACCTTTCAAACTATTGGTTCAGCTTTTCTGTCGGCGGAGAACTAAGGCCAGGGTTTTAAGACTGTGTGTTGAATTAGAGAAGTGCGTGCTGAGCGAGGCTTGAGACGGATGGGTCTTCCATGACGGAAGGGCAGGCACTTCACTGTCTGGACTTTGTGACAGTTGTTCTAGTTGTTCAGAGGCTTCTGTGGTTTCCTCCTGGGTTCTTGACTGTTTTAGATAACGGAAGTTAGTGAACAAGCCTCAGTTCTGTGGAGAGGTATTCACTTTTCAGTTCAGTCCTTCCTGGTTAGAGGTAAGGATCAGGATTAGGCAAACTCCATTAGTGTTAATCAATACATATTTGTCTTATTTATTTCTTCTCTCAACTACTCTGTTCCTTCCAACCTCTTCCATTCCTTCTGCTTATTATTACTTTTTTGATGGTGGAAAAGTCTATTCTATTTATTAGTAGTCAAGTGGACATGGCTAAGACAATGCTCATCCTATTTATTCTCAAAGCATCATAGTCAGGGACCAGTCAAATTGCCATCATCATCTCTACCAGACCTGCTCACTGTGCTGTCCTGGGACCTGTCAATGTCAAAGGACTTCTTCATCATCTCTGTGTTCTTGGGCAGATAGAGAAGAACTCTGGCCATGGAGAAATTGACAAAGGCAGTGGTCAACCTTGTTCCCCCCAAGGAGAGCTCTTCCAGGCTGTCATCAGAGTCACAGTATGCTGGGCTCATAAGAGGAGGCTGACATTCATATCTTCTTGGCCTTTTAACACAGCTTTCTTGGCCTTTCAGGTATTTTGCTCTGATTTGGGTTTGAGGAGGGGCAGAAG
The DNA here is from genome assembly GCF_003369695.1 of Bos indicus x Bos taurus. NCBI lineage: Eukaryota > Metazoa > Chordata > Mammalia > Artiodactyla > Bovidae > Bos > Bos indicus x Bos taurus. Next base: position 23,450,454 of record NC_040091.1, on the reverse strand, counting down.
CCCTTCTTTGCCTTCACCTCAAACCTTGTAAAAATTCAACTGTATCTTTCACAGCAGTTTACTGGCCTATTAACGTGAAGTGTGGGTGCTGCTGTACCCTGTAGGTGATGTTCAGATCTAAGGGAAAGGGCTTTGTATACACCTTCTCAGAGACACCAGTCATTGAGGGATTTTATATACAATGTGCCTATATTAACAGAACCCTACAGATTAAACTCTCAGCTTTTTAATTTCTAGCATTACCATTTCATTCCTCTTTTACTTCAGACATTATTATTAGGACATCAAATATCTTATGAAGTTATTCCTAGTACCAGTATTAAAACACAGGCTAACTTAAGCTCTCCCCATGAAATACTTCAGAAAAAGAAATCTGAATATACTTAAATTAGTATATATTAGATGATTTCTAAATAAAAAACACAAAATGCTTAGTATTACTTCTAAACTTGACAACTTGTCATCAATTATTAAATGCAAAATAATAGGCTCTGCCACTTTGCCTAAATTTTACCTTCATATATGAATGATAACTTTTCTTTTTATGAACTGGTACTAATTTTATAGTGCTATAGTCTTTCCCAAGGGCTTGTATGGATACAACTGTGGGCTCAAGTTGCTGTTAAGTAAATACAATTATTTGAGATATCAAATCAAATAATTTCAGAGAGAAGATACTAAACATTAAATAGATTAAATTTGAAAAAATGTCCAATCTCACTAGGCAGAAATCATGAAAATCAAAACAAGATACCTTCCACGAGATTGGCAAAAATTAAGAAATCTGATAATATAAAGTGCTGACAACAATGTGGAGCAAAAGTAAATCTCATACAAAGTTAGCAGAAGTAGATATTGGTGTAGCCACTTAAGAGCAATTTGACATTATTTAATAAATTTGAGGATATGCATGCCCTTTAACCTTGCATTTCTACTTGGAGAGATATATACCCTTCTTTACTTCTTTAGAAAAATAAGTACACAACAATAAACATTGCTGCATTGTCTGTAACAGCAAAAACAAAAAGCTAACTAGGAAAAAAAAAAAAGGAAACACTAAAACAACAGGAACAATCTAAATATAAACAGAAAGATGGACTAACTGGTAGATATCTACTAAGAGAATGGGTAAACCAGCTTATTTGTACAATGGCATTAGTAATAGTGAAAATAAGTGAGCTAGACTATACACACTAACATGGATAAAACTGTAAGACAAGCTAAATGGAAACAAGTAAGCTGCAGAAGAATATAAAGCTTAAAATAAATAATATATAGTATTTTATGTAAAGATACACATGTGAAAAATTTTTAAACAAATGAATGGGAATAAGAAAGACCAAATTCAGAATAGAAGTTATTTCTAGGTAGAAGGACAGGAATAGAGCCAAGAAATGACACACAGGGCTTCAACTGTATCTCTAGTTTTATCTTATAAAAAAAGATCAGAAAAAAAAAAAAAAGATCAGAAATGAAACATTTCAGCCCAATAAATAAATATCATGAGAAAGCAACTTTTTTTAAAATGGTAAAGATGTTTTGAAGTCTCCATCCAAAAATTAAAAATAGACTAGTGTACTATATCAACAAACTTCCCAACTTAGAAAAGCCAGGAGTATGACTCTTAAAATAACTGTGAAAATATTACATAGTTCTTGAGAATACAGAAATAGATGTACACTTTTCAGCCAAAAAAGACTGAGAAATTAGAACAGAGGTCTTCAGAATCAGAGGCAGAAATACAAGCATCAAAAGCAAAATCCAAATAGTACTATTCAAGCAAAACTAAAGCGATGTTTTATGAATAACTCTTGGTTCTGGGTGCTTAACTTTAAGAAGGGCAGGAGGATTTAACACCTGTTGTGGAGATAGGAAAGGTTTCCCTGAAGAAATTACTCTTAAGGCTGAAATGTGAGAAGTGAGCAAGAATTAAGTGAAGTGAAAATCGCTCCGTTGTATCTGACTCTTTGCAATCCCATGGACTGTAGTCCATGGAATTCTCCAGAACAGAATACTGGAGTGGGTAGCCTTTCCCTTCTCCAGGGGATCTTCCCAACCCAGGGATCAAACCCAGGTCTCCAACATTGCAGGCAGATTCTTTACCAACTGAGCTATCAGGGAAGCCCAGAGGGAGTGGTAAAAGCTTAAGAACAGGGTGGGTGAAAAGCTGCAAAGGCCTGATGGCTGAAACAGTATGAATAGCACCAGATGAAAGAAAGGCAGCAGAATCAGAGGAGGAGGGGATGAGAAGAGTGGGGAGAAGCTAGGGAGAGTTGGGGGACCATGAGATGAAAAAAGAAGGTAGGATCTGAACACCATGTTAATGAACTTGATTTCCAAACTACAAAAAATGGAATGCCATCTAAAAGTTTAAACAGAAAGACAATATAATCAGACAGGTTCTGCATCCTTGATGACTTTTTAAAGGGTTTATATATGTGTGAGTGAGTAACTGAGTGTGTGTGTGGGGGGGTAGGGGGTGTTGGGGGGGATGCAAAGTGCAGAAAACCTAGGTGGAAAGCTACTGGGGTAGTCCAAGGAAGAGATAACAGCAGCGGTGTCAAGAGGATCGGGATGAGAAAGACATTTAAGAAATAAAATCAGATGTCCATCAGCCAATGAATAGATAAGAAAGCTATGGTACATATACACAATGGAGTATTACTCAGCCATTAAAAAGAATACATTTGAATCAGTTCTAATGAGGTGGATGAAACTGGAGCCTATTATACAGAGTGAAGTAAGCCAGAAGGACAAACACCAATACAGTATACTAATGCATATATATGGAATTTAGAAAGATGGTAACAATAACCCTGTGTACGAGACAGCAAAAGAGACACTGATGTATAGAACAGTCTTATGGACTCTGTGGGAGAGGGAGAGGGTGGGAAGATTTGGGAGAATGGCATTGAAACATGTAAAATATCATGTATGAAACGAGATGCCAGTCCAGGTTCAATGCACGATACTGGATGCTTGGGGCTAGTGCACTGGGACGACCCAGAGGGATGGTATGGGGAGGGAGGAGGGAGGAGGGAGGAGGGCTCAGGATGGGGAACACATGTATACCTGTGGCGGATTCATTTTGATATTTGGCAAAACTAATACAACTATGTAAAGTTCAAAAATAAAATAAAAAAAAAAAAAAAAGAAATAAAATCAGAACAATTCAAGGACTGAGATGGTGAGGAGGAGGGAGAGGGAGGAGCCAAGGATAGTTCTGAGGCTTCTGGCCTGCACAATTTGGGGACAGTGTCACTCACTGAGACAGGACACTGGAAGAGCAACAGGAGGGCAACATACTGAGCAGGCGGGGGGAGGTCATGAGTTCAGCTTTGGATATAAGTTTGGGTTATCTTTGAGGGATTACAAGCAAATGTAGGAGGGGTTCTGAGTTGAAGAAATAAATCTGTGTTTGCTTATAGGTGACCATTTAAACCAGAGTCACCCTTGAGACAGCCTTGGAAGAGAACACTGAGAGTCCTAGGACCATGCCTTGTGAAACTCCAACACTGAGCGGCAAACAAAAAGGAATATGACTCCATTTAAAGGAAAGAGAAAAGGGGGAGCCAAAAACACAGAGGAAAACATAAGGGAAATATAATCTTCATTCAATACATATTTGCTATATTAAGAATTAATTAATTAACACATGTATTGGACTCAATGACATGCAGCTTTAATCATAAGGCAGTTTCCACTTCTAGCTTTACTTTTTTTTCCCCCTTATTTCTATTAAGTTTAAAAAATCCTAAATTATAATCACAGATTGACCAGTGAAAGGAACAAAGGAAATACTGGGAGGTATGTCAGAGACATTCAGATTAATCAGAGTACCCAATCTTACAAAAGCAGTTCTTTACGAAGCTTATGTACTGCTCTCAGACAGATTCTAGGCTATTGATCTAATCACACTAAAAAGTCAGAAGACTAGAAATTTCAATCTGAAGGATAATAGCAAATGGTTCTTAATATACTCTTTGGATATGCTTACTCTGGAAAGTAGTCTTCATATCTGGATGTAACATTTGTACGTTAAACCTGCCTATAATATGTTATTGAACTCTTTGTCCAATAACTGAAGGCTAAAGCAGGGTTTAGAAAAGTCAGAGTTTTGGTCAGTGAACTGCCTGAAATACAGTTTGGTCTTTCCAAAAAGGAGCCGCCCCAGTGGTTCAGCAGTTAAGAATCCGCCTGCAAGGCAGGAGATGTGGGAGACGCGGGTCTGATCCCTGGATCACAAAGATCCCCTGGAGAAGGAAATGGCAACCCACTCCAATATTCTTGCCTAGGAAATTCCAGGGACAGAGAAGCCATCCAGGGGGTCGCCAAAGAGTTAGATACAACTTAGCGATTAAACAAGAGCAACTCTCCAAAAAATCTGGTTATCTTTAACATTTCAACTGTTGATATTTTAGTTAGACATTAACATTATTAGTATCACCTTTTAAAAGAAACTTGTTTAGAAACTAACACAATATTGTAAAGTAATTATCCTTCAATTAAAAATAAATTTAAAAAGAAACTTGTTTGAACACCTGCTCCCTCAAATTCATCATATTTCAGTGTGAAAGATACACTTCCCAATTCTCCACACTGTGGGCTACACAGACATCTCCCAATAGCCAAGATTTTATGATAGTCCCTGTTTCCAGCATTCCTTTAAAATCAAATCAAGGTCAGAGATATGTTACCAACCAAAAATTTCATGGAGAATGAAGCAGTGAGGGACTCGGCATTAGGTGTGATCCTATGTATTCACACAGCAGTATCACTCCTTGTAGGTGTTTGAACTTATATATATAAATTCGGTAATGATTCAAAGACAACTTTTGCAGTCTACAACCAGCTTACTAAACACTAATTCTTCTCTTATGACTTAGGTTTTCATTTATCCACGAAAGAACTGGTCAAGACTTTTCCTTCAAATCATCTACACACATGGAAAGAACTGTACACAAGAAGTACTCAGCATGTAAGTGGTTTTTGCAGCTACGAAGTGACATATGTGAGAGAGCAAGCAAATGTGAGAGTAATTGGTTTTCAGCCTATGTTCAACAGGGAGATTTGTTAAGGAGTATTGCCAAGGAGCTTCTGCTTTCTTCTTGATCCAAAATATTTGTCAATAATTATAGGATTGCCTTTAAAAGTTTGGTTTTTTGATTTGTTAAAAGAAATGTAATTCTGAATTGCTTCCATGATTCTGTCTTCCTCTCTACTTTTACTGACCAAATTCATCAACATGATACAGATTATTTTGAAGATATTCTGGAAAACTTAACTACCTTACCAGAGAGGTCTCTGGGCTTCATCTGAAAACTCACTGAAGTATAAATGGCTTAGGTTACCATTTGACAACGTTTTTACACAATAGATAACACACTAGCAGTAAATGAATTATTCATTCAATAAGTCTGACTCCTAGATGTTAATTCTCGAAACTTTTTATACTTGCCCTGCTTGTGCAGAATCACTGTCATAAGGATTCCTATTCTATGTAACTGGGATGCAGCACTTCTCATTATTAATGAGTTTTAGTAGTCTTGTTTCTGTTTTCATTGCAGGTTTTACTACTCAGCAGATGACTTCTGAACCACTGTGCTATTTTTGTGATTTTGAAATATAATAAAACACAGTAAAACAATAAAAGATGCAAATTAATAAGTAATATACAGAAGATAAACTGCACCCTGATGATTGTGAGCTGAGACAAACTAACAAAAACTTTGTCAATCTGTTATAAATTAATATGTCCAAGTTTCAAAACTTGGTGGAATTTCAGAGAAAACAACTAATCTTGCATTTCAAGTAAGTGAACTATGAATAAAACTGCTTCATCATTCTGCTTTTTCTCCATCAGTTACAGGCTGCTTAAAAGATCCCCAGGGAATCACTAGTATAGTTCATAGACCCTACTCTAAAAAACCACTAATACGTGAGGTGGGAGTCATACTTCAAAGAGGAACAAGTAAATATAACATCTATGCTAAACAGTCTTAAACTATGAAAACGTATTAAACTGGATTCCATTAATTTAAAATATGTAATACAAATAATACAAGATATTACGTGAGCAATGTTGAAACTAAAGATGCTAACAATTCCAAAGACCAAACTGTTTTTAAGAACTCTATATTTCAGAAGTTTGGAACAGGTCGGGTATCAAATTTAGATTACTTTCATCTATCACTAATGTTGACAAAGGAAAGTAATATTCTCTATTAATATGCTATACAAAAAAGAATAAACAAGAAGGACCAGCTTAAATTCAGATCAAGTTCAGAACAAGACTTAACCAAATACTTTTGGGTTGAGATGAGATTAAAATGAATCCTTACTGCAAATATGTGCTGTCATAATCTGCCTTTTAAGAAGCACACCTAAGGCACAGAAAGCCATTTTGCTATTTTTTTACTATTACTTGACTGTCAGTGCTAAGGGGGAAAAAATGATTACTTTTAATTCCGTGTTTTATATTTTTATTTCTTAGATATGACTGACTGGCATATGAGGTGCTCCTAGCATTCACTATGAGTAAGGCCAAATGCTGAATATTCTACAATGCATGAAAACAAAGCAAGCCTTGATCTGTTCTTTCCTAAATCTTTTAACAAAAAGCGAAGCTATGAACATAAATAAAAATTATTCTGAAAACAACAAAATACACATGGTGTACTGGCTACATTTAGTAAATTTCAATCTTTGCTTTTATTTTCACAGATTTAAGAAAACAAAATTGCCATCATTTTTTATATGCCCATTTGGAAAAGCAACCCTTTATCAGCAAGATTAGCAGAATTTAGCACAATCTATAACAGAAATTACATCACCAAGTATATTTTTAATCTGAATAACAGTTCAGCTTCACATCTGCATGTCTGCTGCATGTTTCAACAAGGGTGACTTTGGTTCCACAACTTTCTCTGGGCCCCTCTGGGAAAGACAGAGTGGGGGTCATACTGCCCTGCATCCAACAAGCACAACAGGCCTGGACTAGTTCTACATGTCACTCAAAATCACATAATTTACCAGAGTATCACACAGATTAACCTCGGAAAAGAGAAAAGGCTAGCTGGGCCATGAACAGGGCCTCTGGGCTGTTATGAAGTCTCTGTGTTTTAAAGGGATTCCCAGGAGAGGGGTGGGCAAAAATTTGCCCCACTGTGGCTCTAACACAGGAAGAAACAGCATCTTTGGATAATTTGTCTGCCCAAGGAAGATGCCTTTTTATAACTCATACCACTAAGTCATGATTAGCTGAGAGACAGGTACTGGAAGTTTCTCCCAAAAAACATCCAACGAGGTATATATCATCTCACTCTCACAGAGAAAAAAAAAATTCAGCAAACCTTTCATGTTCATACAGATGAGAAATACCAATACTATGAAAAGCTATACTGGTTGGCAAATTTAAAAGGAATCTCAGTAAGTAAAAAGACAGATCCAAATCTCTTAAGTAGAAATATATAAAATAAACTGAGTTATCTGGTACTGAGACAAGTGGAAAGTCTTGATTATCACTGACTCAAATTTTTCATTTAATGTTAGAATCACAACAGGTATAGTTATACACACCACACTAAAACTTTCTTATAGAATTCTGTTTTAGAAATACAGTTATTTACACCACACTTACATATGTGACCACGATCCCATTATATTCTCATAAAAATAATAATGTACTTTATACATAATCACACATATATATCTTATATACTACACAGTGAGCTATATATAAACAACATATATGGCACAAATGCTAAAATATTTGCTTCATTTTCAAAGTACTAAAATGTGTATCTGAGAAAGTTTTCCCAAATAATTAATGAAGCAACATGAATCAGCTTTACTAAATTTACCAGGTCAATTCCCATTCTACTTGCTTTATTTGGTCCCTATGCTGTTTTATGGAGAAGGAGATGGCACCCCACTCCAGTACTCTTGCCTGGAAAATCCCATGGATGGAGAAGCCTGGTAGGCTGTAGTCCATGGGGTCGCTAAGAGTTGGACACGACTGAGTGACTTCACTTTCACTTTTCACTTTCTTGCATTGGAGAAGGAAATGGCTACTCACTCCAGTGTTCTTGCCTGGAGAATCCCAGGGACGGGGGAGCCTGGTGGGCTGCCGTCTATGGGGTCGCACAGAGTCGGACACGACTGAAGCGACTTAGCAGCAGCAGCAGCAGCATGCTGTTTTATATGTTCACCCTTTGAAGAAATGTTCATATCTTCTACTGTAAGTTAGCTTATAGTAACTTCTACTCTAAGTTAGCTTACAGTAACTTCTACAGTAATCTTCTACTGTAGTTTTTGTGGAGGAAGGAAGAGAAGCAACTGAAGCAATAGCAAACCCACCTACTGACAACAGTATCTCATAAGTTGATTAGAATGAAGCAGAATCCTAAGTACTTCAAAATATCTGATACAAAAAGTTTTATCCTACTGTATTAAAAGACATAAGTTCCTTTGACACAGTAAATGCATTTGAGGAGTAGATATTTTTCAAACATTTGATAAATACTTAAATACTAACAAATGTATATATTACGTTGATATCAAGTCTTTTCTTCATATACTGATGAAATGTACAATTGTACCTAATGGGAAATTTAGAATAACTATTCTACAAGTATCATATATTGATTATAAACCCATATTATAATTACTTACTATTAAAATAATTAAATACCTTTTGTAGACTGGTAGGATTTAGCTGAGTTTTGTCTATTATTTTCACAGCAACCTGAAAAAGAGAATTATTAAATTTTAATTAGAGAATACATACCTTAAAGAATAAAATTTATAAAGAAAACATCTTTTGTTTCATCCTAATTAGATATAGCTATACTGGGGGTTAACATAATTGGATGGTAAAGTTTTGATAACTAGACAGCCTTAGAATATATTCTATTGACCCAAGTCTGTAACCTATTTGATTCTAAGTCAGTGAAATTACACCTTTGTTAAGTTCTTCCAAGGTTCCCCTTTTAAAGTAAAAATCATTTGTACTTTAATATTTGACTCATGATCTTGATAAGTCATAATTATCAGAAGAGAGAGGCTTATAAACTTTTAGTAAGTTAAGTAATATGTGGGGAGAGAGACTGGACACCCAAACTTACAGCAAACTAATGAAACAGGTTTAAACATCCTCTAAATCTTTGTCTAATATAACCTGTGTCCTAATAGCTCCTGGAGTCAAAATAGAGAAGACTAAATTTAACCATAAGTGACAATAATATTATGTATAAAACAAAATGGAAACTTAGCAAAAATGTTTTATGACACATTTTTCATAATGTCCTAATTGGATCCAATAATGTAATGTAGAGTGTTAGATGTTTAACTATTTTGAGTCTTTAATATACAAATTACTAAATATATTATTATTATTAAACATACATTTTACTATGTAAATATACCTACTTTGAAACACACAGGATTTTAGAAACCTGATTCTCTTATTATCTGAGAAAAACATCTATAACACTTGCTCAATATAATCTCTAAATAGATTAAAAATTAGTGGCTAATTTCCTATGCATTTATACCTAATTTACTTCAAGTAGTAGTTTTTAGAATTTATTTTTTATTCAGGTAACAATGGCTTTTAACACTATGTAAGTTTCATGTGTACAACCTCAGATTTCTATTCCTATATACAGTACAGCTTAAGTAGTAATTAATAAGAAGTTATCCTAGCCCTGTTCCTGGGGTTGGGTAGCAAGGGTAATCTGAAATGTTTATGGAAACCATATAATGAAAAGACAGAAGGCTAAGAAAACCTCATGTGCAGCACATCTGATTTATAAGAGATGCTAATACGTAAGGACAATTTTTCTGTGCTAGGTATAACTCTACCTATGTACATTTCATTCACACATACCCCAATGTTTACTATATTACAACTGTTAATTTATTTCCAGAATCAACTATAGGAAAGCTTTTTAGTAAGACTCTGGAGAGGCCCAAGTAAGTATTAAAAGGCATCGTGAAAACTTACCTCTCTACCGGTTAGTACATGCCTTGCCAATTTCACTTTGGCAAAATTTCCCTTCCCTATTGTCTTTTGTAAACGGTAATTTCCAATGTGAGGCTGTTCGTCTGTTGCTGACGTAATGGAGTTTCTACACCGAGGGATGTTCTGTCTGCTACTTGATTTGGTTGGCTGGATATGGGGTTCAGTATATCCATCCACAGATGTATGCTAAGAAAAAGGTTAGAAGATTTCATCATTAATTAAACTATATAATTAAAGGACAGTTCAAATAACACTACAAACAATTTTCATTAATAATTCATAACCTAGAGGGGTAGGATGGGGTAGGAGGTGGGAGGCAGGCTCCAAACAGAGGGGACATATATAAACCTATGGCTGATACATGTTGATGTATGGCAGAAACCAGCACAGTATTGTAATTATTCTTCAATTAAAAATAAAGAGGAAAAAATTAATTCATCTCTAATGAAAACAGGTTGCACTACACCATTTCTGGGCATTCTGTTTGCAATTTCTACTTGACTTTAGTTCCCTTTGCCAGGGGGAATATAATCATTTAAAATGAAACGTTCTGCATAGCTTTAGACATATGCTTTTGCTTTTAAAAAGATATAAATGGTGAGATGGCCAGGAGCCCCACAGATGATTACTCTCCTAAGGGTGTTACCCGTGTAGGCTGAGATGCCAATCCAGATCCAGATTGCTTCCTTACAATGACAGAATGTCTTCAGTACCAAGACAACTTCACGAGTACAGCTCTGTTTCTCTAAACCAGTCCAGCTACTTGTCCTGGTCACTCTTTCATTTGCTGGGCACATAACTTTGGCCACCTAACCAAGCCGTTTCCCACGACAGGTACGCCTTTAATCAACTCCCTCTCAGCCCCTCACCCAGTTTCCCATGCCCAAGAAGGAGCCATCGACAGCCCTGCTGGATCCATGCCTTTACATCCACTGCCTTCTTCCTCCTTGCCGTTCTCAAGGCAGAGACGTCACTTTGTCTCAGCGTCTCACGCTGGCTCACAATCACAGTAATTGACAGTGTTACCCTGGGGCTCAGCACCTCAAGTCCCAGGTAAGGCTGCCTAAGGAACCCTGTTACCCCAGCTCTGAGTGTCCCTGCTCTTGGCTAGTTTTGTCTGCTTTCCGAAGTAAATGAAATTTGTAGCATTTTCTGTAAAAATGTAGAATTATCCATGACAAACATAACATCATTATCTGACATCTTAAAAATAGCTGAAGATGAGTACAACAAATTAACAAAAGAAGTGGGCAGCTTTATTTGCAAAGTAATTCAGACATATATGTTGTCCAAACTATACCACCAAAAGCATGTCTAAAAAATTATGATCAGAAATTTCTTAAAGGCAACTTTGAAGATGACTCCATTTACTAATTTCATCCAAAGCAGGACTCAAGATCATTTTTCTATTTGTTTTTACTTTTGATATTTTTTAAAAACTTGGCTCAGGAGTAAAGGATTTTCTGTGTCTCACACACACTTGCAGCCATTTTGAGTTAAGAGTCACGCTGGGGTATTTTCACAGCAAACTGTACTTCCATGTGATTCAATCCACTGCACTGTCATACACTCACTTCTTTGTGTCTGCCACCTTACCATGAGCAACTTGAGGACAGGCATGTTTTCTTCCCACTTTTATACACTTACCACACTGCAGAGTGCCAGAATATAGGAAAAGTTCAATGAACCAGTAGTTCTCAAAGTGCTGTCCTTGGGCTAGCAACATCAGCATCATCTGGGAACACGCTAGAAATGCAAATTCTCTGACCCTGTTCCAGACCTACTGAACAGAAAACTCTGGGGGTGGAACCCAGTAAGGAGTATTTTAGCCAGTCCTCCAGGTGATTCTGATGCAGGCAAATTTGAAAACTACTGCAATAAATAATTTAAGTAGGCAGTAATCACAAAGTCACTGGTTCTTAGCGACTTTTCTATTATCTGAGCATAAACAAGAGATTTTAATTAAAATCATTTTCTCAGAGTCAACAGATCACTATAGTAATTCCTACTATTCCTAAATAGTACTTCTGAACCTGAACTTGTCCAGCAGGGACTATGGACTTCTTTATCATTCAAAATTGAGTTTTATCTCCTCCTCAACAAAGTGCTCTGTCTTTCACAAAGCAGAACTGATTACCCCTCTTTTTTGTTGCTATCTTTATATCCAGGAAAAATTTCTACTATTGGACTATCACACCATCTTCTTAAGTATTGGTCTATGGTCAATGTTCATTGTTAGACCTAAATCTCCCTAAACTCCAGAAATTAATATGGATTGCTAGTTAGTGTGTGCTCAGTCGTGTCCAACTCTTTGTGACCCTATGGACTGCACCATGCCAGAATTCTCTGTCCATCACCAACGCCTGGAGCTTACTCAAACTCATGTCCATCGAGTCAGTGATGCCATCCAACAGTCCCATCCTCTGTCATCCCCTCCTCCTACCGCCTTCAATCTTTTCCAGCATCAGGGTCTTTTCAAATCAAATCAGTTCTTCACATCAGGTGGCCAAAGGATTAGAGTTTCAGCTTTAGCATCAGTCCTTCCAATGAATATTCAGGACTGATTTCCTTTAGGATTGACTGGTTGGATCTCTTTGCAGGCCAAAGGACTCTCAAGAGTCTTCTTCAACACCACAGTTCAAAAGCATCAAATCTTCGGCACTCAGCTTTCTTTATAGTCCAACTCTCACATCCATATATGACTACTGGAAAAACCAAAGCTTTGACTAGATACCCTTGGTTGGCAAAGTAATGTCTCTGCTTTTGAATATGCTGTCTAGGTTGGTCATAACTTTTCTTCCCAGGAGCAAGCGTCTTTGAATTTCATGGCTGCAGTCACCATCTGCAGTGATTTTGGAGCCCTCAAAACAAGTCTGACACTGTTTCCACTGTTTCCCCATCTATTTGCTATGAAGTGATGGAACTAGATGCCATGATCTTCATTTTCTGAATGTTGAGTTTTAAGCCAATTTTTTCACTCTCCTCTTTCAATTTCATCAAGAGGCTCTTTAGTTCTTCTTCACTTTCTGCCACAAGGGTGGTGTCATCGGCATATCTGAGGTTATTGATATTTATCCCAGCAATCTTGATTCCAGCTTGTGCTTCATCCAGTCCAACATTTCTTTTGAGGTACTCTGGATATAAGTTAAATAAGCAGAGTGACAATATACAGCCTCGACGTACTCCTTTTCCTATCTGGAACCAGTCTGCTGTTCCATGTCCAGTTCTAACTGCTGCTTCTTAACTTGCATACAGATTTCTCAGCAGGCAGGTCAGGTGGTCTGGTATGCCCATCTCTTTCAGAATTCTCCACAGTTTGTTGTGATCCACACAGTCAAAGGCTTTGGCATAGTCAATAAAGCAGAAATAGACGTTTTTCTGGAACTCTCTTGCTTTTTTGATGATCCACTGGATGTTGGCCATTTGATCTCTGGTTCCTCTGCTTTTTCTAAAACCAGCTTGAACATCTGGAGGTTGGTGGTACTACTGAAGCCTGGCTTGGAGAATTTTGGGCATTACTTTGCTGGCATGTGAGATGAGTGCAATTGTGTGGCAGTTTGAGCATTCTTTGGCATTGCCTTTCTTTGGGAGTGGAATAAAAACTGATTATTTTTCAGTCTTGTGGCACTTCTGAGTTTTCCAAATTTGCTGACATATTGAGTGCAGCACTTTCACAGCATCATCTTTGAGGATTTGAAACAGCTCAACTGGAATTCTATCACCTCTAGTAGCTCTGTAGTGATGCTTCCTAAGGCCCACTTGACTTCTCATTCCAGGATGTCTGGCTTCTAGGTGAGTGATCACATCATCGTGGTTATCTGGGTCATGAAGTTCTTTTTTGTACAGTTCTTCTGTGTATTTTTGTCACCTCTTCTTAGTATCTTCTGCTTCTGTTAGGTCCATCCCATTTCTGTTTTATTGAGCCCATCTTTGCATGAAATGTTCCCTTGGTATCTCTCATTTTCTTGAGGAGATCTCTAGTCTTTCCCATTTTGTTGTTTTCCCCTATTTCTTTGCACTGATTGCTGAGGAAGGCTTTCTTATCTCTCCTTGCTATTCTTTGGAATTTGGCATTCAAATAGGTAAATTCTTCCTTTTCTCCTTTGCCTTTTGCTTCTCTTCTATTCACAGCTAATTTGTAAGGCCTCCTCAGACAACTATTTTGCCTTTTTGCTTTTCTTTTTCTTGGGGATGATCTTGATTACTGCCTCCTGTACAATGTCACGAACCTCTGTCCATAATTCTTCAGGCAGTCTATCAGATCTAATCCCTTGAATCCATTCGTCACTTCCATTGTATAATTATAAGGGGTTAGATTTAGGTCATACTTGAATGGTCTAGTGGTTTTCCCTACTTTCTTCTAAGTCTGAATTTGGCAATGCACTCTCAAAAATGACAGATCTCTGTTCATTTCCAAGGCAAACCATTCAATATCCAGTAATCCAAGTCTATGTCCCAACCTGTAATGCTGAAGAAGTTGAAGTTGAACAGTTCTATGAAGACCTACAAGATCTAGAACTACTATCCAAAAAAATGTCCTTTTCATTATAGGGGACTGGAATACAAAAGTAAGAAGTCAAGAAACACCTGGAGTAACAAGCAAATTTGGCCTTGGAGTACAGAATGAAGCAGGGCAAAGGCTAATATAGTTTTGCCAAGAGAACATGCTGGTCACAGCAAACACCCTCTTCCAACAACATAAGAGAAGACTCTACAGATGGACATCACCAAATGGTCAATACCAAATATGGTGTTAGGCACAAAAAAAGACAAAACAAATACAAATCAGCCAAGTAAAGAAACTTATGTTCCCTGTGCTCCTGACACCTATACTTGGGATGACTTAAGAGGAATGATGTCTTGCTGTCCAGATCTCTTAACAGCAGAATGAGTTAAGATATTTGAGTTATATCTCAATGCTGGTTGCAGAGCATATTCTGACTATAAACCAAACTGGTAGACTGAATTATTAGCTCCAAATTTTGACATCATTTGCCATGTAACTTTCCAATGTCCTCCTACTGAGGGCAGAATATAGTTTTACACTCTTTGGGCATCCAGTCATATGATTTGCTTTGGCCAATAAAATGAGTTCAAAATGGTGGTATAAGCCAGTCCCATATTAGTCATCAAGAGGCTCTGCTGTGTTTCAACTTGCTCTCTCACATTTCTGCCATCCCCATGAGAAGGGCGTGTCCAGGTTGAACCAGAAGGAAGACGAGAAACACACTGAGCAGAGCCACTCCCAGCTGAGGTCAGATTAACTCAACAGATCCCCAGATAACCCCGTGACTCATAAGAAACAACATATGCTTGTGAGTTTGAACCACTGGGTGTTGGGATGACTTGTTACCGAGCAATACAATAGCTGATACATAGGAGCTACTTTCTAATTAAGAGGTCATAAAGGAAAAATGAATAATTAGGAGATTCTTATCAGACATGTTCAACTTTTAGCTAAGCTACCAACAAAAGAGAGGGCAGTATAATCAGTTCCCTAAGGAGAAACTCTCGATCAGGTAACTTATCAATATTTAGGGGCAGCATTCTTGACTGTTCTGTATATCCTCAACAAGAATGGTGAGACACAGAGGTCAGCAAAGTTTTCTATAAAAAGCTAGACAATAAATATTTCAGGTTTTGCAGACTCCACTGTCCCTGTTGGGTATTCATTTTTAAAGAAAATTTCTTAGCGCAGGGCCATACAAAAACATATCCAAAAGCTGCATTTGGCCTATAGGATGCAGTTGGCCAACCGCTACTGTAAAACGTCATGGTTTGAAAAGCAGGACTAAATTGCTTCTGGCCAATGCTACCAACAGAGAAGGAGGTTCTAGGAAAATATAGGTATGGCAGTGTCTGTACTTAGAGAGGAGAGGAGGGGAGAGAGGGCTCTTACAAAAATACTATTCTTTCTTATCCCACTCCTAGAATTGGAAAAGGTAATATATTCTCCAAAATCCTTTTTAAAAATGAGATCTCCTAACTTTCAACATTAAGCATGACCCTTTTTAGGAGCCATCCAACTTTCTCAGAATGCATTTAGAGGAGTCTTAAATTAGAAATTATAATGGAATATAAAGCACATTTTTTATATTATGATGCTAATTATAAAACACCCACCTAAACAAATATTCCTTCCCTCAAACTCCCATTTTTCCTTAGGAGTGCCATAGCACCACTCAGCAGCAGAATCTTTCCTTAAAGGAACTTTCTGAAGAGTAATTTGAGATAACTGATCTCACTCCATGCTGATCAATATATTAACTCTCAAACAGGAAGCCTAGAAAAAAATGTTTATCCAGCATGGGCTGAAGTCATGCTGTGCTGTGTGTGCTTAGTCACTCAACTGTGTCCAACTCTGATCCCATGGACTGTAGCCTGCCAGGATCCTCTGTCCACTGGGATTCTTCAGGCAAGAATACTGGAGTGGGCTGCCATGCCCTCGTCGGGCTGAAGTCATAGTTAAGTTTAATTAAGAACTGTCTCAGCTGTACAAGATATTATGCAAGCTCAATAATATAATGGCTATAAATTCTAGTCCCTCATCTTTAGCTGAAAATACAAATTCAGATTTTATTTATTTCTTTCTTCAAGTTGTCCACTCAATCCAGTAGACACTGAATTCCTTCATTTTTCTGCAGCAGTGGCAACGTTAACCTAAATCTGGGCTTGAGATGTACTGTATTCAAAGTAATTACAGGTAGCGATTTCATTAGCTCTTCAAGAAACTAATCCCATGGATTATCAGACTTAGAATTCCTGAATAATAATAGAATTTTCCCTGCTTTCAATACCAACTGAAATGAAATTTTTCTACTCACTAGCTATGCATCCTTGGGCAAGTTGTTTAATCTTTATGTGCATGTTTCCTCCTCTATTAAAGGAACTAATAATAAAGCCTGCTGCTGCTGCTAAGTCATTTCAGTCATGTCTGACTCTGTGCGATCCCAGAGACGGCAGCCCACCAGGCTCCCCCGTCCCTGGGATTCTCCAGGCAAGAACACTGGAGTGGGTTGCCATTTCCTTCTCCAATGCATGAAAGTGAAAAGTGAAAGTGAAGTCGCTCATGTCGTGTCTGACTCCCAGCGACCCCATGGACTGCAACCTACCAGGCTCCTCCGTCCATGGGATTTTCCTACCTCATAGCTATTCTGAGCATTACATAAAATAATTTCTGTAAAGGTGCTCAGAATAGCACATAGTAAGAACCATACAAGTGCTTGTTGATTCAGTTCAGTTCAGTCGTTCAGTCGTGTCCAACTCTTTGCGACCCCATGAACCACAGCACAACAGGCCTCCCTGTCCATCACCAACTCCTGGAGTCCACCCAAACCCATGTCCATCGAGTCAATGATGCCATCCAACCATCTCATCCTCTGTTGTCCCCTTCTCCTCCTGCCCTCAATCTTCCCCAGCATCAGGGTCCTTTCCAACGAGTCAGCTCTTCACATCAGATGGCCAAAGTATTGAAGTTTCAGCTTCAACATCAGTCCTTCCAATGAACACCCAGGACTGATCTCCTTTAGGATGGACTGTTGGATCTCCTTGCAGTCCAAGGGACTCTCAAGAGTCTTCTCCAACACCACACTTCAAAAGCATCCATTCTTCAGTGCTCAGCTTTCTTTATAGTCCAACTCTCACATCCATACATGACTACTGGAAAAACCACAGCCTTGACTAGACGGACCTTTGTTGGCAAAGTAATGTCTCTGCTTTTTAATATGCTGTCTAGGTTGGTCATAACCAAAGAAACAAAAAAAACCCATCTCCTAGGCCAGAAAACCAATCCCAAATTTCTGCCATTTCCCTGAGTGTTTGTTGCCTGCAGTGACTTCTGGTTGCAGGCAGTCAGGTTGCCTGTAACCTGACTGTGTAGAAACTGTACTAGTTTCGGTACAGTCAGGTTTCTTGTCTCTTAAGCAACAGAAACCAACTTAGGCTAAGTTTTAAAAAAAAAAAAAAAAAAGGAATTTTTCTTAAGTCTATTGGTAGCCTGAAAAAAAATTCTGAAGGATAAAACTTGTGTTCAAGTGGAAGAAGACAAGACTATGCAAATAGCCAAAATAAAATAACTATACTTGGTAATATGGGGTAAAAAGGAAATAAAATGAGGAGATGTGACAAGAGTGTCTAGGGAGGGAGTTGGGGTGAATGCTACTAATGGACTAGATGTAATAAATGATGTTTGAGCTGGACCCAACACATGGCAATGAGCTAGAGAAACAGGAGAAGAGTATTTCAGGCAGTGAAATGAATAAACAGAAAAACCCCAAGGTGAGAGTACACTTTGTAACGTCAAAGAAGAAAGGTACCTAAGAAAATGGTATATTAAATGGAGGATCTTTTTCAAAGGCCTACATGTTGAAAATTCAGTTGTCCAACTGAATACTACTGGAATTCAAACTGTTAAAGTTACGGATATAGAGCCCCTGCACACTGAATCATACCAGTGTCAGATTTAGAGGGCAAAAGATGGTGTAGCTTGGCTAACCTATTAGGTAATGAATGAATACATGAATGAATCAATTGACAAATACATGATAAAGAAAGAATATTCCTGAGAAGTTATATATCATATATTAGACTTGAAGCTGGGGATGTCACAACTCACTTCCCAGGACTCTAGAACATGCCACTTTGCACACCATAACTACTCTTTAGTTAAATCTAAAAATAAATAAAAATAAAATAAAAATAATAAAAAAAAATAAAAATAAAAATAAAATCTAAAAAATAGATAAATAGATAAATAGGCAAAATATTAAAAACAACTGTTTGGTGGCCCTGAAGAGCTACAGAAAGAAGCCAAAAACTGGAAGGAGACTGATCTTTGAAAAAAGGGAACCACATAGGGTGAAATTTTTAGTTTTCACCTGGGGGGCAAACTCTGATCCACCAAGCTCCCAGTGACTGAAATTCAAGCAGAGCAACAGTCTTACTGGCTTAAGGAGTCAGAGGATGGAGCTGATGGCTAAAAAAAAGAATTGATCTAAGAGTGAAAAAGGAAACTCTGATGAAAATAAAGCTATGGAGAATAAAACTCTGAAGTCCTCACACAAACTACAGGTCCCTTGCTGAGCCCTAAACCAAACGTGAGCAAGAGAAACTCCAAAAAACATGTCAGAAGGAGACAGATAGAAGGTTAGGGAAACTATAGATTTGCCTATTGAGCGCTACTGGAAAGGCTGAATTTGAAGACTGAGTTAAGCCAAATTAACTTCCTGTCAAATCAACACTTTTCAGAGGAAGATAAATAAATCCAGAGACTCTGTTTAGCACTATCAACAATATCCTATATACAATCAAAATTTACTAAGTACATGATGGAACAGAAAAATGAGACTGTCAAGAGAAAGAGCAGTCAACAGAAATAGACACCAAGATGTTCTAGAAGTTGGACTCAACAGGCAAGAACTTTAAAGCAGTTATGATAACTGTTTCTAAAAGTAAAGGATAATATGATTAGAAGAAACAAACATGGGAAATATCAGAAGAGAAATGGAAACTATAGTTAAAAAGAAGTAAATGGAAATTCTAGAACTGAATTGTATAATACTTTTTAAAAACTCAATTCACTGGGCAGGTGTATAGCAGACTGCAAAAGAGAAAGGGGTCAACAAACTTGAAGACAGATGAATAAAAATTAGACAATCTGAAGAACTGAGAATATCAATTAGTCAATCTAAAGAACTAGGGAGATTAAACAAAAATGCAGAGAGCCCCATGATCTGTGGGTCAATAACACACACTAACTCATGTGTAAATGGGGTACTAGAGAAGGAATAAGAAGGAAAGAAGGGAGAAAAAATTACTACATGCAATAATGGTCATATAATTCCCCCAAACTATGAACGCCAAGCCAGATAAGTTTGAAGAAAAACAAAAGGAGGTACATCACAAAGTCTAACTACTAAAAAATTATGCATAGATGGGTGAAGTGGGGTGGGGAACCTTAAGAGGAGTTAGGGGAAAACAACACAATACATACAAAGGAGTGACAGCGCAAATGGTAGCTCACTTCTTGGAGAAGGCAATGGCACCCCACTCCAGTACTCTTGCCTGGAACATCCCATGGACAGAGGAGCCTGCTGGGCTGCAGTCCATGGCGTTGCTAAGAGTTGGACACGACTGAGCGACTTCATTTTCACTTTTCACCTTCATGCATTGGAGAAGGAAATGGCAACCCACTTCAATGTTCTTGCCTGGAGAATCCCAGGGACGGGGGAGCCTGGCGGGCTGCCGTCTATGGGGTCGCACAGAGTCGGACACGACTGAAGCGACTTAGCAGCAGCAGCTCACTTCTTATCAGAAACAATGGCCGTCAGGTGACAATGAAAGATTTTTGATGTACTGCAGAAAAAAATAAACGCAACCCAAAATCCTTTACACGATGAAAATATTCTTTTAAAAAAGACAACTACTGTAAATCAATAATACCTGAATAAAAATTGTAATAAAAAATGAAGACAAAATAAAGATGAACGAGAACTGAAAGAATCTGCTGCCAGAAGACATATGCTATATGAAATGCTAAGGATAATTTTTCCAGCTAAAAGAAAGTGAACATAGATAGTAATCTAAACCTACAGAAAGGAAAAAAGAGCTCTTGAAATGATAAATATGTGAGAAATATAAATAATACATATTTTTTCATCTTTCTTTAAAAGAAATATGACTATATAAAGCAAAAAAGGTAACACCATATTGTGGAGTTTATAAGAAGTAATGTATGTGAAAAAAAAAAGCACAAAGATCAGGGAAATTAAAAGATTCTTTTAAGAGTCTTAATTTTATCTGAACTGTTGCAATATCACCCTATGTGGACTGCAGTAATATATGGGTGCATTCTGTAATCTCTAGAACAACCAATGGGGAGAAAAGGCATTGAAAAAGATACAGAAGAATAGGTAAATCAACAGAGGAATTAGAATGAAATACTAGGGCTTCCCTGGTGGCTCAGTGGTAAAGAATCCACCTGCCAATACACAAGACAGAGGTTCGATCCCTGGTCCACAAAGATCCCACATGCCGCAAAGCCCATGCATCACAACTATTGAGCCTGTGCTCCAGAGTCAGGGAACCACAACTACTGAAGCCCACGAGCTCTAGAGCCTGTGCTTGGCAACAAGAGCAGCCACTGCAACGAGAAGCCCACACTGCAAGGAAGAGGAGTCCCTACTCACCGCAACTAGAGAAAAGCCTGCTCAGCAATAAAATAAATAAATAAAATTATTTTTTAAATGGAATACTAAAACTTAACTGATTGATTCAAAAGCAGAGAAGAACAAAAGAAGAGAGGAACACCACCAAAGACAACAACAAAAGAAAAAAATTAAAGACTTACCAAACATTAATAATTATATTTAACGTAAACAAGAATTTCAATTCAAAGACAGGATTAAATGAGCTTTTAAATTAAAAGATGTACTTTAATTATGAATATACAGATAGGTTGAAACTAAAACTATGAGAAAAGAAATAAAATGCAAACAGTAATAAGCAAAAGAGAGCTAAAGAAGCTATAAAAATGTCAGACAAAGACTTCAAAACAAGCAGTACTAACAAAATAAAGACACACAGTTGATAATGATAAAAGGATCAACTCTAAGGAAGACATAACTATCCTAAATATGTATGTGCCTAATAACTGAGTTTCAGTGAACAGAAACTAATAGCAAAGGGCAAAAATACACAAACCCACAACTATGACTGGAGATTTTAACAACACTCTCTCAACAGTTTAAAGAACTTCACTCAAAACCGAGTATGAGTAAGGAAGATTTGAACACACTATTAATTTGAGGTAGATTACAGATTTCTTAAACCACATGAATCACAGTCTCCAAGGCAAGAACCCTACTCCAGATTTTTTAAGCTTTAAGTATCAAATTACCTTCCTGGAAAACTGCATATAGACATTAACAACTGTGGCTTGTCAAAGAACGACTTAAAGAACAGCTACATGTCATACAAAAGCATGACTGAAAATATCATTAATAATGACGATGCCTATTTCACAAGGATCAGGCAATAAATGAGTTTAATTGTCAGAAAAATTCTCTCAAATGGTACGCTTCCTTTATTGTATTATCACATAATGACGCCTCCCTCCTTCCACAATTTTAGTGTTTCAAGATGAAATTTCTTTTTTAAATAGCACAATGGTGAGTTGCTTCAGTGAAAGCAGTAGTCTTAAGTGTCAAAAAACTTACACATCAGAAAAAGAATACTTATTAAAAATGGAAGGCTGTGCATTCTCTTCCTATAGCACGTGAGAGACATACCTCAGAGACACTATGGGTTCGGTCCCAGCCAAGTACAATAAAGTACTACAATGAAGCAAGCCAGCATCCTCCAAACTCTATCTTTTTGCTGGTGAAGGGTTTAAAAGAGTTCAAGAATTAATAAAATGTGAAACAGAGACAGGACATAAGCAAATGCTACTGGAAAAATGACGCCATTGGTCTTGCTTGATTCAAGAGTTGCCACAAACCTTCTATGTGTTAAAAAACACATTATCTGTGAAGCAAAATAAAGCAAAGTACAATGAGAGAGATATGCCTGTACATTCTTCTAGACAACAATTACTTTACGACACAATAGCCTTTTCTTTGGAAACTATCTCCTTTTAAACTGTGATCTTCAAAGTCACCAAGCACGGTTTCTTTTACATTTATCATTCAAATAGTGGGTGTTGCATGAATAGACCCACTAAACATGTTACAGTTTAAATATCTCACCTAAAATATAAATTTAAAAACTCAACTTTATCTTATACATTAAAGATGTACATCTCTTTTATACATCGCATTATTGCAATGAGATGACAGATCTGACAAAACAGTCATGTATCAATTTTTAGAAAGATAAACCACAAAAATGAAAACCAACAAAGATAACCAAATAGTTATTAAATTATCACCAAAACTTTCCAGTAGCTACCAAGCTATGCAATGCATGAACCCAGGGGGCAAAAGCTGCACAGCGTAGTGATCCTGCCTGTCTGTAACAAGTAACTGTATAATTTTACAAACTTTCTTACTGTAAGAGACCTCTGATCTTTTTTTAGGAACCGGAAGTTGGTTTGACTTTTAAATACCTCAAATGTACGGTGCTGATGAAGAAAGGCGGCCAATACAGTCACAGGCACGCCTTGTTTCCCTGTGCTCTGTTTACTGTGCTTCATGGATCCTGTGCTTTTTTAAAAAATTGAAGCTTTGTGGTAACTTTGCATTGAGTAAGTCTACTGACACCATTTTTTCCCTCCCAGTATGTCTCTGTGTCACACTTTGGTAATTCTAGCAATATGTCAAACTTCATCATTATTATTATATTGACTGTACTGATCTGTGACAGTGATCTTTGATGTTATTACCACAAGAAAATTACGAACTCGCTGAAAGCTGAAAGTTAGTATATCTTAGTAATGAAATATTTTTTAAATAAGGTATGCACAATTTTTAAAGACATAATGCCATTGCACACTTAAAAGACTACAGTGTAGTATAAACATAACTTTATATGCACTGGGAAACCAAAATATTCATGTGCTTGCTTAACTGCAGTGGCCTGGAACCAAACCTTCAATATCTCTGAGGTCTGCCTGTACTATATAGAGGTCCAAGAAACCTAAAGAAAATCTTCACCACTATTCAACAACATATTAAAGAACTATCATTACAGTCATTTAGGTATATGACCTAAAAAGGCAAACTTAATTCTATATAAGAAAAACATTACAACTTACCACTTCAATTTGAAAAATAGAGTAACTCTGAGTGATAATCCATAAAAACACAAACAAGAGCTCATGAAAAACTCAACATTAGAGTAGTGCTAGATAGACCAGTAGTGCTTTTGAAGAAGAAAAACAAAGCGGAAAGATTTACTTGTATCATTTTTCCACTGTTGACCTGAATATAAACCTAGAAAATGCAAGTAAATAATAAAATACCTTCTGGAAGTACTACTTGAGTTCAAAAAAGTTACAAGAGAGAAAGCATCCTTAACAATCAATTAGATTCTGAGTCTTTTGGTGAACTCTGAACTCATCCTTTTATATTCAGCTTATGCATTTCCTCCCAGGAAAAGCCATACACCATATCAGAACTTCTATTCCACACCCCTCTACTTAGCTGAGTTCTGTGCCCATTTTGGTCTTTCTACAGTTATTTCTAGCAGTGCATTGCCCTAAATTTTAAAGTCAATTTTCACTAAAATGATACATGATGCTTCACCAGTAGCTCAGCTGGTAAAGAATCCAACTGCCAATGCAGGAGATGTAAGAGATATGGGTTCAATATATGGGTCGGGAAGATTCCCCTGGAGAAGGAAATGGCAACCTGGTCCAGTATTCCTGCCTAGAAAATTTCACAGACAGAGAAGCCTGGAGGGCTACAGTCCATGAGTTGCAGAGTTGGGCGCAAGTGAGCATGTAAGCAAAATGATACATGCATATGGTCAAAAATGTCAACTAACTCTAACAGGTTATGAACAAAAAGTATCAGTCCCCTAAATCTGACACTGGTATGATACACTTTCTAAATTATTATGGCTAATTTTCTTTGATTTCTATAAATCATAACTCACTTGGATACAGAATAAGATACAAAGAAACATTTTCCCACTTATTTCTGGATTGTTCCAGAAGGCTATATTTTATAGAATTATGACTTACTAACAACCAGAAAATTATTACAATTAAATGGTGACCCATGAATGACAAAATAAAAGTGACAAAATGTTTACAAAATTTTATCTAAGGAACACATTAAAATCCAAAGAAGTTGTGAGATGCCAACATCAATGTTCAGTTCAATTCAGTCACTCAATCGTGTCCAACTCTTTGCAACCCCATGGACTACAGCACGCCAGGCTTCCCTGTCCGTCACCAACTCCTGGAGCTTACTCAAACTCATGTCCATTGAGTCAGTGATGCTATTCAACCATTTCATCCTCTGATGTTCCTTTCTCTTCCTGTCTTCAATCTTTCCCAGCATCAGGGTCTTTTCAAATGAGTCAGTTCTTTGCATCAGGTGGACAAAGTATTGGAGCTTCAGCTTCAGCATCAGTCCTTCCAATGAATATTGAGAACTGATTTCCTTTAGGATGGACTGGTTGGATCTCCTTGCTGTCCAAGGGATTCTCAAGAGTCTTCTCCAACACCACAGATCAAAAGCATCAATTCTTTGGTGCTCAGCTTTCTTTATGGTCCAACTCTCACATCCATACATGACTACTGGAAAAACCATAGTTTTGATTAGACAGACCTTTGTCAGCAAAGGGATGTCTCTGCTTTTTAATATGCTATCTAGTTTTGTCATAGCTTTTCTTCCAAGGAGCAAGCAATTTTTCATTTTATGGCTGCAGTCACCATCTGCAGTGATTTTGGAGCCCCCCAAAAAAGTCTGACGCTGTTTCCACTGTTTCCCCATCTATTTGCCATGAAGTGATGGGACCAGATGCCATGATCTTTGTTTCCTGAATGTTGAGCTTTAAGCCAGCTTTTTCACTCTCCTCTTTCACTTTCATCAAGAGGCTCTATAGTTCCTCTTTGTTTTCTGCCATATGAGTGGTATCGTCTGCATGTCTGAGGTTTGATATTTCTCCTGGCAATCTTGATTCCAGCTTGTACTTCATCCAGTCCAGCATTTCACATGACATATTTTGCATATAAGTTAAATAAGCAAGGTGACAATGTACAGCCTTGACCTACACCTTACCCAATTTGGAACCAGTGTGTTGTTCCATGTCTGGTTCTAACTGTTGCTTCTTGACCTACATACAGATTTCTCAGGAGGGAGATAGGATGTTCTGATATTCCCAGCTCTTTAAGAGTCCTCAACAGCTTGTTGTGATCCACACAGTGAAAGGCTTTAGCACAGTCGATGAAACAGATGTGTTTCTGGAATTCCCTTGCTTTGTTTCCCCTCCCCGCCCCCCATCTCTGGTTCCTCTGCCTTTTCTAAATTCAGCTTGTACATCTGGAAGTTCTCGGTTCATGTACTGTTGAAGCTAGCATGTGAAATGACTGCAATTGTGTGGTAGTTTGAATATTCTTTGGCATTGCCCTTCTTCAGGATTGGAATGAAAGCTGAACTTTTCCAGTCCTGTGGCCACTGCTGAGTTTTCCAAATTTGCTGGTATATTAGGTGCAGCACTTTCACAGCATAGTCTTTTAGGATTTGAAATAGCTCAACTGAAATTCCATCATCTCTACTAGCTTTGTTTGTAATGATACTTCCTAAAGCCCATTTTACTTCACACTCTAGGATGTCTGGCTCTAGAGGAGTGATCACACCATCGTGGTTATCTGCGTCATTAAGATTTTTTTTCTATGGTTCCTCTGTGTTTTCTTGTCACCTCTTTTTAATATCTTCTGCTTCTCTTAGGTCCATAAGGTTTCTGTCCTTTATTGTACCTATCTTTGCATGAAATGTTCCTTGGTATCTCTAATTTTCTTGAAGAGATCTCTAGTCTTTCCCATTCTATTGTTTTCCTTTATTTCTTTACACTGTTCACTAAGGAAGGCTTTCTTATCTCTCCTTGCTAATCTTGGAATTCTGCGTTTCAGATCAGATCAGATCAGTTGCTCAGTCCTGTCCAACTAATTTCAACCCCATGAATCCCAGCACGCCAGGCCTCCCTGCTGCCGCTGAGTCACTTCAGTCGTGTCTGACTCTGTGCGACCCCATAGACGGCAGCCCAACAGGCTCCTCCGTCCCTGGGATTCTCCAGGCAAGAACACAGGAGTGGGTTGCCATTTCCTTCTCCAATGCATGAAAGTGAAAAGTGAAAGTGAAGTCGCTCAGTCGTGTCTGACCCTCAGCGACCCCATGGACTGCAACCTACGAGGCTCCTCCGTCCATGGGATTTTCCAGGCAAGAGTACTGGAGTGGGGTACCACTGCCTTCTCCGCAGGCCTCCCTGTCCATCACCAACTCCCGGAGTTCACCCAGACTCACATCCATCGAGTCAGTGATGCCATCCAGCCATTTCATCCTCTGTCATCCCCTTCTCCTCTTGCCCCCAATCCCTCCCAGCATCAGAGTCTTTTCCAATGAATCACCTCTTCGCATGAGGTGGCCAAAGTACTGGAGTTTCAGCTTTAGCATCATTGCTTCCAAAGAAATCCCAGGACTGATCTTCAGAATGGACTGGTTGGATCCCCTTGCAGTCCAAGGGACTCGCAAGAGTCTTCTCCAACACCACAGTTCAAAAGCATCAATTCTTCGGCGCTCAGCCTTCTTCACAGTCCAACTCTCACATCCATACATGACCACAGGAAAAACCATAGCCTTGACTAGACAGACCTTTGTTGGCAAAGTAATGTCTCTGCTTTTGAATATGCTATCTAGGCTGGTCATAACTTTCCTTCCAAGGAGTAAGTGTCTTTTAATTTCATGGCTGCAGTCACTATCTGCAGTGATTTTGGAGCCCAGAAAAATAAAGTCTGACACTGTTTCCACTGTTTCCCCATCTATTTCCCATGAAGTGATGGGACCAGATGCCATGATCTTCGTTTTCTGAATGCTGAGCTTTAAGCCAACTTTTTCACTCTCCTCTTTCACTTTCATCAAGAGGCTTTTGAGTTCCTCTTCACTTTCTGCCATAAGGGTGGTGTCATCTGCATATCTGAGGTGATTGATATTTCTCCCAGCAATCTTGATTCCAGCTTGTGTTTCTTCCAGTCCAGTGTTTCTCACGATGTACCCTGCATATAAGTTAAATAAGCAGAGTGACAATATACAGCCTTGATGTACTCCTTTTCCTATTTGGAACCAGTCTGTTGTTCCATGTCCAGTTCTAACTGTTGCTTCCTGACCTGCATACAGGTTTCTCAAGAGGCAGATCAGGTGGTCTGGTATTCCCATCTCTTTCAGAATTTTCCACAGTTTATTGTGATGCACACAGTCAAAGGCTTTGGCATAGTCAAGAAAGCAGAAATAGATGTTTTTCTGGAACTCTCTTGCTTTTTCCATGATCCAGCAGATGTTGGCAAGTTGATCTCTGGTTCCTCTGCCTTTTCTAAAACCAGTTTGAGCATCAGGAATTTCACGGTTCACGTATTGCTGAAGCCTGACTTGGAGAATTTTGAGCATTACTTTACTAGCGTGTGAGATGAGTGCAATTGTGCGGTAGTTTGAGCACTCTTTGGCATTGCCTTTCTTTGGGATTGGAAAGAAAACTGACCTTTTCCAGTCCTGTGGCCACTGCTGAGTTTTCCGAATTTGCTGGCATACTGAGTGCAGCACTTTCACGGCATCATCTTTCAGGATTTGGAATAGCTCAACTGGAATTCCATCACCTCCACTAGCTTTGTTTGTAGTGATGCTTTCTAAGGCTCACTTGACTTCACATTCCAGGATGTCTGGCTCTAGGTCAGTGATCACACCATCGTGATTATCTGGGTCGTGAAGATCTTTTTTATACAGTTCTTATGTGTATTCTTGCCATCTCTTCTTAATATCTTCTGCTTCTGTTAGGTCCATACTATTTCTGTCCTTTAGCGAGCCCATCTTTGCATGAAATGTTGCTTTGGTATCTCTGATTTTCTTGAAGAGATCTCTAGTCTTTCCCATTCTGTTGTTTTCCTCTATTTCTTTGCATTCATTGCTGAAGAAGGCTTTCTTATCTCTTCTTGCTATTCTTTGGAACTATGCATTCAGATGCTTATACCTTTCCTTTTCTCCTTTGCTTTTCGCTTCTCTTCTTTTCACAGCTATTTGTATCTGACAGAATGTGGTCCACTGGAGAAGGGAATGGCAAACCACTTCAGTACTCTTGCCTTGAGAACCCCACGAACAGTATAAAAAGGCAAAATGATAGGATACTGAAAGAGGAACTCCCCAGGTCAGTAGGTGCCCAATATGCTATTTGAGATCAGTGGAGAAATAACTCCAGAAAGAATGAAGGGATGGAGCCAAAGCAAAAACAATACCCAGCTGTGGATGTGACTGGTGATAGAAGCAAGGTCTGATGCTGTAAAGAGCAATATTGCATAGGAACCTGGAATGTCAGGTCCATGAATCAAGGCAAATTGGAAGTAGTCAAACAAGAGATGGCAAGAGTGAATGTCGACATTCTAGGAATCAGCGAACTGAAATGGACTGGAATGGGTGAATTTAACTCAGATGACCATTATATCTACTACTGCGGGCAGGAATCCCTCAGAAGAAATGGAGTGGCCATCATGGTCAACAAAAGAGTCCGAAATGCAGTACTTGGATGCAATCTCAAAAATGACAGAATGTCTCTGTTCGTTTCCAAGGCAAATCATTCAATATCACAGTAATCCAAGTCTATGCCCCAACCAGTAACGCTGAAGAAGCTGAAGTTGATCGGTTCTATGAAGACCTACAAGACCTTTTAGAACTAACATCCAAAAAAGATGTCCTTTTCATTATAGGGGACTGGAATGCAAAAGTAGGAAGTCAAGAAACACCTGGAGTAACAGGCAAATTTGGCCTTGGAATACAGAATGAAGCAGGGCAGAGACTAATAGAGTTTTGCCAAGAAAATGCACTGGTCTTAACAAACACCCTCTTCCAACAACACAAGAGAAGACTCTATACATGGATATCACCAAATGGTCAATACCGAAATCAGATTGATTATATTCTTTGCAGCCAAACATGGAGAAGCTCTATACAGACAGCAAAAACAAGACCAGGAGCTGACTGTGGCTCAGACCATGAACTCCTTATTGCCGAATTCAGATTGAAATTGAAGAAAGTAGGGAAAACCGCTAGACCATTCAGGTATGACCTAAATCAAATCCCTTATGATTATACAGTGGAAGTGAGAAATAGATTTAAGGGCCTAGATCTGATAGATAGAGTGCCTGATGAACTATGGAATGAGGTTCGTGACATTGTACAGGAGACAAGGATCAAGACCATCCCCATGGAAAAGAAATTCTGCATTTAGATGGGTATATCTTTCCTTTTCTCCTTTGCCTTCTGCTTCTCTTCTTTTCTCAGCTATTTGTAAGGCCTCCTCAGACAACCATTTTGTCTTTTTGCATTTCTTTTTTCTTAGGGATGGTTTTGATTACCACCTCCTATACAAAGTTATGAACCTCTGTCCCTAGTCCTTCAGGGACTCTACCAGATCTGATCCCTTGAATCTATTTGTGTAATCAATCGTAAAGGATTTGATTTAGGTTACACCAGAATGGGCCAGTGGTTTTCCCTACTTTCTTCAATTTAATTCTGAATTTTGCAATAAGGAGTTCATGTTCTGAGCCACAGTGAGCTCCTGGTCTTGTTTTTGCTACTCTATAGAGCATCTCCACCTTCAGCTGCAAATATAATCAATCTGATTTCAGTACTGACCATCTGGTGATGTTCACATGTAGAGCTGTTTCTTGTGTTGTTGGAAGAGGGTATTTGCTATGACCAGCGCATTCTCTTGGAAAAACTCTGGTTTTTTGTGTGTGTTTATTGCTCAGTCGTGTCCAATTCTTTGTGACCCCCATGGACTATGTAGCCTGTCAGGCTTCTCTGTCCATGGAATTCTCCAGGCAAGAATACTAGAGTAGGTAGCCATTTCTTTTTCCAGGGGATCTTCCTGATTCAGGGATTGAACCTGGGTCTCCTGCATTATAGGCAGATTCTTTACTGTCTGAGCCACCACGGAAGCCAAGTGGTCTTGGAGGGCACAAAAAAAATCTTGCACTCACCAAGACGCAGAGGATAGAAGCAGTGACCCCACAGAGACTGAATTAAAACCACCTGCTAGTGCTAGAGAGCGTACTGTGGAGGCATGGGTCGGCAGGGTCTCACCAGGAGACTGGGACACTGGCAGCAGCAGGTGGGGAAGGTCCCCCCGGCTCTTGGAGCTCACCATTAATCCTGCCATAGAGCCTGTAGAGTCCAGGGCTGGGTCACCTCAGGCCAAACAACTCCCAGGGAGGGAGTACAGCCCCACCCATCAGCAGATAATTGGATTAAAGCTTCACCAAGCAAGGCCCTGCTCACCAGAGCAAGACCCAGTTTTCCTTCAGTCCCTTCCATAAGTAAGCTTACACAAGCCTCTTAGCCTCATCTGTCAGGGGGCAAACAGAAGAAGCAAAAAGAAGCACATTCCCATAGGTTAAAACAAAAATCACATTATAGAAAGTTAATCAGGATGAAAAAGCAGAGTTATGTCCCAGATGAAGGGACAAGATAAAACCACAGGAAAACAACAAAATGAAGTGGAGATAGGCCACCTTCCAGAAAAAGAATTCACAATAATGTTCGTGAAGATGATCCAGGATCTCAGGAAAAACATGGAAAAGATGCAACAAATGTTTACCAATGACCTACAAGAACTAAAGAACAAACAAACAGATATGAATAATACACTAGAAGGAATCAACAGCAGAAGAACTGAGGCAGAAGAACAGATAAATGACCTGGAGGACAGAATAGTAGAAATCACTGTCACAGAACAGAGTATAAAAAACGAATGAAAAGAAATGAAGACAGTCTAAGAGACCTCTGGGACAACATTAAACACACCAACATTCTCATTATAAGGATCCCAGAAGGAGAAGAGAGAGAAAGGGCTGGAAAAAATGTTTGAAGAGGGAATAGCTGGAAATTTCCTGAACATGGGAAAGGAAATAGTCAACCAAGTCCAGGAAGTTTATCCCAAATAGGATAAACCCAAGGAGGAACACACCAAGATACAGTCATCAAACTGACCAAAATTAAAGACAAAGATAAAATACTGAAAGCAACAAAGGAAAAATGACAAATAACATACAAGGGAACTCCCATCAGGCTATTGGCTGATTTCTCAACAGAAACTCTACAAGCCAGAAGGGAATGGCATGATACATTTTAAGTGATGAAAGGAAAGAACCTTCAACCAAGAATACTCTATCCAGCAATAATAGTCTCATTCAGATGGAGAAATCAAAAGCTTTCCAGACAAGTGAAAGTTAAGAAAATTCAGCACCATCAAACCAGCTTTATGACAAATACTAAAGGAACTTCTCTAGGCGGAAAACACATGAAAAGGAGAAGACCTACAGAAAATAAACCCCAAACAAGTAAGAAAATGGTAATAGGATCATACATATCAATAATTACCTTAAATATAAACAGATTATCACCAACCAAAAGACACAGACTGGCTGGGCAAATGAAAACATGTGCATGCATGCACTTCCACTTACCACATCACTCTGCTTGACCACTCCACCAAATTGTATATAATTATTTTATATTGTTAGGTTAATCATGTTCACATTATGGCTTGCAATTATAATTATCTTTTATTTTTTGTCTGGTTATTGATTGTGAAAACGGATAAACATCTATTACTATCGTGATTATGCAAGTATTACTCACTTAATACCATTGTATCATGACTGGTCAGCAGAAAAATAATAGAACTCTGTATCACCAAAGCTACAATTTAATAGAAAAACTTGTAATCACTTTTTAAAATCCAGATGCCTAACAGAATTATCTTGAAATTTTTTGAAAAATACAAATGCTTAGGTATTGCTTTTCTCGTCTGGAGCTTCAAATATGTTTCTAATGAGCATTCATGTTTAAAAACTGGACTATATGATGATCTTTTACTTTTATCTGGTTTGTTTCACTTTTTCCATTTCATATTCAGTGCTCCCATTTCATTTAGTTCATGTTTTCCAATGTCCCCATCTCTTTTTTTTTTTATGTTTTCTCAAGCTCTTATCAAATGTAGTAGAAATGCTTTTGTATACATATACATAGTGAATTTGCTGAGTCGTGTCTGACTCTGTGATCCCATGGACTGTAGCCTACCAGGCTCCTCTGTCCATGGAATTTTCCAGGCAAGAGTACTGGAGTGGGTTGCCATTTCCTTCTCCAGAGGATCTTCCTGACCCAGGTATCAAACCCAGGTCTCCTACATTGCAGGCAGACACTTTACCATCTGAGCCACCAGGGAATTTCCCATATACACATAAATGATATGTATAATGTATATATTTTAGAAAACATGAATTTTTGCCTAACTAAAAAATTTATGACATTTTGATTCCACTTGTTAGACTTAGTATGAATAGAATGCTACATTCCTAATTACAGTAAACAAAGGTTTACTGTCTAGCACAGGGAACTACAGTCAATATCTTGTGATAATCTATGATGGAAAATCGTTTCAAAAATAACATACGTGTATGTGTATAACTGACTTACCATGCTGTGCACCTGAAACACTGTAAGTCAACTATACTTCAATAAAATATATATATTAAGAAAAATAAATAAAGCTACCACTAAAAAAAAAGATATTCTGCATTTGCAGATTGGACAAATTAACAGTTAAAATGCCTATGTTACTGAAAGCAATCTACAGATTCAATGAAATTCCTATCAAAATTCCAAGGACATTTTTCACATAACTAGTATAAAATGTTCTAAAATCTATATGAAATCTCAAAAGACCCCAAAGAGCCAAAGCAAACCTAAGAAAAAGAACAAAGTTGGAGGTATTGCACTGCCTGATCTCACACTATATTACAAAATCATAGTAATCAAAACAGCGTGGTGTTGGCAGAGAAGGAAATACAGAGATCAAAGTAACAGAAGAAAAACCAGAAATAAACCCACACATATATGAACAATTAATTTATGACAAAGAAGCATAGAACATAGAGAAAGGACAGTCTCTGCAATAAGTGGTGCTGGGAAAATCGGGAGAGCCACATGCAAAGAAAATGAAACTAGCCCATTAGTGTACACCATACACACAAAGCAACTCAAAATGGATTAAAGACTTGAATTTAAGACCTAAAACCATAATACTCCTAGAAGAAAATATAGGCAGTATGTTCTTTGACACTGGTCTTAGCAATATGTTTCTAGATATACTTCCTCAGGCAAGGAAAACAAAGCAAAAATAAACAAATGAGGATTACATCAAACTAAAAGCTTCTGAACAGTAAAGGAAACCGCCCACAAAACAAAAGACAACCTAATGAATGGGAGAAAATATCTGCAAACAATATATTCAATAATGGGTTATATCCAAAATATACAAAGAAATCACACACAAAAACAACCCCATTAAGAAATGGGCAGAGGAGTTGAACATTTTTCCAAAGAAGACATATAGATTGTCAACAGGCACTTGGAAAGATGGTCAAAATCACTAATTATCAGGAAAATGCAAAACAATATAATGAACTATCACCTCATATCTGTCAGGATGGCTATTACCAAAAAGGCAAGAAATAGCAAGCATTGATAGGGATGTGGAGAAAAGGGAACCTTTGAACCCTATTGGTGGGGATATAAACTGGTGCAGCTACTGTGGAAAACATGGAGATGCCTTTCAAAAATTAAAAACAGTACTACATGATCCAGCAACCCCACTCCTGGGAATATATCCAAAGAAACAAAAACACGAACTCAAAATGATATGTGCACTCCCATGTTTGTAACAGGATTATTTATAAAAGCCAAGGCATGGAAACACCCTACGAGTCCATCAGTAGATGAATGGATAAAGAAACTGCAGTTTCTATATGCAGTGGGATAAGTGTTCAGTCATAGAAAAGAATGAAATCTTGCCATTTGTGGCAACATGGATGGATCTTGAGAGTATTGTGAAATTGAAAGATAAACACAGTATGATTTTCACTTAAATGTGAAATATAAAAAATAAAATGAACAAACAGAACCAAACAAAAACAGATACATAGACACAGAGAAGAGAGTAGCTGTTACCAGAGGGGAAGGATGGGAAGGCGGGGAGAAAGTGGGTAAAGGGGATCAACTGTATGGTGACAGACAGAAACCAAACTTTTAGTGGTGAGCACGTGTGTGCTATACAGAAGCAGATGTATAACACTGTACACGTGAAACTTACATGTTATAAACCAGAATTACCTCAATAAAAAAGTAATCTAAAATTAAAAAACAAAAAACCCTCTCCTCAAACCCAAGTAAAAAGAGAAATAATAAACCAAGAAGAAGATACTTGTAACATGGGCAGGCAAATGGTTCATTTTTTAAATACTAAAACCTCTGGCAAATCATTAAAAAAAAAATTCAAAGAGAAAATGAAAATAAACAAAGGATAGGTACAAACAGTTCATGGAAAGGACAAATACATCATTTCTGAATGTGTTAATATTTTTCATATAAAATTCATAACAAGTCAAATACAAATTTGTTAAGCTACAATGAAACACTATTCCTCATTTCTCAGATTAGAATTTGACAGCATTAGCTGCTAAAGCTATAGTAGAAATAGGCACACTTATATAGCACAGATGAATGAAAACTAATACAGTCTCTATATAAAGGAACTTGGTCATACCTATCAAAGAAATTCCTACAATTAGACTAGAAATCTTACTTCTAGTAATTTATTCCATACACATGATCACTAATGAGTCAGAAAGACGAGAGCATACAAAGTAATGTATTACAGCACTTTCTGTAACAGCAAAAGCTAAAACAAGCATCAGTGTTCATCAATAGGGAACTGGTTATGTATGTACGTATGGTAGGTCTGTTTTTGTATGTGTGTGTACCCATGTACAACCATCCCCAAGCTTTGATAAGAAAAGAAGATCTCCAGGAGATTACATACGTGACCTAAATGTAAGTAGTTCTTACTTCAGGTAGAAACTAGGGTATCAGGAAAAAGAAATAGAGGGACCACTTTCTTTTTCTAATGTATCTTTTAAAATACTTGAAAAGTTATTTTATAATATTATGTAAATACATTAACTCTTCAATATAATGAAACAAGTTATTTTTTTAAGTTTATCTAAGAGAATGGGCCAGGAATGGGGGAACCAGCATTTACTGAATGTCCACTAGGTACCACACATTCAGTTCAGTTCAGTTCAGTCGCTCAGCTGTGTCCGACTCTTTGTGACCCCACGAACTGCAGCATGCCAGGCCTCCCTGTCCATCACCAACTCCTGGAGTTCACTCAAATTCACATCCATCAAGTCGGTGATGCCATCCAGTTAACTGGTTGAATAATTTACCTAAATTCAACCAATAACAAATTCCATTATTGGGATTAAAAACTCAGGTGCAATAAACTATAAATTAGTAGACAGAGAGACATTTTTTAAAATTATAATTTGAAGTAAAGCTTTTGGGGGCAAATGGTAAGTAACAGTACTTTGTATAACTTCTTCAGTACAACCCTTTGGTAGAAAATATGAAAGAACCAAGTTAGAGTATAATAATGTAACCACAGCCCCATTCCTCAAACTTTAGATTAAAAAATGGTAAGTGAATAGTTTCAGAAGGGCCTTATTAATAATCTCTAACTAGGAGGGCTGATGATCAGATGCATAGGCAGACCACAGAAGAAATGGCAGGTGTAGTTGATATTGAAAAGAACCATGTGGTAAGATCATTTTAACTTTCTCCAACTCAGCTTCCTCACTAGCAAAAAGGGTTTTAAATCTGCTCATTCAGGACAGAATGACCAAAATCAAAGGAGTATTCCTTACAGGTTACATATGACTCTAAAACCCCTAAAATTCAGTAAAACTGTCCTAAAAAAATACACCTTAACTGGGCAATAGCACCCCACTCCAGTACTCTTGCCTGGAAAATCCCATGGACGGAGGAGCCTGGTAGGCTGCAGTCCATGGGGTTGCTAAGAGTCGGACACGACTGAGCGACTTCATTTTGACTTTTCACTTTCATGCATTGGAGAAGGAAATGGCAACCCACTCCAGTGTTCTTGCCTAGAGAATCCCAGGGATGGGGGAGCCTGGTGGGCTGCCGTCTATGGGGTCGCACAGTCGGACAAGACTGAAGTGACTCAGTAGTAGTAGAGGTTACCTGACCCCACTTGCCCCAACCTCCACCCACAATCTTAATCCCCTTACCACTCATCACTTCTCTCAAGCTATTAAGAACTAAAAAGAGAATATGAACCCATGTATACTTAAACCTAGCTGTCAGATCAAGTGCTACTTCCACTAAAGGGGGAAATAAGTCAAGGAGGATCCACATACATCATTCTTGGGCAAATAGCAAGCCTAGATAAAACTCCCCATTTGGAGGATGAACTATTAAGTAAAAGATTCCTGCACTGTCCCTATGCTTAGATACTGGAGGAAGGCGGGGGTGGGGGAACTATGAAGAAATCATGAAGAATTACTCTAGGACACAGGAAAGGAGAAAAAAAAAAAACACCAAACACTTTAATTAAACCTTCTCTACAACATATATACACATTTGCTTATATTTGCAAAAGAACACTAAGATAAACTGAAAATTAAGGAAAATGGTTACCTATAGGGGAGGGAGGGAACAAGAATGAGAGGAAGTAAGACGGTGCTGAATATACCTTGCTGCTGCTGCTGCTGCTAAGTCACTTCAGTCGTGTCCGACTCTGTGCGACCCCATAGATGGCAGCCCACCAGGCTCCTCTGTCCCTGGAATTCTCCAGGCAAGAACACTGGAGTGGGTTGCCATTTCCTTCTCCAATCCAGGAAAGTGAAAAGTGAAAGTGAAGTCACTGAGTCATGCCCGACTCTTAGAGACCCCATGGATTGCAGCCCACCAGGCTCCTCCATCCATGGGATTCTCCAGACAAGAGTACACAGCTTCAATTTAGAAACCACGTGAATATTTTAAACACTGGACAAACAAAATCAACACTAAAAGTAAAAAGTAATCTTGAAATATTTAAAACAAAACAAACGAACTTAACAATATGTCAAATTGGTAAAACAAAATGAAAAACATTATTTTAAGGACTTTAGAACTCTGTTTTGACTATGTTCTTAGTGGAATAACATTTTTAGGCAAAGAACAGTTAAATACCATTTAGTAGTCTGATGAACAGTGATATTTTTTGGAGACTATATTTTATATATGAACATACGCATATATAAAGCAAGTAAGTAATTACGTATTCATGTTATTTAAAAATGTCATCATAAAATCAATGTAAAATCATGTAATATTAAATCTGAAGTGCTAATATCAGTATGAACTCATGCTTTTTTACTTTAGCAAAATGCCTACTTCCTGATAACACAGATAACCCAGTTACAATGGCACTCTCATTTAAAAAAATTGGCTGATTTCAGGTCTGGGTGGGGCGGGCAGGAGATTTACAAGATAAACCCCGGACATCTTGTGCCAGTAGCAAAAAAGCTGGCAATTATTAAAATGAAGTTGTATCAAAAGGACACAGGAGCCAGTCTGATCAGGCTCCCAGTGTCCCTCAGCGGTCTATTACAAAGCAGAGCTGAAAGTGAAACCCAGGGAGTGTACCTCCAGGAGTCACATTCTTAACCACTATTCTACACCACCTCTCACACAAGAAAAATCCAATGAAGAGGGGAGGGGGAAATGAGATAAAAACCAGAGACCAGAACAGAGAGAAAATATCTTGCCTCACATACCTCTTGAAAGAGTTGATCCCTCCTTCCTTCCCCCTTAAGTTCCTTCTTTACTTGGTTTTCACGTATTCCTCCCGCCTGACTGCACCTTTTCAGAGTTTGCTGTTTGCTTCTCTTCTCCTCCACTTCCTAATACTGAAAGCCCCTGGAATTCAGATCTTAGTATTCCTGTCTTCTCTGTCCACACTATACTAACTCCCTTGGTGATCCTATTCAGCCTCATAGCTTGAAATAACTAGTATATGCAGACAGCTCCTAAGTTTCTATCTCCATTTATCTCTCCCAACTCTAGACTGCCACCTCGACATGTCCATATAGATGTTTATTGGTACCCCAGCCTCAGCTTGTCCCAAATTGACCTCCATCCCCCATACAAAACCTGCCCCAACACAGCCTTCTTCATCCCAGTGAAGACAAATCCACCCTTTCTGGTGCTCAGACCCAAACTCTAGGGTCATCTTAGCTTGGACCTTTCCAACCCTACTCAACTCTCTCATCCTACATTCACTGTCAGGAAAT
Organism: Bos indicus x Bos taurus; assembly: GCF_003369695.1. Taxonomy (NCBI): domain Eukaryota; kingdom Metazoa; phylum Chordata; class Mammalia; order Artiodactyla; family Bovidae; genus Bos; species Bos indicus x Bos taurus. Next base: position 23,411,530 of record NC_040091.1, on the reverse strand, counting down.
CCTATTGGTTCTACCTTAAAATATATCCAGAATCCAGCCACTCCCACCATCCCTACTGCAACCACTCAAGTCTGAAGCTACCTAGATTACTGCATTAGCTTCCTAACAGGTCACTGTTTCTAAATTTACCCCATTCTACTCAGAGTAAAACTCCAAGTCCTTATAACAGCCCTACAAATTCTGGCCCCTTATTACCTCTCTGAATTCACTTGCTACCACCCCTCCTTTTCCACTCCCCTTGCTCAGCCAGTGTAGGCTCACAGCTGCTCCTCAAACATGGGGGCACACGTGTTTAGGATGACCTTTGGTCTAGCTATTCCCTTTGCCCAGAACATTCTTCTCTCAGACACCTGTCTGGTCAACTTCCTTAGCAATCTTTCCCCAAATCTCACCCTCTCAGGGAGGCTCATTCAGATCTATCTGATACCACATTTCCCCTGCTATACTTACTTATTAATGTATTAGCTTTCCCTCCACCCCCCTCCACCCACTGTAAGAAGACAGGTATTTGTCTAGTTTGTTCACTATTGTATCTAAAGTGCCTGACAATGTACAACATCAAGCAGCACTAAGCAGGTTCAAATAAAATAACAAAGCTAAATCCATCATATCATCAGAGCATAAGTGGGTTATTTAAAATTATTCAAAAGAAAGACTTTTACACTGGGGGAGCGTTAGTCACTCAGTTGTGTCCAACTCTGTGACTCCATGGACTGTAGCCTACCAGACTCCTTTGTCCATGGGATTCTCCAAAGGTACGCCTAAATTCACCTCTATGCTGCCTGTAAGAGACACTTTTAACACAAATGGAGAAAAAAAGTTAAAAGTAACAGAATGTACCAAAACACCAGGTAAATACAAATTGAAAGAAAGTAGGAGTCATGTGGGCATTAAGAAAATAAGCTTCAAAACTAGACAGACCTAGGATCTAAGTGTCGTTACAACACTTAACAGCTCTGTGACCTTTGGGAAGTTACTTCACTAAGCCTCAGCTGAGTCATCTATAAAATGGCAGTATTACCTATACCTCAAAGGGTTTTTAATGAGAATTACATGAAACAAAGCATTTAACATGTTGTCTGGCATATAATCAACACTGGAACATGCTGTAATGACCTTCTTATATACTAAAATGGAACAAATATCTTTCAGTGTTTCTATAAAAAAATAACAGTCTTGGTAAGAGTTGTTTTAAAACAGGAGGAAACACCAGAGCAACAATTCTAGCTTTTAGGCAGCTATTCAGGTTTCTGAAGAGGCCTAAAGAAGCATTCAATACTAAAAGGCTTACTTTACAAGAGCCTACCCTAACTATCCTTCCTTCTCTCTCAGGTAAAGCACAAATATTTATTATGCCCTGTTAGAGGCTTCTTACAAACTTTACGAGGTAGCAACCCTACACTACTCAAAAAAACTTAGCATACAAATAAACTCCCAAATGTGAGAAACGCAAGGTGACATTTATAAGACAGACTTACTGCAACAAAACATTTATAATAACAAAAGGCCAGAAACAACTTAAATAGCCATCAGTAGGAAACATGGTTAAACATATCCATATAGTAGAGTACTAAGCAATTTTATAAAGCAGACCTTTACATAGTGATATGGGATAACCTCCAGGATATAGTCTTAAAACAAATCAAGGGCTGCCCCGTGTGTAAAGTCTGGTGGGAGGACATGTATTTTTGCTCATATTAATAAAATATCTCTAGAAAAAACTTATGAGGACGAGGGACTAGACAAGCAAAAGGCATACTTTTTTGAACTTTTAAAAATTTTCACCCATTTGAATGCATCACCTGTCATTAAAAATATTTAAGTAAAAAGACTATTGAATAAGTTAGTTTCTATCAGTGACAAGCAAGGTAAATTCTGCCTGAATATTCATAACATTAACTGAATACCTCCTACATGTTGATGTTTTTACCTTCAATTTTAGGATCTGACATCAAAAGCAAAGGCAACAAAGCAAAAACAAACAAACTGGACTACATCAAACTAAAAACCATATTTACTGAGCATGGCAAGCACAGTGCATTTATCAATATAACACTCGTATCACTTCCTCTTTCAAAACGAAATAAAATAAATCCCTAGCAATGGTTTGCAAGGAGTAACGTGCTTGATCAGTAACAGTTTTAAGCACAACTAGTTGGTGTACAGATGAAGATCCAGACTAGAAAATGCTAGTGGTTAGAGCTATCGTGAAATGGTGTGCTCAAGATTATCCATTAACAGACCAATGAAGAATAAACAGCTTACATTTATGTTTTCAATGGTGGTTCTCTCCTCTGGCTGCTCCTCACTCTTTTTGTCCTAACTCTACTATGACCAGAATACATTGGCATCTACTCATAATCCCTGAAAACAGGAATAACATTACTACCAGTTCAATAATAGAAACAGTAGCCATCATTTATTTAATATTGACCATGTCCTCTGTGATGAGTGCTTAATTAGACATGATTTTATTTAGTCCTTAGGGTAAACTTGAGAAGTGGATTACATGACCCACTTTATAGATAAGAAACTAGAAACTTAGCAAGCAAAACAAACCGGTGGGCCACACACCTAGCAGATGGCAGCTGCAGGATTCAAGGCCAGGTCCAGCTCACACTAAAGCCTATGCTCTCCACTAGAAGGCTAAGTTACCTCCCTAAATGTTCCTCCTATCCCAACATTAACTGTATCTGAAAATAGCAAAAGCAGTCCTTCTGAACCCTTTCAGAGGTGAGCACTTAGAACACACATCCTTATCAGCTTTCGTTCATCTGCAGGGCAGGCTCTGCCAGAGGCCTATGATTGTCCAGTCTTGCCAATAGTTAAAAACAAGACAGAGAGAGGAAGAGAGCAAAGAATGAGAATTCTTAAGGGTGTGGGCAACGAGAAATCCCATTTGTACTGCTCACTGGCCACAAGACCTGGGCCGTTTCCTTGACCGGAGCTTCTGGGCTGGGGAGGCCTTCCCTCCACCCACTCCCAGTATAATCTGTTGCTCCAAATGCCCGTCTTTGCAGCAGACACAAGACCAAGGTCTCCCCATGTACCCCGCCCTCACAGAATAATGCAAGTAAAAGCACACTTTCATCTTTCAGCACTTCCTTCTATACCTACAAAACCCTGAGGAAAGCGTCAACAAACTGAGATCATGGACCAGTTTACCAAAGAGGGTATCAAAGTAGTGCTCTCAACTTCATCATCAGAATTTTGGTGGCTCCCAGAATAACTTCTCTATTGTGGCACCACCGGAAATCAGTCATTAGCTAATCAAAGATATTCACAGGCTCCAAGTGATGGTCACGGCTAAGAAAACTGATCATCTATTTTACAGTTTAAATGCTCAGTTAGAGAGGAATGGGAAAATATCTGACAGATGTGATTAAAATGTAGTAATTTAATTTCCCCCTTAAATTCCAGTCATTTTTCACATCTACTATTCTATTCAAGAACCGCTGTAAACAATGTCTTACTGAGATATAAAAGTAGAATGGTACACACTTGGAATTTCATATCCTTTTACATAAAATAGGTTATCTTTGTACCGGCCTAAATTATAATAAGGAATGTTCCTCCCTCAAAAAATACAGAAGGAGAAAAAAAGAGAGGTAATCTTGTAAAGAAGAGAATGAGAATTAAGAAAATAAAGAGGAAATTATTTTGGAGGATTCCCCTTTTAGAATTTGAATAAACTCTCTTAAAAATGAAAAAAATAGTATGACTTCAAGATGAAAAAAAAAACAGTATGACAGGACGAAATCTGTAAACCACAACATTACATTGTTGAGTTTAACGAACATTAATCGAGAACCTACAACTGCTGAAGGAACATGACTATAAGTGAACTGAAGTCAAAGTCGCTCAGTCGTATCCAACTCTTTGTGACCCCATACAGTCCATGGAATCGTTCAGGCTAGAATACTGGAGTGGGTTGCCAGTCCCTTCTCCAGGGGATCTTCCCAGCCCAGGGATGGAACCCAGGTCTCCTGCTTGGCAGGCAGATTCTTTAACACTGGGAAGCCACCTGGGAAGCCCCCATGATTATAAGAAATGACTCTAAATATAAGAAGTTAGCGGGAAAAATACAAACAGTTTTGATATGAGACAGCAATTAATTAGTAACAGGTATACACAGGGTACCATTTTTCTACCCACTAGAGCTGTTTCCCAGCATCAGACAGTTATTCTCAGTAAATCTTCTTTCATCCCTCTTGTACCATATGAGACCTATTCAGAAAGTATATACAGGAAATAATTTGCATATACATCTGGTCTTTCACCTTTCTAGCAATTATCACTATAATTAATTAATTGTACATCTCCAAGGAGATGCTGATAGGCTTCTCTCTGATCCAGCAAAATATCTTGTACAAGGTATCTGGCCTACTTTCACGTGTGAAATGAACAAGCAAACATCCAAAAATGTAAGACCTGAGACGGGGCTTCCTGCATGCAGTCTCTGATCCTCGTTAGATTACACACAGCCTTCAGTTAAACAGAGTTTCAAACTCTACACCACAAAAAGAAGTTACAGGCTAAGGAATCATAAACGAAAAGACTCTAAAGCACTTGTATTAAATTAAAATTACAGAGAACAGAGAGAAATTAAATCCACAGGCTACTTAAAAGCCATTTAATGCAATAGTTTCTACTCTGTCCCTCAGCAAACTAATGTTTTTAATGAATAAGCATGTAATCCATTTTCATTTGGCAGCCCTTCTCTTTTCTACTGCTGTCCTCAAACAGAAGTGCTGATTTACAATGAAATGGCCCAAAGGAAGACAGTGCGTGAAGGAGGAGAGCAGTAAGTCTGGAGAAAGAGGGTTATCAGTTTTTAAAGCAAAAAAATGGCTGAGTTCAAAGAAAATATTTCCACGGAAAACATGATTGATAATTCAGGTCCACAAACTCTAGCACAGTGATTAAGGGAAATGGGTCTGGAGTGGGGCTGCCTGGCGTGACTCCTGGCCCTGGGACTTACCAGCTGTGCCACCTTGGGCAAGTACTTGCCTTGGGAAACAGGGTGATAACAGGACCTGTTTCAAAGCGCCATGTTCAACCATCTCCCACCAGCACTGAGGGCCTTCTCCAACCACCAGGTCTGAGATTCTCCCGCCAGTTTCTCCCCATTCTTTAACTCTCCATTATTACCTTCATATCACTTACTACTATCTAAAATCATTTTAAAAGTTACTTGTTTTCAATATGACCTCCCCATTAAAAGTATAAAAAGAAATCTTGTCTGTCTTACTTCCACAGCCCTGGTGCCTAGAAGCAGTGCACAATACACACAAGTAGAAACCTGATAAATATCTGCTGAGTCAATGGACGAGTAACACACAACACAGGAGATGTATGTTGTAAGCATTCAATAAATGGCTTCCAACATTATCTAGGTAATGAATTCAGGTAAATAATTCAGGCTTTGGTGTTATATCTTGAAATAATTATCCTCGTAGTCTTTGCAGATCTTATTTACTATTCACCAAAACCAAGAATTATACTAATTTACAGCTTGAAAGGATTTTTCCCTTCCACTATTAGGTGCTGCCTTTGGAGTAGATTACTTTATGAAATTCATCTCAGACATTTATTGAGCAATATCCTATGACCTGCATTCCATAGATACAGCAATGAAAGACAGTCCTACCCAGTCAAGAAGTTGATATCTTAGTTTTGCGCCTATCTCTGGCCTGCTTAAATGCAGTATGAGGAGGAGACGAGGATTTGTGCAGAAAGTAATTGGACTGGGCTAAGTGGGAGTCTGTAAAGGTCCCAACCGTTTAATGGAAATCATCAGATGATTCTAATGTGGAACTTCAAATTCCTTAATTCATTATGCTAAAATTCTCCCTTAGCTACCGTTTTTGTTGATAACAGTATCATCAAGAGACAAACTAGGTTACTGCCGAGGTCCTCAAATGAGCAAGGCAGGTGTTTCTGAAATACTCCCCAACAGATGGAAGTTTACATAGGCCCTCAGCAAACTAAGGACTGCATATTTGTGTATGTATGTGAATGAATATACATTGTCGGTGTAAGACTGCCAAACGCTCTCTCTTAAAAGGACTATTCTCTATTTTGAGGCTCTGCCCTTCTACTCATTTATAGTTAGCTGTCCTTTCTTTTAAGTAATTATGTTGGTAACTCATGGTGAGTTTTTTTCCCATTTACTTGACAAATAAAAAAGTTCTTATTTTTGCTTATTTAAAAAAAAAAATTATCAGTGAAATTCTGAAATCTAGAACATTTAGAAGTAAACAGAACCCAATTAACAGCTGCCTGGCCAAACTCCAAATGCAGAATGCTGGATCTTTTATTTGTTAACACACTGTCTCTTCACTCACCCAAGCCCAGTTTTCTTTAACCAGTTGTCTATAACCATTGCCTATAGTTTGTCTAAGGACTTTCCAGGTGACACTAATGGTAAAGAACCAACCCATTGCCAATGCAAGAGATGTAAGAGACACAGGTTCCATCCCTGGGTCAGGATGATCCCATGGAAAAGGGAATGGCAACCCACTATAGTATTCTTGCCTGGGGAATCCCATGGATAGAGAAGCCTGGTGGGCAACAGTCCATAGGGTCACAAAGAGTCGGACACGAATGAAGCAACTTGGCACACAAAGCACATACCTTCTATATTTTCAGGGTAAATAGAGGGGGGAAAAAAATGGAAAATCACTGCAGATGGTGACCGTGGCCATGAAATTGAAAGACGCTTGCTCCTTGAAAGGAAAGCTATGATAAACCTAGACAGCAGATTAAAAAGCAAAGACATCACTCTGCAGACAAAGGTCTGTACAATCAAAGCTACGGTTTTTCCAGTAGTCATGTATGAATGTGAGAGTTGAACCAAAAAGAAGGTTGAGTGCCAAAGAATTGATGCTTTCGAACTGTGGTGCTGGAGAAGACTCTTTTGAGAGTCCCTTGGACTGCAAAGGAGATCAAACCAGTCAATCCTAAAGGAAATCAAACCTCACTATTCATTGGAAGGACTGATGCTAAAGTTGAAGCTCCAATACTTTGGCAATTTGACTCACTGGAAAAGACCCTGATGCTGGGAAAGATTGAAGCCAAAAAGAAAAGAGGGTGGTAGAGGATGAGATGGTTAGAAAACATCACCAACTCAATGGACATGAGTTTCAGTAGACTCTGGGAGATAGTGAAGGACAAGGAGACCTGGCATACTGCGATTCATTGGGTCGCAAAACAGTGGACACAATTTAGCAAATGAGCAACAACATTGTCTATACTATTTGAGCAGATCTAAATTATAACTCAATTTATAAACAACTTATAGACAATTTATAAACAATTTATAGACAATATAAACACAATTTTCCTCATCATTTACGTGTCTAAGAGTAGAATGGCATGGACCTTCCCAGAAAATTCTTAGATCTTATGATGCACTGATATAAACACTATACTCAAACTATATTCTTGACTTTGTGACTTTTTAATTTTTCATGTATCCTAAGTCTTGTAATAGATGTGTTGAGAGCATTTAGAGCATTGATTTGAAATAATTAGCTCTTGTCCCCAGAATATTCAAATAGTCTTGTGCTGGAATATTCAGTTTTCTTCAACCTCAAAACCTCTAGTCCACTGACCCTTCCTCATTCACCACCATACATCCCTGTCATGTCTTCATGTATCTCCTCACTCAGGCAATATGCTACGATTCTCTACTGTAACTGCTCCTTTACAAAATTCCTTGACTCCTCTGCTTTTCAGTACCTCTTTCACATTTGCCTGGCAAACCCTCATTGCTGTGAAACTCAATCATGCTCCAACTCAATACCCACTCAACGTCATTCAACATCATTAAGAGACACATTTACAAGTGGTATACCCAATTCACTTACATTTTTGGCCACAAATCCCAAATGAGGACTCAATATCATCTGACAATCCTTTATACTTTGAGAACACTAATTTTACCCTTTAAAACCCTCATTTCACACCTTCTCCTCCCTCCTCTTATATCCCCACTCACCAAAGGATGTTTTGTTTTATAGTTCATTAATAATACAGAGACAATTCGAGAGCTACTCAGTGTTTTACCCACATCAAAACTACGACCTATCCACAACTTCTGTGAAATGTCCTTCCTGTTGCCAGAAAACCAACTCACCTTCCATACTGCTGCTGCTGCTAAGTTGCTTCAGTCGTGTCCGACTCTGTGCGACCCCACAGATGGCAGCCCACCAGGCTCCCCCGTCCCTGGGATTTTCCAGCCAAGAACACTGGAGTGGGTTGCTATTTCCTTCTCCAATGCATGAAAGTGAAAAGTGAGAGTGAAGTCGCTCAGCTGTGTCTGACTCCTAGCGACCCCATGGACTGCAGCCCACCAGGCCCCTCCGTCCATGGGATTTTCCAGGCAAGACTACTGGAGTGGGTTGCCATTGTCTTCTCCGACCTTCCATACTATGGGTCCCATTTAACGTTACCTTTTCAGAGGTTTTGTTCCTAAACTTACTCTTGTTCACCTGAGTCATCAGTTTTCAAACAGACTGTCCAATATCACATAAACATATTCCTGCATCTGATTTTAAAAGAGGAAATTGTCCTGTAACTATATGCCCCTTCTAACTCTACTTCCTATACATAAAAATGTTAAGTCATTCAGCTGTGTCTGACTCTTTGCAATCCCATGGACTGTAGCCATCAGGGTCCTCTGTCCATGGAATTCTCCATCAAGAATACTAGAGCGGGTAGTCATTCCCTTCTCTCGGGGATCTTTGTGACCCAGGGGTCAAACCCAGATCTCTTGCATTACAGGGAGGCTCTTCACTATCTGAGCCACCAAGGAAGCCCTCTCTACACATGAAAATAGTTATCAAAAGAAGCTTTTGTGACGGCTGGTAAATTACTGTTGTCACTTCCCAATCTTTGCTTCAACCCACTCCAAGCAGAATTGTCTCCACCATTTCACTGGGACTAGTTTTGTCAATGGTACTAGTTACTTCTATGTTGAAAAACCCAACAGCTGCATTTGACACAGCTGCCTGCTCTTTCTTTATTCTCTTGGCTTCTGCAACACAATTCCAGATTTTCTGCCTAGCCTACTAACAGTTACTTCAGTGCCCTTTGTTCCTCTTCTCATGTACCACGGCCCTGTCCTAAACATATTCTATTCATCTTTTCAAAGAACCAGCTTTTGGTGTCACTGATGTTTCCTGTTTTTGTTTTTCCATTTCCTTACATGCTGTGATTCATGGGGTTGCAAAGAGTCGGACATGACTGAGCGACTGATCTGATCTGATCACCTGCTCTAATTTTCATTATTTTCTTCCTTCTACGTTCCTTATGTTTACCTGTTAAATTTAAGTTGTAAAATTCAACTTACATCGGGGTTTTTCTCCTAATTAATTCTTAGTCCCTTGTTTTCTATTATGTGTATTCAGAGCAGCAAATTTACATCTTAACTGTACTTTAGCTGAACTACTCTCAGTTCAGTTCAGTCGCTCAGTCATGTCTGACTCTGCGACCCCGTGAATCGCAGCACGCCAGGCCTCCCTGTCCATCACCAACTCTTGGAGTTCACTCAGACTCATGTCCATCCAGTCAGTGATGCCATCCAGCCATCTCATCCTCTGTCGTCCCGTTCTCCTCCTGCCCCCAATTCCTCCCAGCATCAGAGTCTTTTCCAATGAGTCAGCTCTTTGCATGAGGTGGCCAAAGGACTGGAGTTTCAGCTTTAGCATCATTCCTTCCAAAGAAATCCCAGGGCTGATCTCTTTCAGAATGGACTGGTTGGATCTCCTTGCAGTCCAAGGGACTCGCAAGGTCTTCTCCAATACCACACTTTAAAAGCATCAATTCTTCAGGGCTCAGCCTTCTTCACAGTCCAACTCTCACATCCATACATGACCACAGAAAAAACCATAGCCTTGCCTAGACGGACCTTTGTTGGCAAAGTAATGTCTCTGCTTTTGAATATGCTATCTAGATTGGTCATAACTTTCTTTCCAAGGAGTAAGCGTATTTTAATTTCACAGCTGCAGTCACCATCTGCAGTGATTTTGGAGCCCAGAAAAATAAAGTCTGACACTGTTTCCACTGTTTCCCCATCTATTTCCCATGAAGTGATGGGACCGGATGCCATGATCTTCGTTTTCTGAATGTTGAGCTTTAAGCCAACTTTTTCACTCTCCACTTTCACTTTCACCAAGAGGCTAATTTTTAGTTCCTCTTCACTTTCTGCCATAAGGGTGGTGTCATCTGCATATCTGAGGTTATTGATATTTCTCCTGGCAATCTTGATTCCAGCTTGTGTTTCTTCCAGTCCAGCAATACGTTCAAAAACAGGATATTCTGTTTTGAGTATACATTCTGTACATGTCCACTGAATAAAACTTATTTTACTTGTTCCAATATTCCTTATCTTTATTTTTAATTTTACTTATTTTATTATTTACTTATTATTCTTAACAGAGAAGCCAACATTGCTTCCAGTTGAGAGGAGCCTATGCTCATGCAGGCATGCTCAGTCACTGTCATGTTGGACTCTTGAGACCCCATGAGCTGTATACTGTCAGGCTTCTCTGTCCATGGAATTCTCCAGGCAAGAATACTGGAGTGGGTAGCCATTCCCTTCTCCAGGGGATCTTCCTGACCCAGGGATCAAATCTATGTCTCCTGCATTGTAGGTGGATTATTTACCATTTGAACCATGAGGTTCGTCTTTAATTTGCCAGTTTAATTACCTTTTTCAACATTTTATTCACATTAAACTTTAAAATTTTTCACTTTTTAATTGCTGGAGTTAGATTTTATTATTTTTTATATAAGAAGAGAAAAAACTATATATATATTTTAAATGGGGAGCTTAATCCCCTTATATCTATCCTATGATCATTCTATCGATTTTTTTCTTTTTCTTTCTTCTACTGGATTTAGTTTAATTTTCCTTCCCACTACAAGCTAGTATACATTCCATTTCTTTTATTTAAAATTTAAAATGCACAATATGCCTTAAATTTTTAAATAATCCATTTTACATCCTCCTCCCCAGTAAACCAAGGTCTCAGAAGTTTTCACTCCAATTTCCTGTTATTCTTATCTAGCATTTTTGTTCATTTTTTCCCAGCATCCTAAAATAAACAATTACCCTTTGTTTGTGTTATAGTCCATATTTGTATTGATCAACCTGAAATTGTTTGCTTATTGTAATTTCTTATATTTGCTGAGAAAGACAACATACTTCTGTTAAATCTGTTGAGATATGCTTTGTGGACTAGTGTGTTATCTACCCTAGAGAACTCATCCATGTGCACTTGAAAAGAATCTGTATTCTGCTGATCTGGGATGTTATATCCTGTAGATATCTATCAAGTCCAACTGGTCCACTGTGTCATTTAAGATCACTGTTTTCCTACCAGTTTTCTGCCTGGATGATCTCTCCCCCTTGATGTATGTGTGATGTTAAAGTCTCACTATTATTGTATTATTGTTAGTTTTCCCCTTTATGTCTGTTAGTATTTGCTTTATATATTTAGGTGCTTGTGTACTGGGTGCATATACATTAGTAAGTGTAACATCCTCTTCTTGTACTGAGTGCTGTGCTGTGCCTATGTTCTTTTCTAGGAGTTTTATAATTTCAGGTCATACAATTAGGTCTTTACCCCATTTTTAGTTTATTTTTATACAGAGTAGGAGGTGATGTTCTTTTTCATGTAGCTGTCCAGTATTCCCAGCACCACTTATTGAAGAGATTCCATTTTCGCCATTGAATATTCTTGTCTCCTTTGTCACAGATTAACTGTCATAGATTAACATACAAGCATGGGTTTATTTCTGGGGGGCTCTAGTCTGTTCCATTTATCTCTACGTCGGGTTTTGTGCCAGTCAAAATATTATGGGTAGAAAAATCTGTCTTTATTTGTCTGAAAATACCTTTATTTTGTCCTTGCTCTTAAAGGACTGTCTAAGAAGATAATTTGTGGTTTATGATTATTCTGTCACATTAAAGAGATTATATCAATATTATGTATTTCCCAGGTGGCTCAGAGGTTAAAGCGTCTGCCCCCAATGCGGGAGACCTGGTTCGATCCCTGGGTCGGGAAGATCCCCTGGAGAAGGAAATGGTAACCCACTCCAGTATTCTTGCCTGGAGAATCCCATGGACAGAGAAGCCTGGTAGGCTACAGTCCATGGGGTAGCAAAGAGTCAGATATGACTGAGCGACTTCACTTCACTGCTGATGAAAAACTTACTGTTCATCTAAGTAACAACTTCAGAAATCATGTTTCCTCTTGACTGCTATTCAGATTCTCTATTTTGAGTTAGCAGTTCCACTGGGTATGGATTTCTCTATTCTGCTAGGTATTCAGTGTGTACCAATCTAAAGACACGTTATGTCCTCAACTGTGGATCACTCTCAATCATCATCGTTTCAAAAACAGCTTCTCAAGGATTTCCTTATCTCCTTCTCAAGTGTCTATTAAAGGTACAGTGTACTTTTTCATTCTATGCTCCATATTTGTTAATCACTCTTCAGTACTCTCAATGTCCATTTCTTCATGTTTCACTCTAAATCATCTCCTCAGATGTATATATGAGTCTTCAAGGCTATTTTCAATTAGGTATATTTTGCTGCTTTTTTAAACTGAAGTTTAGCTGATTTACAATATTATATAGTTTCAGGTGTACAGCAAAGTGATTCAGTATTTTTACACATTACACTCCATTAAAAGTTATTACAACATAATAGCTATAAATCCCTGCACTATACAATATATCCTTGTTGCTTATCTATTTTATACGTAGTAGCTTGTACCTTATAACCCCCTACTCCTAATTTGCCCCTCCCCCTTCCCTCTCCCCTCCAGTAACCACTAGTTCGTTTTCTGAGAGTCTATTTCTGTTTTCCTAAATATATGTGTTTGTATCATATTTTAGATTTCATATATAAGTGACATCACATAGTACTTGTCTTTGTCTGTCTGACTTATTTCACTAACTGTAATATTCTCAAGGTCTAACCATGCTGTTGCAAACAGAATTTCCTTCTTTTTTAAGGCTGAGTAACACTGACTACATATATGCTACATTTTCTTTATTCAGTCATCTCTTGATGGACACTAACTAAGGTTACTTCTATATCTTGGCTACTGTAAATAGTGCTGCTATGAACACTGGTGTATATGTCTCTTTTTGAATTAGTGTTTTCTTTTTTTCTGGATATACATACAGGAATGGAATTACTGGGTCATACTGTAGCTCTATTTTTAGTTTTTTTGACTAATCTCCATACTGTTCCAAAGTGGCTACATCAATTTACATTCCCACCATTAAGTGTACAAAGGTTTTCTTTTCTCTACATCCTCTCCAACATTTATTATTTGTTGGCTTTTTGATGAAAATCACTCTGACAGGTGTGAGGTGAGGTGATAATTCATTGTTTTGATTTGCATTACTCTAACAATTAGCAATGTTAAACATCTTTTCATGTGCCTGTTAGCCATGTGTATTCTTCTTTGGAAAAATGTCTATTCAGATCTTTTGCCCATTTTATAATTGGTTTGCTTTTGAGATATTGAGTTGTATGAGCTATTTATATATTTTGACCTATCAGCCATATCAAGAGCAAATATTTTTTCCCATCCAACAGACTGTCCTTTTTATTGGTGGTTTCCTTTGTTATGCAAAACTCTTAAGTTTAATTAGGCCTCATTTGTTTACTTTTGGTTTTCTTTTCCTTTGGGAGCCAAATCCAAATAAAATTGCTATAATTTATGTCAGAGAGTGCTGTTACTATGTTTTCCTCTAGGAGCTTTACAGTTTCAGGTTGCACAGTTAGGTCTTTAATCCATTTTGAGTTTACTTTTATATAGAGTGGGAGGTGATGTTCTGATCTTTCACATGTAGCTGTCCTGTACTCCCTGCACCACTTATTGAAGAGATTCCATTTTTGCCATTGTATATTCTTGTCTCCTTTGTCATAGATTAACTGTCATAGATTAACATATGTGTATGGGTTTAGTTCCATTGATCTCTAAGTCTGGTTTTGTGCCAGTACCAAGCTGTTTTGATTACTGTAGCTTTATAGTATAGTCTGAAATCTGAAAGGGCGGTACCTCCAACTTTGCTCTTTCTTCTCAAGACTGCTTTAGCAATTCATGGTCTTTGTGGTTCCATATGAATTCTAGGATTATCTGTTTAGTTCTGTGAAAAATGTCATGGGTACTTTTACAGAGACTGCATTAAATTTGAAAATTGCTTTGAGTAGTGTGGTCATTTTAACAATATTAATTCTTATAATTCAAAAGCATGGGCTTTCTTTCCACTTGTTTGTATCATCTTCAATTACCTTTATGAATGTTTCATACTTCCTAGAAGACAGGTCTTTCATCTCCTTGGTTAAGCTTATTATCTCCTAGGTATTTTATTCTTTTTGATGCGATTTTTAAGCAGGATTGCTCTCTACTTTCTCTCTTTGATAGCTTGCTATTAATGTATAGAAAAGCAGCGTATTTCTGTATATCAATATTGCATCCTTCAACTTTGCTGAATTCACTTATTAGTTCTAATAGTTTTAGGGTAGATACTTTAGAGTTTCCTATATATAGTTATCATATCGTTGCAAATAGTGAATTTTACTTCTTTCCAACCTTTTTTTTTTTCCTAATGTGACTGCTGTAGCGAGTTCTACCATTTAAATAGAACTGGCAAGAGTGAGCATCCCCATCTTGTTCCTGAATTTAGAGGAAAGGCTTTCAGCTTTTCACTGTTAAGTATGACATTGGCTATGACCTTTATTACGTTGAGATATGTCCCCTCTATACCCACTTTGATGCGAGTTGTTTTTTTTTTTTATCATAAATGGATGCTGAATTTTGTCAAATGGTTTTTCTGCATCTATTGAGAGGATCATGTAGCTTTTTACCATTCCTTTTGTTAATGGTGTATTACACTTATGACTTGCAAATATTGAACTATCCTTGCATCTCTGGAGTAAAGCCACCTAGATCATGGCATATGATACTTTTTTTGTACATTGGTGAACTAATATTATGTATTTTTTATATCAATGGCCTATAATTTTCTTTTTTTGTAGTGTTTTTGTCTGGTTTTGGTATCAGGTAATGGTGGTCTCATAAAATCAATTTGGGAGTATTTCCTCTTCTGCAGTGATTTTGGAATATTTTGAGAAGGATTGGTATTAACTCTTCTTTATACATTTGGGAGAATTTTCCAGTGAAGCCATCCAGTCATGGACCTTAGTTAGCTGGTAGTTTTTTTTTTTTTTTTTTTAATTACAAATTCTATTTTACTAGTAGTGATCATTCTCTTCAAATTGTCTGTTTCTTCTTGATTCAGTCTTGGCAAGCTGTATGTTTCTAGAAACATGTACATTTCTTCTAGGTTGTCCAACTTATTGGCATATAACTGTTCATAGTATTCTCTTAACAATATTTTGTATCTCTGTGGCATCAGTTGTTAGCTTTCCTCTCTTATTTCTTATTATGTTTACTTGGGTCCCCTATCTTTCATTCTTGATTAGCCTGGCTAAAGGTTTATCAATTTTGTTTATCTTTTCAAAAAATCAACTCTTGGTTTCACTGATGTTTCCTGGTTGTTTTTTTTTTTTAACCTCTACCTAACTTTTTTTCCTCTTTGATTTATTATTGCCTCCTTTCTGCTGACTTTGGGTTTTGTTTAATTCTTCTTTTTCTAATTCTTTTAGGTAGGAGTTTAGGTCATTTGGGATTTTTTTCTTGTTTTTTTTTAGGAAGACCTATATCACTATAAATTTCCCTCTTAGAATTGCTTTTGCTGTATCCCACAGATTTGGAGTGCTGTGTCTTCAAGTCAAGTCATTTATCTTGAGATATTTCTGACTTCCTTCCTGATTTCTTTTTTACCTTTTTAGTAACATGCTGTTCAGTCTCCATGTGTTTGTGCTTCTCTCATTTTCCTTTAACTGCAATTGATTTGTGGTTTCATCCTGCTGTGGTTGGAAAAAATGCTTCATCTAATTTCTATCCTCTTAAATTTGTTGAGATTTGCTTTGTGGCCTAGCATGTGATCTACCCTAGAGAACTCATCCATGTGCACTTGAAAAGAATTTATATTCTGCTGATTTGGGATGTTATATCCTACAGATATCTATCAAGTCCAACTGGTCCACTGTATCATTTAAGATCACCGTTTCCTACCAGTTTTCTGCCTGGATGATCTCTCCCTTGGTGTAAGTGGGATGTCGAAGTCTCACTATTATTGTATTATTGTCAGCTTTTCCTTTTATGTCTGTTAGTATTTGCTTTATATATTTAGGTGCTTATGTACTGGGTGCATATATGTTAGTAAGTGTAATATCCTCTTCTTGTATTGACTCCTTTATCATTATATAAAGGCCTTCTCTGTCTTTTGTTATAGCCTTTTTTTTAAAAGTCTATTTTGTCTGATACGAGCATTGCTATCCCTGCTTTCTTGTCAATTCTATTTGCATGAAATAACATTTTTCATCCCATCACTTTCAGCCTGTATATGTATTTGGCCTAAAGTAGATCACTTGTAGGAAGCATATTGAAGTTTATTGTTTTTTCATCCAATCAGTCACCCTATGCCTTTTGTTTGGAGCACTTAATCCAGTAACATTTAAAGTAATTAGTAACAAATATGTGCCATCTTTTAACTTGTTTTCCAATTGTTTGTGTAGATTTTATCTGTTCATTTACTATTCAAAAACTAACAGCAGTTTGTTTATATATTAGTTCATTTACTAAACAAAAACTATTTTGTTTCTTCCCTTGTGATTTGGTGACTTTCTTTGTTTGTGTTCTATCTCCTATCCATATAAAGGTGCTGGAATCACATTTCACAATGTGTACACATTAAGGGCTGTCATGCTGTCAATTTGTGCTTTCCTTTTGGCTTTTATTTTCATTCCTTCCTCCTTTAAAGCTCAGTAGTAAATATACTTAAAAAGTTATATTTAAGCCAATTCATGTTTTTGTAGCAAGAAGGAAGGAACCATGTCAATTCCTTCTACCAGAGTATTGGTACTCCCCGTATGCACGTTTATGGGCTTCCTTGGTAGCTCAGATGGTAAAGAATCTGCTTGCAATGAAGGAGACGTGGCTTCAGAAAATCCCCTGGAAGAAGAAATGGCAACCTAACCCCAGTATACTTGCCTGGAGAATTCCATGGACAGAGGAGCCTGGTGGGCTACAGTCCATGGGGTCACAAAGAGTCAGACACAACTGAGAGACTAACACTTTCTTTCTTCACTTTCTACACATTTTCCCTAGGCGAATTTACTGTCCTGTGACTTTCAATATTAGCTATACCACATGACTCCCAAACTTTTATCTCCAACAGTTCCCCTTTGAATTTTAGACATATTTTCTGACAAAGAACTTCTACAGAATACATTATTTTTTAAAAACTCCTATAAATCAAAACAAAAACACAATTGACCCAATTTTTTAAATAATCAAAAGACTTGTACATACACATCATAAAAAAAATATACAAATGGACAATAAGAACACTAAAAAAGTATACATAATTATTATAATGAATTGTAAATTGAAAATCATAAGGAGATTCTATTAAACATCCACCAGAATGCCTAAAATAAAAATGACTGACAACATCAAATGTTGGTGAAAAATCATCAGAACTCACACATTGCTGGTAAGAGTGTAAAATGGTACAATCATTTTGGAAAATATCTTGTCAATTTCTTAAAAAGTTAAAAATATACCTTTGCTACAATTTAACAATTCCAATCCTATGTTTTCCCCCAGAAGAAATAAAAATATAAGTTAAAAAAAGATATGTACAAGACAGCTCATAAGAGCTTTGTTTTTAATAAGCCCACGTGGAAACAATCCAAATGCTTGTCAGTAGTGGAACGGATGAACACATAGTGGTAGTTTTACACCAAAGAATACTATTCTGCAATGAAAAGGAATTACTGGCTGATATGCACACAACATGGATAAATCTCACAGACAAACGAATGAAATAAGGAAACCTGGGGAACAAAAAAAGAATCACTGTTTGATTCACTTAAGTTCTGGAACAGGCAAACCAAATCTATAGTAATAAAGAGGAGAGTGTGCTGATTAGAAAAAAGCTGAAGTGAAATTTCTGGAATAATGGAAATGTTCTTTATCTTGATTGAGCTGGTTTATACGTTTATCAAAATTCACTAAACTCTACCCCCAAAAATCTGTGTATTTGTGTTTGCAGATATTAACTTAAACAACTACCCATCATCCTTTTACTTAACTATAACTTAAATGCCTGGTTTTCACTTGATCATTAGATGCTTATTCACTAATGAGAGCTAAAACACACCACAAAGTTGAATATTGAATATACATACCAAATTGTTCTAAGTAAACATATACTAAAATATTTAGATTTTCAGCCATGTTTTAGAAGGGGGGAAACTTTTTCAGAAGCATCTCACTTGCCAAAGCTACCATTCTGAATACTGTCCAAAATTTATAGAGTAAAACATCTCTTATGGGTTTTCTAAATAAACTGCATACTCTCACTTCCTTGCAAGTATAGTCATCAAAAGCCACAATCTATCAAAAGCTATCACCAATTAACATTCTGATCAAAAAAAGCTCAAACCATCAGAAGCTTTGTCGGTCACACACAAAGCCACACACTAACCCTGGCCAGGGTGCTGAGCTGCACAAAGTCAGGGCACAACTTTCATATTCCAGTCCATGTCAATGGTACCTCTGGACTTGTACACAGCCACCCTCAATAGCTCTGATGTCAGCTATTCCAAATAGGTAAATAAACTGAGGCAACAATAGATATCACTATGTGCAAGCAACATACATCAGCCCAAGGTCAATATCAGTAATAACAACTTTTCTGTACTCAACTTGTGGTGGTTTTGTACCATCATTTTAACTAAGCTGTGATGTTTCCCACAAATTCCCTTCCCTCCATGTTTCTGAGTTATTATTGGCCATGAGAAACTTGTACAAGATTTGTAAAGCCAAAGTGTTACATTTTGGTTCTAAGTCAGGTGCTTTTGTAGCTCACATTGTGACTTGAATTAAAATATAGTTACAGCTTTCAAACAATTCCCAGACTTGAGTACTTTCAAGACCTAAAGCCCCTCGAATGAAGAGAAAGATAGGTCTACAAGAAAGACAATATTACTTATCCCCAAATGCATACTGTAAATCCTCCTCCTAGCTTTCCCCCAAATGGAGCTGTGTCAGTATGACACAGCTAGTTTACTAGTATGACTATGAACTGATGATGTGGAGTTAAAAAAAAAAAATACAAACTGTCTCCAAATTAACAATAACTCCTCAAAACCTAAAACTCCACCATGTTCTACCAGTCAGAGCTGGGGCTTAAGGAAATCAGATGATCAATGACCTTTAGAACTGGGCTCACTTCACAGAAGAACCGGGTCCCCAGATGGGTCCTGTGGTTATTTCCCCAGTTCTGGGATACACAGTTGGAATACACAAACTCAGCACCTGCCAGAACCTAAACACTGGCTCCCAGGCCTGTGAATTAATATGAGGGCCATTAGTCTGAGGAAGGGCAAGTGGAAATTATTAGAATTATGCAGTCTTACCAAAACAGTAAACCAAAGCAATCCTGGCTCCTTGAGGGACTGCAGAGATTAGTGACAGCACAGAGATGCAGGGATAGTAATCCCCCAACACATCCATTCCCACCCCATCTTCGTTCAACTCAGTTATTTGGTCTCAGCAAAACACGGATACATTCTGAAAAATGACTAAGTTATCAAAACTTAATTGGTTGGTAGTTCCAATTCCAATCACTATTCTAGAAGTGATTTCCCTGCTGAATCAAATCAACATACCCTCTGGTACTGAGTGTGCAGCTACTGAGCTGATGAATGCTTTTTTTCTCTATACATCTTAGAATATTTGAAGCAGCTTGTTGCTCCATTCACTATGCTACTTTGGAGATATTTCAAACCTCCAGCCTTATCTCGTAATCTAGTCCACACTTTCTCAATCTTGGCACTACAGACATTTGGGGCCAGATCATTCTTTGCTGTAGGGGACTGTCCTGTGCATCACAGGACGCTTAACAGCATCCCTGGGTCTCTACTCACTAGAGGACTAGCAGCTCCCCCCGCCACATACACACACACACACACACACACTTATGACAACCAAAAATGTCTGCAGGCATGGCTGAATGTCCTCTGCCAACTGCCCACAATTGAGAATCACTGATCTAGTCCATAGGGACCTTATCTTTCTTTCCAAAGGATATCTCACTGGTCTGTTACATGGATGACGTCATGCTGACTGGATCTGGTAAGCAGGAATTAACTACTCTGATACTTTGATTAAGGTATGTGTAAGCCAGAGAAAATAAATTCCACAAAAATCCAAGGGCCTGTCTCCTCGGTGAAACTTCTAACAGTTTAATCATCTGGGATGTGTCGAGATACCTTCTTCAGAGTAAAGAACAAATTGCTGCACCTGGCCTCCCCAATTTTTAAGAAAGGGAAGCCATGGACATGGAATGAAGGCAACACATATACTTCATTTTCATTACAGGCAGTCCAAAAGCTTGCCAGTTGTGTACTGGGGCCAGAAAAGCAGGACTTTGTAGGAGATATAAGGCTGTTGTCAACCTGCCCTGCCACTGGAACTCAGAAGACTCACCAGTACAAGAAGCATCTGTGACCAAGAGAGGTCAAGTACTGAGTGTTTGGCAGGCCCCTACATGTGAATCACGGTGCAGACTTTCAAGACTTTGAAGCAAAACTATGCCACACTCTGCAAGTAACTATTCTCTTTGGGGGAAACTGCTTCTGACTTGATACTGGGCCCCAGGAGAGACTGAATAGTTGATCATTCAACATGAGCTTCCCATTATGACTTGGGTATTGTCCAACTCATCAAGCCGAAAATTTGGGCATGTACAGCAACATTCCACTATTAGATGGAAGTAGTGTATATTAAATAAGGCTTGAGCGGATACTGAATACACAAGCTGCATCCACATAGCTCAAGTGTCCCTGGCCCATACTCCGGATTCCCTGCTTATTCTCTATATTTATTCTAAACCCACACCTATGGCCTCACGGGACACTTCCTATGGCCACTTGATAGAGGAAGAAAAATAAATCCACATTCAGTTCACACTCATTTCTGCACAATATTCTGGTACCACCCAAAAGTGGACAGCTGTAGCACTATAGCCACTTTGTGATGGCACTAAAGGAAGAGTAGCAAAAAGAAAATTCCCCATGGGTGGAACTTTAAGCAGGGAACCTGGTTGCTTCCTCTGCCTAGAAAGAGAGTGTGTAGATTCTACAGAGATTCGCACACTGGTGCTCGTTGTTTGGCTGAATAATCAAGGACCTGGAAGGAACATGATTTGAAAATTAATGACAAGGAAGAAGTATGCTAATAGATACCCCTAAATGAGCACAGCATGTGGAGAGTTGTACCATGTGAAAGCTCACCAAGGATTACTCATGTGATTGGTATCAGTCAGCCTCTTTCTCTAGTCTACCATCTTCCTGGCAACACAGACTAACATTCACCAAGGCTAATCTGCCAAGTGCAAAGAATAACACTGAGGTCCTCAAACGACACCACAATTCCCAGAAGGATCAAGTACAGGTAGCCTGGTAGCAGGTTGATTATATGGCTGATTATCATATACTATACGATTATACTTTCATCATAGAAGGGGGCAGTGCTTTGCTCTCACTAAAATAAATATTTGTTGTAGATACGAATTTGCCTTTCTTGTCCATAATGCTTATGCTAAAACCTCCATGAGGAGGTTTACAGAATCTATTTTTTGCCATCATGGTATATTCCACACAGCACTGCTTCTAAGCAAAGAACTTGTTTTATAGCAAATGAAGCAAGACAGTGGGCTCAAGTTTGAAGAATTCACTGGTCTTATTATGTTCCCAATATCCTGAAGCAGCTGGCTTGATAAACCAGTGGAATGGCCTTTTTTAAAGATTCTGTTATGATGCCAGATGGGTGACACTCTGCAGAGCTAGGGTAACATCTTCCAGGATGCAATATGTACTCTGAATCAGTGACTATTATATGGTGCTATTTACTCCATAGTCAGAATTCACAGGTCCAGGAATCAAGAGACAGAAATGAGAGGAGCTCTTCTTTCAATTACCCTTAGTGATCCACCTGTGAATTTCTTTCTTTCTTGTCTCTACAACTTTGGGTTCTGCTACCAGAGAAGTCTTAGCACCTAAGGGAGGAATGCTTCCACCAGATGTCATAGTAATGGTCCATTAAACTGCAAGTTGAGACTGCTTCGTGGCAGTGAATCAGTAGGCAAAGAAGGTTATTATACTAGCTAGGGCGACTGATCCTGACTACCAAGGGGAAACTGGGTTGCTATTATGCAAAGGCTTGAAGAGGAGTATATCCAAATGCAGAAGCTCCTCTGGGGCACCTCTTATTACTCTCATGTCCTGAGATTAAGTCAATGGAAAATTACAATAACCCAATACAAGTAAGGCTTCTGATGGCCCAGACTCTTCAGAAATGAAGTCCTGGGTTACCTCACCAGGCAAGAAATTGTAATCAACTGAAGTGTTTACTGAGGGCAAAGGGAATATGGAATTAGTAGTAGAAGAAAGTAATTATAAACACCACCTATCTCCACGTGACTAGCTATAAAACAAGGACTGTAATACTTATGAATATTTCTTCCTTATTTTACTATAAATATATCTGCCTATATATCAACCAATTATTTCTTCCTTTTTATTCCCCTTCCCCATTCCCCTAGCTTTTTATATGAATACTGAAGTTACAAGGTATAAAAGGAGAATGTGACTCAGAAGAGAAGTGAACACTACCTAAAGAGGGATAAAGATACTTCATGTCTATCTTCTTTTAAAGAGAGGGTTAACATGTTTTGGTCTACCTATGAGAGCTGTGTCATATTAGGCAAAAGCATAATTTGCTACTATCTTGGCTTCCCTGGTGGCTCAGAGGTTAAAGCGTCTGCCTGGAATGTGGGAGACCGGGGTTCAATCCCTGGGTCGGGAAGATCCCCTGGAGAAGGAAATGGCAATCCACTCCAATACTCTTGCCTGGAGAATCCCGTGGAGGGAGGAGCCTGGTAGGCTATAGTCCATGGGGTCGCAAAGAGTCTGACACAGCTGAGTGACTTCACTTTCACTTTATTTGGAAGTTAAGTATGGCTAAGATTGGTGTGGCCACATCCCATACTTAAAAGGGATGTCCAAGGTGACATGGGACAGGCTGTGGTGGCTTCTGGTATGTGAACTTAGCTAGGTTAGAGTTATATTTCCCTTCCCTCTATGGTCCTGGGTTAGTGTTCCTAGTGTTTAGTTGCTAAGTCATGTCCGACTCTTTATAACCGTTAGCCCACCTGGCTCCTCTGTCCATGGGATTTCCCAGGCAAGAATACCGGAGTGGGTTGCCATTTCCTTCTCCAGGGGATCTTCCCAACCTAGGGATCAAACTCACATCTCCTGTATGTCCTGCATTGCAGGCGGATTCTTTACGCACTGAGCCATGATCTGGGTTAGTACTGGCACATTTATTTGCTCTGAAGGTCCCTGTAGGGCCAGACACAGCTGTGAGAGAATCTGCTGGCCTGCCTGTGGGCATGGAACAGCAGCCAGGCTTTCGCAGCTCCTTCAGCCCCAGGACCACGCTCTTCAGCTGCTCTGAGTACTGAGCCAGGTGGCTGTGCAGCTCTACATGAAGGGTGCCAGCTCCCTGCAGGCCACCCTCCTTAGAGGCTGGAAGGCAGTGAGAGACACACAAGCTCCAGTCTGTCCTCAGAGACGCCAACATGTCTTGTTCTCCCCTACTTTCACATTCGTCTTTCCTTCCTGACTGGAAAGCCTTGTAATTTCAGCCTCTTAATACCAGACTCCAAAGCAGCAACCATATATAAAACACTTAGCCAGTTCTCACAACTCCGTAATTTTAATGCCATAGCAAAAGCCTTGGAGAAGACAATGGCAACCCATTCCAGTACTCTTGCCTGGAAAATCCCATGGACAGAGGAGCCTGGTGGGCTGCAGTCCATGGGGTCGCTAAGAGTTGGACACGACTGAGCGACTTCACTCTCACTTTTCACTTTCCTGCATTGGAGAAGGAAATGACAACCCACTCCAGTGTTCTTGTCTGGAGAATCCCAGGGATGGGGGAGCCTGGTGGGCTGCAGTCCATGGGGTCGCACAGAGTCGGACATGACTAAAGTGACTTAGCAGCAGCAGTAGCAGCAAAAGCCTTAATCTGTATCATTCATAGGATCCTGCTTCCCAGATTGAATTCAGATGTAATAATATAGGTAAGATTGGCATAGTCTTACTTGTGAAAGGCAGTCAAACATGGACATATATTCCTTAATTTAAGTCACTATTATGTAAACTTCACAAAGGTGAAATTAATTCCTCTGAAGAGAAAATAGCTATCAAGCATTACTTTTAGAAAGATAAATGTTATTTCCTTAAAAGAGAAGGAAGACAATACAGAATGAGAAGAAGAACTCAGAACTTCACCAAAATCTTGCTCATCAAGCCATTACCCATCATTTCTAAGGGCCAAAATATAAGTATCACAATTCAAAAAAGACAATGGAAGAACATTATATTCCAGCATACATGATGTCACCATCAAAATTATCTTCAACTTGTAAATGCCTGACTTAAAACCTGCCTTTAAATTTGGGTTCAGTAAAATCAATGCAGTCTCAAAAGAGAGATTCCATTAGCATGTTTAAAGCAGTAAGCAATGTGAGGATATTTGCACTCAGTCTGCAGAATGAGTGGATTGACATGAAGAAAATGGTAAGCATGGGAAAAAGGGAAGCCCAAACACCAGTAAGTTTAATTGTGTATCTTCAACACTGTGGGGTAGAAGAAAGAATACATCCTGATGAGCAACTGTGACTCTTCTTGTCACCTTGGTTTTGTTTCTTTGGTACCATTACTGAACACCTAACTATTGCCAAGTATGTAATGTGTATCTAATAACTTAAACCTGACAATCTGATCAACAGATAAGCATTTTATTCATTTTACAGATAAGGAAATATGCCTAATATTATACACCTTTGTTGTTCAGTCGCTAAGTCATGTCCGACTCTGCAACTCCATGGACTGCAGCACGCCAGGCTTCCCTGTCCTTCACTATCTCCCAGATTTTGCTCAAACTCAAGTCCACCGAGTTGGTGATGCCATGCAACACCTTATAAATGACTAAGCTGGAGATAAGCCACCCCAAGGATGTCTTGTCTACAGAATGTATGCTCTTAAGCATTACACGTATCACAGGTGTGTCCACTGCCACTGAGAACACTGATGTCAGCACACGCCTATCCTTCTCTGTGCCCTGCTCCAATTCCTTGTTTACCAGCTACCTGCACATAATTCAGACTTCCATCTGGCTTTCTTATACTTAATAGAAGCATTTCAATGAGCCAGAACGTTATCCTTCACACTGTAAATTTAATGTATTAAAATTTACCACAATTATTACTTTTTTGGTATAAAAAGGAATAAATCCATGACCTAAAATACAGAAATTCTAGTTGAAATCATGTATAATCCAGTAGTTAAGGTAAGCACTTAAAACTTTGGCATACTCACTTCCTTTACCTAAATGTAATAGTAGTAGTAGTAATGGTGGTGGTGGTAGCAGCTACATTACACAGCTTCTACTAAATGCTTGGCACTGTTCTAAGGGCATGATATACATCCAATCATTTAAACCTCACAACAACCCTAGAAGATGGTCACTATTGTTATTCTATTTTACAGATAAAGAAACTGAAACATAAAGAAATGAAGTGTCTTCCCAAGGTCACAGAGCTAGTAAATGGCAAAGCTTGGATTTGAATATGCCCTAAATTCTGGAATGACATTGCTTTTGTATCTGAGCTGGGGTATACAGAGGGTGATTTCCCCCTCTTCAGAAGGTGGATGGGGGCGGGGGGGGGGGCGGTTGGGAGTGGGGCGGGGGGTGTTGGCCTGGCCTGTGTCTTATTTCCAGAGACACTCCTCCCTGAGACACTCCCCTAAACCCCAGGACACTCCCCTGGGAGGGTTTTCACTATAACTTGCCAGAAGACCTTACAAGCTGACACAACTGAATCACCAGGGGATACAAGAAAACATGGGCCTAAATTATATCTAAAAATACAGTATACTGTTTTAGAAACTTCCTAGTTCTTTCAAGTCCCCCAAGTACAAAAATCATACAGCAAACTCATGTCAGAAATGACAATGGATGTTTGTTCTTTAAAACATTAAAATACTCCAGTAGTCAATGCTTTAGTCTAAGACTTTCAGTTTAGATATATTTACTAAGCTAACAAAATTCCATAATTTTCCTGAATATAATAAGCTAATAATCATATCAACTTAAATGTCAATACACTTTCTGAATAAACCTTTTAAATTATAGCAAAATTTTAACTGATGACTTATGAACATGAACATGAAGGGTAGGGAGAAATAATCTTCAAAACACCTCAGAAATTCATTTTTAAAATGACCAGAATTTAAAAGGCAAATACCTTATCTACAGAGCACCGCCTCAGATTCTTAAAGTACTTCATCATTTTCCAGAGTGCCATCAAGTAGCTACTAGGTGTACAGGACTATGTGCCAAAGGACTTCTGGACAGGGTGTATTTTGCTGACATATTCTTGCTATTTAATATGACACAGCAACAATTCTGAAAGGTTCTGAAAGCCAACTATACCAGCACCACTGCCTGACTGATACGGTAATCGGGAGCGGGGATCTCAGTCTCTAGGAGTTTGTAGCACTGCATACAGAACAGACTTAAAGAAATCTCAGTACAGTGTGAAAGGGCTGTCCTTTAAGGGCACACAAGGGAGAATCCACGGCGTGATACTCAACTCCACCAGAAGAGAGGGCACTGTCTCCTGCCTGACACACTCTTCCCTCCTTGGTTCTACCCCTCCTGGAGAGGAAGGGAAGGTAGAAGAAAAAGGTGGAAGTACTCAACCAAGGTGGCAGCAACCTTTTCAAGGCTTTCCTCCTTAGCATGTTTTTTGGCCACTGGTCTTTAAGAACTTACTGAAGAATCAATCCCCATGTTTAAACACGTGGCCACTGTCACAGAACTTATTTCCCTCTAGCTTTGGTATTTAAGCAGCAAACAGAAAGAATCTAGAGTGGCCAGAAGGACCAATGGCATGACTTAGTAGTGCTATTCAGTCAACAAATAATTTCTGTAGTGAAAAAGGAAGTACCAAAATTCACGTGTGTGCTCAGTCGCTAAGTCATGTCCAGCTCTTGGAAACCCCACCAGGCCACCTCTATCCATGGGATTCCCCAGGCAAGAATACTGGAATGGGTTGCCATACCCTCCTTCAGGGGATCTTCCTGGTATACCAATGAGTGCCAGCAGAAAGGGTAAATGACTTACCCAAGATAACTAGCTAGTGACTCATTAGAAGCTAAACAATGTTCCCCTTTAGGTCAACTCTATTCACTACTAATAAAAATCACAAAGACAGGGTGTCATGAACAGATAATGAGTTACCTACCTCAAGCATTTGCTAAATCCTTGTCCTAAGCCCTTTACATCACCCTATTCTTCTGCCCTAAGTCTAGAGAGGCTCTACTTTCTGACCTACTCATTTTTTTAAGGCGACTCTGGGATTCTTTAACCTTATTCTCAATACCTACTACCATAGTGAAATGTGTATGGGATTTCACTATAAAATGTGAGTCTTTTCTTAACTAGTGTCAAAGAAATAACTATCTCAATACTTGTTATAACAGCAGGAAGAGTTCACTGAAGATTACTGTACAGGGATATTACAACAGGGGAGGGAGATCACCTCTGAATGCAGCAAAGACATCTGGAGATTTACAGCCAAGGGGCACAGGGAGGGTGCCAGTGGCAAAAAAATTACTACAAGGAAACATCAAGGGTAGGGGGATTCTTGCTAAACTAGCCTAACAGGATTCTTACAGGTCAAGAACTTGGACATCAAACATAGGGGATAAGAAACTTGATTAGATACCAGGGTGGTCAGATAGCAAGAGTTGGGGATTCTCACTTAACTGACGTCACTGAACTCTGCTGAGACTGGGCTGTGCAGGCTCTGCAAGGATAGGACAGACAGGGAGGCTGAGTTGAAAAGAAGGTTCAAAGGAGCCTAACTGAAGTTTGATCAAGGACCAAGATGGACTGGCATTTCTCCTTTACCAAACTCTTCTCCCAGTAGGCCAAATTAAGTCTCCTATTATAAACTTTTTATAAGTCCCCTATTAAAAGCTCTTTCAAGAGCCATGAGAAGGCAGGGCATGCAATTTAAAAACTGGAATGTTTCTAAAACACGCCAGCATACCCAGAATACAAATCTAATCATGCTGACCCTTTACTTGCATCACCCAAGGGCCAGCAGTGTCCCCAGGACCACTTCCTGCTGACGAAGGCTGCAGGGCTCTCACTAAATGTGGCCATTTCCGGGCTACTGTTTGCCTCCTCTGACTCCACGTACATAATGCTCCTTCAGCCCAATATTCTCTTCCTCCCATCAACTCAATCTTCCACAGAGCTGGCTGTTAGCAAAGGATGACTTACCTTCGAGCTTTTGTTCAAAGGCTATTAACTTTCCTTAAGTACTGCCTCCCGCTTTCCCCCACCCTCTTTCAGTCTATGTTCTGACCACTCAGACGACAAGGAGCTGTAACTTCCTACTGCACTAGTTTGTCTCTATGACTCTCTCTCTTCAGGCTCTGAGTCCCTCCAGAGCAGGGAACAGGTTTCATTTGCCTTTGTATCTCGATTACCTACAGCTGAGCTGAAATAAACAGTAAAGGAAATAAAGAAAACCTTCTTCTGAAACTGTGAAAGCAGCACCGTTGGTCCCCAAAGGAAAGGTACTTGATACCGCGTGCTCATTCAGTCAGTCACGTCCAACTCTTTTCCACCCCATGGACTGTAGCCCACCAGGCTCGTCTGTCCACGGAATTTCCAGGCAAGAATACTGGAGTGGGTTGCCGTTTCCTACTCGGGGTGATTATCCCAACCCAGGGATCAAACCTGTGTCTCCTGCATCTCCTGCACTGGCAAGGCAGATTCTTTACCATCACGCTACCTGGGAAGCCCAAAGGAAAGGTAGTCATGATTTAAAGTTTCAAAATAAACCTGACACTACACACCTTACAGGTAGTTCTTTAAGATTTTGGCCCATTTCTCAGCTTCTAACTTGTTTACAGCCTGAACTAAACTCATAGAAGCCAAAACAATATTAACTAGTACTTCCTCAGAAGAAAGAGGCAGCCTACAATCAAAGGCACTGTACAGGTAACTCCTTGATGTTGGCACCTTCCCTCTCAAATAGTTAACCACATAAAGCTAGGCGATAGGAAGAAAACAAAATTCCTCATTATCCCCTCCTTCCACCTTCCACCTACAAACACCACATTGTACCTTATTATTTTCAAGCAAGACGATTCCAGTATTTTCTACTGCTGTCATCATCTACCAAAAGGACTGATTCATCATGTCTCTTATCCCACTTGCTTTAGTAACCAAAGATAATTTTCTTTCCACTTTAGTCAAAAGATGGGACTTATTACACAGTAACCATCATCATCCTCATCATCATAACTCAGTGTTTTACAAAGTCTAGGTGGTAGATATCAGTATCAGAATTACTTGGGCTCTACCCTAGAGAAACTGAGTAAGAATATGGACTGAGAGAGAGCAGGGGTTAGGGAATGAGAATTTGAAATGGTTGCCCCAGCTGGTCTGTAAACTCACTATATTTGAAAAAAAAATAACCCTGATTTATCAAAATGCTGAGGGCCAAAACATGTGCCAAATACTATGGTAGGTAACATACAACATACACAAGTAATTTGGAAGTAATCACTAACTCAGAAAACTTTCAGTTGAGTTAGGAAGATAAAATTATACACAGAGGAACTGTAGTCTTAACCTTTATGATACAGAAAGGCCTTCAAAATTTAGATCAAGTGCTCAATCTTTAAAATCTTTAGGCACAGACCACTTTAACAATACCAACACAAATTATATATGTATTACTTTACTAACAGAACTTGTACATAAAAAACATAACATAAAACAGGTGAAAGGTTCTTGGAAATACACTAAAACTTTAGTGTAGAGCAAACTTTATAGTAATTAATAAACTATTACTAATATTATACAATATAAACGTGTTTCCTGATTTTTAAAATTTTGGTTTAACAATTGGTGATACAGAGACTGAAGGACTGATTGTAAGTTATGCTACGCTATGCTAAGTCACTTCAGTCATGTCCGACTCTGTGTGACCCCATAGATGGTAGCCTACCAGGTTCCCCCGTCCCTGGGATTCTCCAGGCAAGAACACTGGAGTGGGTTGCCATTTCCTTCTCCAATGCATGAAAGTGAAAAGTGAAAGTGAAGTCGCTCAGTCGTGTCCGACTCTTAGCAACACCATGGAGCCTACCCTACCAGGCTCCTCCGTCCATGGGATTTTCCAGGCAAGAGTACTGGAGTGGGGTGCCATTGCCTTCTCCAGATTGTAAGTTAAGCTTATGTCAATATTTAATTTCAGTGACTATCAGGGACTTTAAAAAAGTACCCCATACAAATAAAAGCAGCTCATTTCTGGTTACATTTATTTATTTATAAAGTCCACATTTCAATCCATCCACCAATTATGTGAAAAATTTTTATAAAAGTAATTTAGGAGACACCTACCTGATGACAATCAGCTGTTCTTGAAAAGTAACTATTTTAATAATTGTAACAAACGGCTTCCACAGTTTACTAAGATTTTTTTTTATCTACAAGACTTATAAACAGCTTGGAATCCACATTTTAAAGTATACAGATATGAGTATTTCAGATACACACAGTTTAGGGTAATATATTATAGGAGTATAAACATTTCTGAACTCCCATTTTCAAAAAACTTATTCCAGCCTTTCTGCAGTATAACAGGCAAGATCCTGTAGTGGGTCCTCCAAGATAAAGGACACTTTTTAAAATGCATTGTTGAGCTTGAATGGGGTAAAAGAAACATCTAAGAAAAAAACAAAACAAACAAATATATAAAAAACAAATTCCAGCTAAAAGCTACTACAAAAGCCAGCATTGCTATAGGGTCAAACACTAAGCCTTGGACCCACTACAAGGAGGGAGAGTTGAACCTAAAACACCCTCATTGAGCCAGGACCCCTATTAGGAGACTGAAGTGTAACCAGGTCAGTAGGGGCTCCCATTAGGGGCAATCACAAACACAAACCCCCTGCAGAGG
This sequence comes from Bos indicus x Bos taurus, assembly GCF_003369695.1. NCBI lineage: Eukaryota > Metazoa > Chordata > Mammalia > Artiodactyla > Bovidae > Bos > Bos indicus x Bos taurus. The sequence continues at coordinate 23,380,249 of NC_040091.1, read as the reverse complement.
AAATCATCCTCAATTTAGTCTCCCAACTTTCACACAGACAAAAATCAGGCAAATATGAGTTCATCAGCAAAGATCAGCAAATACAGAAGAAAAAAGTCACAGTGAGTAAGTAGACACAAACAAGAGCACTAAATCCCCAGGGACTTGAGACACTGGAATATCCAGATACAGAATGTAAGTAACTATGTATTAGATGTTTAAGAAAATGTAGATTAAATCACAAAAGTAAGCAAAGATGAAAAGAATATTTAAAAAGCCAGACTGACCTAAGAGAAAACCTCAGAACTGGTAGAGACGAAAAGCTGAATTAATAAAACTAAAAATTCAACAGATGGGGAAAGAGAAGAGTGGAGCATGCATCCAACACTGGCTTTTCAGAGGATCGCCCAAGGGACTGGTTTCCATCTAGCTCCACTCAGGTGCTGATGGGAACTGGCATATGCTAGATGCCGAGTGGCCGCTGAGAACAAAAAGACTTGTTCAGTGTGTTGTGCTGCTTCAGAGAAACCATGGTACAGCAGACAGACACCAGAGGGAGCAAAAGATTGCAAGCTGCCACCCTAAAAAAAAATAAAAAGTCCTAAAATTTTTCTAATCAGGAGTCTACCCAGACAAGTGAAAAAGACAACTACAGAAAAGATTTGAGAGCTCTGAGAATCTCCAGCTGAGGTGAACGGTGAAACTCCTTCCTTGTATCAAGACAGTACAGAAAGATTAGGAGAGGTAGCCATTTTTAAATTGTGTGAGTAACAACACAAAACTACAAGGAACATGAAAAGAAAATTAAGAAAACAAACAAAAAACACCATGATCCAAGCAAGGAAAGAAAGAAAGTCTCTAGAAATCAAGCCTAAAGAAACAGTTACATGTACTACCTGACAAAGGGTTCAAAACAACTGGCATAAAGATGCTCAAAGAGCTTATGAAAATGATGCATGAAGAAAATAAGAATTCCAACAAAGATACAGAATCAGACAGAAGTTCTGCAGCTGAAGAATGCAATAACTAAACTGAAAACCTCATTAAAGAGGTTCACCAATCCTTGATCAAGCAGAATAAAGAATAAGCAAACTTGAAGACACGTTGCTTGCAATTATCTAGTCAAAATAAATTTCCTGGTAGCTCAGTGGGAAAGAATCCGCCTGCAATGCAGGAGACATGGGTTTGATCCCTGGCTCAGGAAGACTCCCTGGAGAAGGAAATGGCAACCTACTCCACCATTCTTGCCTGGGAAATCGCATGGACAAAGGAGCCTGGAGGACTGCAGTCCACAGACTCGAAAAAGAGTTGGACATGACTTAGTGACTAAACAACAAAATAACAACAACAACAAATAAAACAGAGTGAAGAAAGTCTAAAGTAAAAATGGGATGCCTATGGTATTTATAAGCACCAATATCTAGATTATGTGGCTCAGTGGTAAAAATTCCACCCAGCAATGCAGGAGATGCAGGACACACAGGTTTGACCCCTGAGTTGGGAAGATCCACCCGAGGAGGAAACGGCAACCCACTCCAGTATTCTTGCCTGAAAGATCCCATGGACAAAGGAGCCTGGTGGGCTCCATGGGTCAGAAAGAGTCAGACACGACTGAGGAACTGAGCATATACACACATCTACACTATGGGAGTCCCAGAAGATAAGAAAGAACAAAGTGTAATGTAAAAGAGGAAAAATTCCCAAATATGGAGAAGGAAACAGACACCCAGATTCAAGAAACCCGAGAGAACTGAAAGAGCGTGGACAAACCCAAAGACGTCCACACCAAGACACATTATAATCCAATTCTCAAAAGTCACAGACAGAAGTTTTAAAGCAGCACGAAAAAAGGGACTTGCCACACACAAATGAACCCCCAAAAACCTAGCAGTAGATTTCCCAGTAGAAAACTGGCAGACTCGGGGGGGAAAGCAATAATACATTCAAACAGGGGAAAGGGGGAAAAGAACAACCACCAGCCAACTAAGAATGCTGTATCTAGAACTGTCCTTCAAAATGAAGGAAAGACAAATTTTCAAAGATAAAAGCTAAGGAAGTTTATCACCACTAGACCTCTCTTACAATAAATGTTAAGGTAACTCATTCAAACTAAAACAAAAAGACACTAAATAGGAACAGGAGAAGTATCATACATAAATGCACATGCATGGAATCTATAACAATGGTACTGATGAACCAGTAGAGAATGGACTTGTGGAAAGGGGACATGGGGAAAGGAGAGGGTGGGATGAACTGAGAAAGTATCACTGACAAATATACAATACCATGTGTAAAACAGATAGATAGTGGAAAGTTACTAATAACACAGGGAGTCCAGCCTGGTGTTTTGTGATGACCTAGAGGAGTGGGACAAGGGGCAGGGAGGCAGGCTCAAGAAGGAGGAGATATGTATATATAATAAGACAGATTCATGTTACTGTATAGCAGAAACCAACACTGCTGCTGCTAAGTCACTTCAGTCATGTCCAACTCTGTGTGACCCCACAGACAGCAGCCCACCAGGCTCTCCCGTCCCTGGGATTCTCTAGGCAAGAACACTGGAGTGGGTTGCCATTTCCTATTCCAATGCATGAAAGTAAAAATTGAAAGTGAAGTCGCTCAGTTGTGTCCAACCCTCAGCGACCCCATGGACTGCAGCCCACCAGGCTCCTCCATCCATGGGATTCTCCAGGTAAGAGTACTGGAGTGGGGTGCCATTGCCTTCTCCAGAAACCAACACACTGTACTCCTATTTTCCACCAATTGAAATAAATAGTAACAAGGAAGCATATAAACATATAGTCTGTCAGTAAAGAGAAATACATAGGTAAATACAAAATTCTGTAATACTGTAATGATGGTGCATAACGCACTTTCTAATACATTAAAAAAGAAGTATGTTAAAAACTAACTAAAAATGTATGTTACTGGACACACAATATAAAAAGACAAATCTGCACAATCAATAGTATAAAGTATTGAGGTGGGAGCAATAAAAGTGCAGAATTTTTGTATGAAATTGAAGTTATCAATTAAAAACAGACTGCTACAACTATGAAGTATTTTAGGGAAGTCCCATGGTAACCACAAAGAAAATACAAAAGATAAACACACATAGAAAAATAGAAAGGAATAAAGCATGTCACTACAAAAAAATAAATCAAAATACATATAAAGACAGCAAGAGATGTTGAGACCAAAAAAAGAAAAATAAGGCAAAACACAACAAAATAGCAACAGCAAAGTCTTCCCTATCAATAACTACTTTAGATATAAATAAATTAAACTCCCTGATCAAGTCAGAGTGGCTAAAAAAAAAATCCCAACTAGATGCTGTCTAAACGAGCCTCAACTGAGATTTAAGGACACATATATGCTTCAAGTAAAATCATGACAGAAGATATCCATGCAAATGGTAACCAGCAGACAAAATAACTTTAAGTCAAAAACTGTTGCAAGAGACACAGAAGGACATTATATAATGATAAAAAGGTCAATTCACCAGGAAGATGTAACAATTATTTATAGACTCAATTTCAGAGCACTTAAATACAAAGCAAACACTGACAGAAATGAGGGGAGAAATACACAGCAACGCAACAACAACAGATTTGACCACCACACTTTCAATAATGGACAAAACCCCAACAGAAGATCGAGAAAGAAACAAAAGACTTAAACAGCACTATACACTAGATGAAGAGAACTGAAATAGAACATTTTACTCAACAGCAGAATACACATTCTTCTCAAAAGCACACGTATGTCTCCAGGTGACAAAAAGAGTCTTAACAAATAGAAGAATATTAAAACCATACCAAATATCTTATCCAAATTGATGGTATAAAATTATAAATTAATAACAGGAAGAAAAAAATGGAACACTCACATGTATGTGGAAATTAACACAGTCTTGGACAACCAATAGATCAAGAAGGAAATCGAAGAGGAAATTAGAAATATATCTTGCGACAAATTAAAACATATAAAAATGTATGGGACACAGAAATAACAGTACTAAGAGGGGCATTTATAGCAATAAATGCCTGGATTTAAATATATATGTATATAATAATCGAACTATATTTCAAGGCACTAAGAGAAAGAAACCTAAGCCCAAAGCTAGCAGAAAGAAATTAAAGCTAAAAGAATAGTGGAAATAAATGAAATGGAGAATTAAAAAAAAAAAATAGAGAAAGTCAACAAATGACTTTTTGCAAAGATCAACCAATGACTTTTTTTTTTTAACCTTGGCTAACTAAAACAGAGAGAAGACACAAATAAAATTAGAAACGAAAAAGACCATTCAACTGATACCACAGAAATATAAAGGAACATAAAAGACTGTTATAAACAATTACACACCAATAATAACCTAGAGGAAATGAAGAAATCCCTACAAACACAATCTACCAAGACTGAATCATAATGAAACAAAATCTAGGGATATAGGTAACTAGAAAGGAGATTGAATCAGTAACCAAAAACCTGCCAACAAAGAAAAGCCTGGTACCAGATGGCTTTTTTGGTGAATTCCATAAAACATATAAACAACTTATACCCATCCTTCTCAAACTCATCCAAAAACTGAAGAGAGGGAAATGCCTCCTAACTCGTTGTATGAGACCAGCACTACCCTAACACCAAAGCCAGAAAAAGACACTACAATAAAGGGAAATTAAAGGCCAAGAACCCTGGTGAATAAAAATGCAAAAATCCTAAGCAACATATTAGCAAATCAAATTTAAAAGCCTATTAAAAGATCATACACTATGACTAAGTTTGATTTATCGCCAAGATACAAAGATGAGTCAACATATGATAATCAGTGTAATACACCACACAAGACAAAGGATAAAAACACATGATCATCTCTACTGATGCAGAAAAGGCACTTGACAAAATTCATACTCCTTTCATGATAAAAAATCTCAACTCTCTAGGAACAGGAAAATTACCTCAACATTACCTGGTGGCTCAGGGGTAAAGAATGCACTTGCGAAGCAGGAGACATGGGGTCAGTCCCTGGGTTGGGAAGATCCCATGGAGGAGGAAATGGCAACCCATCCCAGTAATCTTGCCCAGAAAATCCCATAGACAAAGGAGCCTGGAGGGCTAGCATTCACAGGGTTGCAAGAGTCAGACATGACTGAGTGACTGAACAATAACAACAAATAATAGCCACATATGAAAAGTCCACAGTTAACATCATACTCAGTGAAAGTCCTCTAAAATTAGGAATAAGGCAAGGATACCCACTCTTGCCTCTTATGTTCAACACCATACACTTGTCTCTCAGTATGCTTAGGAAACAGCTTCCAGGACCCCTCCCTCCACAGCTACCAAAATCCAGATGCTCAAGTCCCTTATATAAAAGGCAGAGTATTTGTATATGACCTACACACATTCTTCCATATACTTTTATCATCTCTAGATTACTATTAAGTACTGTAATAGCACAATGTATATAAAAACTACATAAATAGCTCAATGCACAGCAAATTCAACTTTTGCTTTATGAAAATCTGTAATTTTATTTTTAAAATATTCTTAATCTACAACTGATTAAACCCATAGGTGCAAAACCTGCAGATATAGAAGGCTGCTGTACTGAAAGTCCTAGCCAAAGCAATTAGGCAAGAAAAGTAAATACAGATAAGTAAGTGGGACTACTAAATACAAAAATAAGTAAATGGGACTACATCAAATTAAGAAGCTTCTGTACAGCAAAGGAAACAATCAACTGAGTGAAAAGGCAGCATACGGAATGAAAGGAAAGATCTGCAAACCATATATGTGAAAAAGGGTTAACAGCCAAAATATTTCAGAAACTGTTACCACAGCAAAAAAAAAAAAAAAAAAAAGTGATTTTTTTTTTTAATTTGAGTAGATATTTCTCCAAAGATATATAAATAGCCAATGGGTATATGAAAAGATGCTTGACATCACTAATGATTAGGATTAGGAAAATGCCATCAGGAAAATTCGTATCAAAACCACAATGAGGAATCGCTTCATGTGTTACAATGTGTTTATCAAAAACCAATACCAGGACTTCCCTGGTGGTCCAATGGGAATGCCACTGTCTGCCAATGCAGGGAACACAAGTTCTATCCCTGGTCTGGGAAGATTCCACTTGCCAAGGGTCAGGGAAGCCCATGTGCCATAACTGCTGAAGCTCCCATGCTCTAGAGCTCACATTCCACAGCAAGAGAAGCCACCACAATGAGAAGCCTGTGCACTGCACTAGTGAGAAGCCCCCGCTTACACAGCTGCAGAAAGTGGCACACAGCAACAAAGACTCAGAGCAGCAAAATAATAAATAAGAAATAAACAATGTTTTAAACTTTATTCTTTAAAAAAAGAAAATAACAAGTAATGACAAGGATGTGAAGAAACTGGAACCCTTGTGCACTGTTAGAGGGACTGTAAAATGGTGCAGAGAACAGTGTAGACATGCCTCAAAAAGTTAAAAATAGAACTACCACATGACCCAGCAATCTCACTTTTAGGTATTTATTCAAAAGAATTGGAATCAGTATCTCAAAGAGATATTTGCAGCATTACTCACAATCAGATCAGATCAGATCAGTCGCTCAGTCCTGTCCGACTCTTTGCAACCCCATGAATCGCACCACGCCAGGCCTCCCTGTCCATCACCAACTCCCGGAGTTCACTCAGACTCACGTCCATCGAGTCAGTGATGCCATCCAGCCATCTCATCCTCTGTTGTCCCCTTCTCCTCCTGCCCCCAATCCCTCCCAGCATCAGAGTCTTTTCCAATGAGTCAACTCTTCGCATGAGGTGGACAAAGTACTGGAGTTTCAGCTTCAGCATCAGTCCTTCCAAAGAAATCCCAGGGCTGATCTCCTTCAGAATGGACTGGTTGGATCTCCTTGCAGTCCAAGGGACTCGCAAGAGTCTTCTCCAACACCACAGTTCAAAAGCATCAATTCTTCGGTGCTCAGCCTTCTTCACAGTCCAACTCTCACATCCATACATGACCACAGGAAAAACCATAGCCTTGACTAGACGAACCTTTGTTGGCAAAGTAATGTCTCTGCTTTTGCATATGCTATCTAGGTTGATCATAACTTTCCTTCCAAGGAGTAAGCGTCTTTTAATTTCATGGCTGCAGTCACCATCTGCAGTGATTTTGGAGCCCCCCAAAATAAAGTCTGACACTGTTTACACTATTTCCCCATCTATTTCCCATGAAGTGATGGGACCGGATGCCATGATCTTCATTTTCTGAATGCTGAGCTTTGAGCCAACTTTTTCATTCTCCACTTTCACCTTCATCAAGAGGCTTTTTAGTTCCTCTTCACTTTCTGCCATAAGGGTGGTGTCAACTGCATATCTGAGGTTATTGATATGTCTCCCGGCAATCTTGATTCCAGCTTGTGTTTCTTCCAGTCCAGCGTTTCTCATGATGTATTCTGCATATAAGTTAAATAAACAGGGTGACAATAGACAGCCTTGACGAACTCCTTTTCCTATTTGGAACCAGTCTGTTGTTCCATGTCCAGTTCTAACTGTTGCTTCCTGACCTGCACACAGATTTCTCAAGAGGCAGATCAAGTGGTCTGGTATTCCCATCTCTTCCAGAATTTTCCACAGTTTATTGTGATGCACACAGTCAAAGGCTTTGGCATAGTCAATAAAGCAGAAATAGATGTTTTTCTGGAACTCTCTTGCTTTTTCCATGATCCACTGGATGTTGGCAATTTGATCTCTGGTTCCTCTGCCTTTTCTAAAACCAGCTTGAACATCAGGAAGTTCACGGTTCACATATTGCTGAAGCCTGGCTTGGAGAATTTTGAGCATTACTTTACTAGCATGTGAGATGAGTGCAATTGTGCAGTAGTTTGAACATTCTTTGGCATTGCCTTTCTTTGGGATTGGAATGAAAACTGAGCTGACTGTGGCTCAGACCATGAACACCTTATTGCTAAATTCAGACTTAAATTGAAGAAAATAGGGAAAACCACTAGACCATTCAGGTATGACCTAAATCAAATCCCTTATGATTATACAGTGGAAGTGAGAAATAGATTTAAGGGCCTAGATCGGATAGAGAGAGTGCCTGATGAACTATGGAGTGAGGTTTGTGACATTGTACAGGAGACAGGGATCAAGACCATCCCCATGGAAAAGAAATGCAAAAAAGCAAAATGGCTGTCTGGGGAGGCCTTACAAATAGCTACGAAAAGAAGAGAAGCGAAAAGCAAAGGAGAAAAGGAAAGATATAAACATCTGAATGCAGAGTTCCAAAGAATAGCAAGAAGAGATAAGAAAGCCTTCTTCAGCGATCAATGCAAAGAAATAGAGGAAAACAACAGAATGGGAAAGACTAGAGATCTCTTCAAGAAAATCAGAGATACCAAAGGAACATTTCATGCAAAGATGGGCTCAATAAACGAAAGAAATGGTATGGACCTAACAGAAGCAGAAGATACTAAGAAGAGATGGCAAGAATACACAGAACTGTACAAAAAAAGATCTTCACAACCCAGATAAGCACGATGGTGTGATCACTGACCTAGAGCCAGACATCCTGGAATGTGAAGTCAAGTGGGCCTTAGAAAGCATCACTACGAACAAAGCTAGTGGAGGTGATGGAATTCCAGTTGAGCTATTTCAAATCCTGAAAGATGATGCTGTGAAAGTGCTGCACTCAATATGCCAGCAAATTTGGAAAATTACTCACAATAGCCAAGATATGAAAATAACCCAAATGTCCATCAGTATCTAAGTGTATAAAGAAAATGTGCAATACACATTCAATGGAGTACTTTCAACCATAAAAAGGAAGGGAATTCTGTTATATGCTACAACATGGATGCACTTAGAGGACACTATTCTAAATTAGTCACAGAATGAATAATACTGCATGAGTTCAGCTAGGCCAAAATGGCAGAGTAGAAAGACCCTAAGCTCTACTCATCTTAAGAACACACCAAGATCACAATGATCTGCACAACAACCATCAGTGAAAAAGATCAGAAACCCACCAGAAAATTTACAACTAAAGACATAAAAAAGGAAATGCAACAAGACAGGTAGGGTCTATGGACTTGAAACCTAGTTAAGTCCCATAATCCCAGATGGGTGACTCACAAATGAGAATCATTGCCGAAGTTCTCCCATAGGAGTTAGAGGTCTGTGTCACATATCATGCTCCCCAGCCCCAGGTCTCATACCAAGAAGATAAGCCCCCAGAGAATTTGGCTTTGAAGGCCAGCAGGGCATAATTTCAGGAGCCCCACAGGACTGGGGGAAGTAGAGAATTCACCATTAAACGGCAGAGACAAAATTTCACACACTTCAGGACCCAGGACAAAAGCAGTTATTTGATAGAAGCCTGGACTAGACCTACTTGCTGACCTTGGAGAGTCTCCTAGAGAGGCAGGGGGTGGCTGCAGCTCACACGAGGGATGGCTTTTACCTCATGAATGCTTGTGTTGGCAGGTGCCATTATAAGATCCTCCCTCTAACTCATTAGTACCAAGGCTTGCCCCCACTCCCAACAGCCTGTAGGCACCAGTGCTGGAAGGCCTCTAAGTAACTAACTGGCAAGGAACACAGCGCCACCCAACAGCAGACAGACTGCTAAAAAGACCTCCTGAGCCCACAACAGCTATAAGCACACCTCAAGACATGGCCCTGTCCACCAGAGGGCCCAGGACCCAGATCCACCCATCAGCTCCAAAATCTCATATCCTAACTCCCCTGACTTCCAGGAAGCCTGCTTTAGCCTCTAGAGCAGCCTCACCAACCAGGGGACAGACACTAGATGTAAGAAAACCATAATCCAATAGCCTATAGGTCCAGCCTGCCCACAGCAGTCCAGACCCTGACCGGAGACCAGTTGGACCACCACCCTGCCCACTAGCAGGCCAAGTTCAGGACAGCCCGACCTCATATTCAACTCAGTCAGGAACCAGACCCTCAACGGGTGACCTGACACCACCTCTGGGATCCCTAGGCCCTGCAACCAGACTCCAGGGTTGAATGCTGTCTGCCAGCAGTCCAGCATCAACCCCAGGACCTGGCTTCACCCACCAGTGGGCAAGCAACAGCCCCACAATCTTCTGGATTATGACTCTGTCCAGCAATGAGCCAGTATAAGCTCTGGGGAACCTAGGGATTCCACAAACAGCCACTTCACGACAGTGCCGCTAACCTGCAGCCAGCAGCCTTTCGAGGCAGGGTCTAGCAAACTACTGGACTGGGAGCCAACCAACACTATGAGACTGCCCATACAGCCCACAACAACAGAAGGGTCCATGCAGCCCTCACAGGAGGAACTCCTAGAGCACACAGCTTCGGTGATGAGGACTTCATTCCCGGGACGCACAGGAAGTCTTCAACAAAAGGCCACTTCTCCAGGACTGAAAAATGTAGCCAACCTCCCAGATACAAAAAATAAACAAATAAAACATAACTTAGGCAAAATGTGGTGACAGAGGAACGAGATAAAACTCTTGACAAAGGAACAAGATAAAACCAGAAGAACTACTACCTGAATTAGAGGTAAGTAATCTACCCAAGAGAACTCAGAAAAGAATGGATGCACAGAGAGAAGTTAGAAGTTTTTAACAAAGAGTTACAAAACATAAAGAACAACCAAACAGCAATGAAAAACATGATAACAGAAATGAAAAATACAGTAAAGAGAATCAACAGTAAACTAAACGATAAGAGGAGCAGATTAGCGAGCTATAAGACAGAGTAGGGGAAATCACTGATGCTGAAGAGAAAAAAAGGAAAAAGAATGAAAAGAAATGAGGATAGTTCAAGGGACTTCTGGGACAACATCAAGCACACTAATACTCACATTATAGGGGTCCCAGAAGAGAAAAGGGGCAGAGAATTTATCCAAAAGCAGCACAGCTGAAAACTTTGCTAGCCTTGGAAAAGAAACATATACCCAAGTCCACAAGGCACAGAGTTTCATAGGGGATTAACCCAAAGAGGAACACACAAAGACACACAGTAGTTAGAACGACAAAAATTAAAGAAAAAGAGTACTAAAAGCAACAAGGGAAAAGCAACAAACAATGTAAGAGGGAACTCCCATAAAGCTATCAGCTGACTTCTCAGCAGAAACCCTGCAGCCGGGACGGAGTGACACAATATATTGAAGGTAATGAAAAGGAAAAGCCCACAACCAAAAATACTCTACCCAACAAGGCTCCTGTTCAGATGTGATGGAGAGATTAAAAGCTTTACAGATGAGCAAAAGCTAAGAGTTTAGCACGTCCAAACCACTTTTACAACAAATGTTAAAGGAATTTCTCCAGGCAAGAAAAGGCCACAACTAGAAACATGAAAATCATGAAACGAAAAAGCTCATCAGTAGAGGCAAATATAAAGGTTGGAAATCATCCACACACAAAGCTAGCAGGAGGTTTAAAACATGAAAGCAGTAAAGCCATCTATATTCACAATAAGGAGTTAATCTAGAAAATAACTAGATATATATATACATTATGATATCAAAAAAAGTAACTTTGAGAGAAGGAGTACAAAGGCAGAGTTTTAAAACTGCATTTACAATTAAGAGACCAGCAAATTATAACAATCATGGGGGTGTGTGTGTATAGCTAGATGAAAACCTCATAACCACAAACCAAAAAATTTTAATAGATATACACAAAATGTGTATATCTATTTTGTGTCATCAAATCACACACACAAAAAAAGAAAGTGGGGGAAAGAGCTATAAAAACAACCCAAAACAAGTGACAAAATGGCAGTAAGAACATACACATCAATAACTGTCTTAAATTTAAATGGACTAAATGTTCCAGTCAAAAGAAATAGAATAGCTAAATGGAAAAAAAAAACAAGAACTGTTTACATGCTGTCTACAAGAGACTCACTTCAAATATAAAGACACTCACAGAACGAAAATGAAAGGATGAAAAAAGGCATTCCATGCAAATGGAAATTTAAAGAAAGCTAGGACAGCAATGCTTACACCAGACAAACTGACTTTAAAATAGAGATTATTATAAGAGACAAAGAAGGGCACTACCTAATGATCAAGGGGTCTATCCAACATGAAGATATAATCATTGTAAATATATAAGCACTCAACGTAGGAGAACCTAAATACTTTGAGCAAATATTAAATGACACAAAGGGAAATCAATGGTTACACAGTAATATTAGGGGACTTTAAAACCCCACTGACATTAATGGATAGATCATCTAGATAGAAAATCAATAAGGAAACATTGGCCTTAAATGACACAACAGACCAAAAGCAGGTCACATGTTAGGCTACAAAACAAGCCTTGGTAAATTTAAGAAAACTGAAATTCTACCAAGCATCTCTTTCGACCACATTATGAGACCGGAAATCAACTATGAAGGAAAAAAACTGCAACACAAACATGCGGAGGCTAACAATATGCTACTAAACAATCAACAGATCACTGAAGAAATCAAAAGGAAATAAAGCATCTCAGAAAACAATAAAAATCTCAAATAACAAACCTAACCTTACACCCAAAGCAACTAGAGAAAGAACAAAGCCCAGAGTTAGAAGAAAGAAAGAAATCATAAAGAAAAGAGTAGAAATAAATGAGACGCAAAGAAAATAACAGAAAAGATCCATGAAACTAAAATCTGATTCTTTGACAAGATAAAGCTGATAAACTTTTAGCTAGACTCATCGAGGAAAAAAAGGGAGAGGACACGAATCCATCAAATTAGAAATGAAAAAGGAGACACTACATCTGACACCACAGAAATACAAAGGAGCGTAAGAGACTACTAAAGGCAACCACGCGCCAACAAAATGGAGGACCTGGAAGAGACGAACAAATGTTTAGGAAGGTACAGCTTTCCAAGATGGAACCAGGAAGATGCAGAAATACGAACAAATCAATCACAGGTAATGAAACTGAAACTGTGTTTTAAAAGGAATATAAATTGGTACAACCAGTATGGAGAACAGTATGAAGATTCTTAAAAAAAACTAAAGAGAATATCATATGCTCCCAATCACTGCAGATGGTGACTGCAGCCATGAAATTAAAAGACGCTTACTCCTTGGATTATGACCAACCTAGACAGCATATTAAAAAGCAGAGACATTACTTTGTCAACAAGAGTCCATCTAGTCAAGGCTATGGTTTTTCCAGTAGTCATGTATGCATGTGAGAGTGGGACTGTAAAGAAAGCTGAGCGCCGAAGAATTGATGCTTTTGAACTGTGGTGTTGGAGAAGACTCTTGAGAGTCCCTTGGACTGCAAGGAGATCCAACCAGTCCATTCAGAGGGAAATCAGGCCTGAGTGTTCACTGGAAGGACTGATGTTGAAGCTGAAACTCCAATACTTTGGCCACCTGATGTGAAGGGCTGACTCACTTGAAAAGACCCAGATGCTGGGAAAGAATGAGGGCGGGAGGAGAAGGGGATGACGAAGGATGAGATGGTTGGATGGCATCACGGACTCAATTTTCATGAGTTTGGGTGGACTCCAGGAGTTGGCAATGGACAGGGAGGCCTGGCGTGCTGTGGTCCATGGAGTAGCAAAGAGTTGGACAAGACTGAGTGACTAAACTGACTGACGGATGATCCAGCAATCACACTCCTGGGCATATATCCACAGAAAACCATAATTTGAAAAGATACATGCACCTCACTTTTCACTGCAGCACTATTCACAACAGCTAGGATATGGAAGTGCATATATATACACTATGTATAAAACTGATAACTACTGAGAATCTACTATATAGCTCAGGGAACTCTACTCAGTGCTCTGTGGTGACCTAAATGGGAAAGAAATCCAAAAAAGAGGGGATATATATGTATAGCTGATTTACCTTGCTGTATAGCAGAAACTATTAATAACACAACATTGTAAAGTAACTATACTTCACTAAAGATTAATTACAGGAAAAAAACTAAAAATAGAGTTACCACATGATCCAGCAATCCCACTCTTGGGTATATATCTAAAGAAGATGCAAACTTTAATTCGAAAAGATACATGTAGCCCAATTTTCACAGGAGCCAAGACATGGAAGAAAACCTAAACAGCAATCAACAAATGAATGGCTAGAGACGATGGAGTATATACGCACGGTAGAATACTACTCAGGCATAAAAGAAGAATAAAATAATGCCATTTGCAGCAGCAACATGGATGAACCTAGAGATTATCACACCAAGTGAAGAAGTCAGACAAAGACAAGTATCATACAGTATCATTTATATGTGGAATCTAAAAAAATGATATAAACAAACTTATTACAAAACAGAAACAGATTCAAAGACACAGAAAACAAACTTATAGTTACCAAAGGAGAAAGAGGGGAAGGGAGAGATAAATTAGGAGTCTGGGACTAACAGATACATACTACTATATACAAAACAGCTAAACAAGGACTTACTGTATAGCACAAGTAATAATAACCTATCATGTAAAAGAATCTGGAAAATATATATGTGTATGTGTCATATATGTACATACATATAAAACTGACTCACTTTGGTATACACCTGAAGCTAACACAATATTATAAATCAATTGTATTTCAATTAAAAAAATAAAAAGTAGTTAAGACATGGGAGAACTAAGGTCCAACATAATCTAATCAGAGTACCAAAATAAAATTCTAAAGAGACCAGAAGCAAGGCCATGTTTAAAAAAAATAATAGTTGATAAGTATCCTAGTTTTTAATTAAAAAAATAGGAATTCAAAGACAGGGGATGCAAACAGGAAGAAAAGAAATCAATACTTAAATACACTGTAGTGAAAGTATAACACTTAAGAAAAAGAGAATCTTAAAAAAAGAGGGAGAGAAAAGACACCAACATACTGGCAGATGACTTCTGAACAGAAGCAATGGTGATAAGTAGACAATGGAAAGCAACTCAGAACTGGAGACTGAGCAAGGCTATCTTTCAAGAAACGGGCAAAATACATTTCTACATTTAAAAAAAAGTTTATGACAATTATCACCAAAAGATATCTATAAACAAAAGGGAAAATGACCTCCAAAGGAAAACCTGAGATGGAAAAGAAATGGCAAAGGAACAGTCATTTTAAAGTATGTGGCTGATTCTAAACAACCTAAGATTTAGAGGAGGAGGGGAGGGAGAGGAGGAGGAGAGTTAATAATAGCATTGAGGTCAGAAGGAAGATGATAGAAGGCAAAGACATTTTTTTTCTCACAATGGATGGTCCTGCATACCCACTCTGGAAACCAATGGTATGGACTATACATACACAGATGTTCAGTTACAGCAGACAGCAATGTTGGCTACAATCACTTCAAAAGGCTTCTTAAAGAAAGTTTGGGACAACAAAGGTTTCTTTGAGCAAAGGTTCAGGAATCAGATGAGCATGGCATACCCTGTTCTTCCTCTAATTATCTCATATCATCATGAATGTCCTTTTAAAATCTCTGAGACAAAACAAAAACCTGAAGAAGCAATAGCATGAGCACAGCAACGGTAGAAGACATCAGAGATTGCTTATGACCTTGGGCAGGTCACTTCACTGAGGGCTTTGTAGTACGTTCCCTTCCCACTGTTACTAATATATTCTGATGACAAAGGAAAAAATTCAAACGGGGAATATTATAGGACTGCTCTCCTATAGATTACTGCCAGTCATTGTGCTGGCACTGGAGATACACAACAAAGGAGACAAAGTAAATCAGCAATTAGAAGGCAATGTGATAGGTCCCGTGACACGTGATGTACGCACATGGTACTGGTAAAACCCAACAACAGTGGCAAAAGCATGCTTCTCTCCTGCCTTTTCACATAATTAACAGTTATTCCCATTAGGCAAACTACTGACGTCCACCTTAGTAGTACCATACAGTCACCATAGTGAATTTCGGATTTTTGAAAAGAATCATCATCAAGAGTTTTGTTATTAAAAGTTTCAAGCTAAATTTATACAAAGTCCATTTTACAAGACCCCAAGAAGGAATCAAGTTAATTTCCTTCGTACTGATCAAAATTTCACAACAGAAAGCTAGCTGGGACACTTTGGATCCATAGCAATCAGCAAAATTAGTTTTCCTAAAACATGAAAAAAAATTGTTTCCTAAAACGTATTTCAGGAAAATTGTTTAGAAAATTTGTGTAGAAAAATTGTTTCTTAAAACATGAAAAAAAAATTGTTTCATTTAAAAGCACAAAAGAGTAATGGCAATAAATTCTCTATATCCATGCTGCAATTATCTAAGTATAATCTAACAGAGGTAAAATAAGGAAATATCCATTCAAATAACCATTCTCTTTCTGGATTTATTTACAACCTAAAATCAAACACAGTTTGCATAAATTAATTCTACGATACTCAACATATGTTTTCTACTTCACTAGGAAGTATTCATTGCCTTTAAAGTTAATCATCAGTTGTTCTATTGTATTTAGCCATTTGAGGCCTATTAACAATGCACATACAAACCCTTCATCTAAGAAAATACTTCTGAAAAAACACACAGAATGTTCTCAAAGAAAAGCAATTCTTTCTCATTCTACTATACACGAGTAGTAAAGAGGAGAATATTTACTACTAATGTTAACAGTGCTGTAACATCAGTCTTCTGAATTGTTTTTTATATAATATTGTTTACTTATATACCCTCAATATATATTAGTGAAAGGTAGATACTACATATTCCCAAAGATATCAAATCCATTCATGTATAACTAAAATGTTTATAACAAGTGCAAATGATAATAAAATTCAAAGGTTCTTTATTTTGTTTAAATTATTTTTAGCAATCATAAAAAGGTGTTTAGTTATGTCCTTAATATTCCAAAAGGCTTACCAGCATTTGATAGTCACGTGAATGTAAATTTTTCACAATATCTTTTTTTTAATGTCAATTTCACTGAAAACAGCTACAAACAAATGTTCATTTTTATTACCATACTGGTATTTGTATATTAGCTAACAAGTAGATTTGTTGCTTTATCTCACTGATGAGAAGTAAGCAAGAATGAGTAATGACATTTACTACCAACCAGAGAATAGACAGAGACACGAATGCTGATTCAATAGCCATCACTGGTGATCCTGCTGATTAAAAACCTATAGCACCTATAAAACAATTCAGCCATATTTACACACAGCTTTCTACTGTACATTATTTCTTTGGGACTCTATTTACCTTCCTTCTTAAGTTCCTTGAGGGGAGAGGCCTTGTCTTAAATGTTAATACTACCTCCGCATCCCTTGTAGCTCAAAAACAAAACTGAGTGCATACTTGCTGATAAATTAACAGCTATAGTACAACAGATACTTTCCATGGCAATCAGGAGAAAGTCAGGATGTGGGTAAAGGCAGCCTAAGAGTTACGCACAATGGAACCAATAACAAGGGACAAGATCATAAAAGCAACTTAGAAAAACCATGTCCAGAAACAGAGCAGATGAGTTTACATAGCATATTCACTTTCAGAAGCAAAATGTAGTACACTGCTATTGCTTAACTGAACTCCCCCCTTTCTCTGGTTTACATGTGATGCTGCATTTTGTACTATTCCCTGACAGATATTTGTATAATGCTATCTCATGTCTGTATAAAGCAGACATCAGACTCTGGAAGAGGCTGTACGAGTCACAGTCCAAAAGAAAATAAGAACAATGTATTTTTCCACCTATTTTAGGTTAAAAACACAGTGTTTTGCTCATAAAAGCAAAGGTCATCATTTGCCTACTTTTCATTCATACTGAATGACACTGTTTTTTGAAGATTTTCTATTAGAAAAATCCTGTACCACCTTGGCTTTAAAACTAGCTTTAACCCAATTTTGGGTCTTTTCCTGTCATCTTCTTCAATCTCCCAACCAAAATTATGTATCAATTATATTTTTAAAAACAGGCTTTTAAAAAACAGTTATGTTGTAAACTAAGTTATAATTTACGGTGTCAGCAGCTTTGCACTGTATCTTTACCATTTGAAATGCAGGACACTAAACAGCACATAAGCATACTCTGAAATTTCCTGGATCTTCGACAGTCTCTTACCAGAATTTCGTCTCCCTTCTATCAAGTTTCTGCGTTCCTCTACGCTCCAAGATTAAATAAACTGTTTAATCACCTCCCTCCAACACTCTGGCGGTGAGTTTGTATGTTTTCTCTCTTGCATCTTTTGTCTAAGAATGCCAAAGCCCTTCATTATTTTATTTTACCAACCCTATGAAGCCTCTCCAACCAAGAGCTGGAGAGTCATGGAGTTGACTTGACAGAGATTGGACAGCAGGCCAAAACTTAGTACCCCTCTAAGGGGTACTCAAAACCGGTCAGAAACATCATCCAAGGCCCTCTTTACAGGTCATGAGGGCTTTAAACAAACAAAAGAAAAAAAATTATTTTTTTTAAACCCTTTGCTACAAAGGAACTCATGCATTCATACACAATTGTACTTTTCAGAACATGGAAATACAACTGATTTGGTTCTTTCGGTTTTCAGAAGTTTAAACACTGGGGACAACGGCAGTGAGATGAAAACTCCCGAGGGCAATTTGATCAAAGGCACAGAAAATCCTTCCTTCAAAGAAATGCACCTTGTGACACTCCAAGGAGGAGGAGAGGTATTTAAAGTAAAACCTGCCCTGAATTATTACCACTGACTTGAGGAAGAGAAGTAAAAAGCCATTGGCTTCACTGGGCTTTTAAACATTCTGCCGTCACCCTGGGACCACAGAAGCGGGTGGTGAAATTCTTCCACTCATTTCTATGGAAGAGTATCATACAGCAGTATAAACTCACACCCCAACACACACACACACACACACACACACACACACACACACACACACCCGTCTCTACTCCCCTTCTCGTCCCTTCCATTCCCGACCGTTCCCCTTTGGTGCCCAAGACCCAACTGTGGACCTAATGTGATAAAAAGCAAAGTCATGGGCAATGCAGGGGGGTGGGGTGCAAAGGACCGAAAGAGCCAGAAAAGCAAGGGGAGAAGAGGCAGTCGGCCGGCTCGTCTGTGATCATAAAGCAAACATTCGGGTGGGGAATACGGAATGCCGAGTGGAAATAAAGCCCGCCGGGATGCCCACTCTGCCATCTCCTTGTGCCTCTCTGCCCTCCATCACCCCCATCCTTCTCCCGGAGGATCACCTCCGCGGGGAGGGCGCCACCGACGGCGCCCCCCAGCCCTAACCCTTCAGAGCAAAGCAGCGAAATGGGGCTGGAAAGAAGGACAGGGGCTGAGCCGGGGGGGGAGGGTCACGCCGGGCTCCGGGTGGAGACCCTGCGGCGGGTGGCCGTGCTGAGGACCCCGGGCGGCCCACGCGGAAGGTGAGGCGGCGGTCGGGGGGCAGCGCCCGGCCCCACCGCTGCCGGGGAGGCTCCGGCTACTCACGTTCTCCGTGTCCCGCTCGTTCACCGTCGGCAATGGCGTCCGGGCCGACATTTTGTGCGGGCGGTGGGGTCGGGCCGGGGTCTCGCGGGCCGGGCCGGGCCCGGGCTTGCTGCGGGCCCCGGGGGCGAGAGGCAGGGGTTGCGGCCGCTTTGCGCGAAGCCGGGGCCGGGCCGGGGAGAGCGGCTCCCGCAGGCCGCGGGCGGTGCAACAAGCGGCCGCGGCGGGGGAACGGGGGGGACAGAGGACGCGGAGGAAGAGGAGGGGGAGCCGTTTCCCGCGGCGGCGCCGCCGGGGGGACGCGGGCCGGGGCGAGGGAGGGCTCCGGGCGAGGGCGGTTGCCCGGCGCGGGCCGGGCGGCGAGGCCGGCGGGACGCGACGCCGAGGCTGGGAGGCGGGGCGGGAGCCGGAGAGGGGCGGTGAGGGGGGGGCGGGGTCCGGGCCCCGCTAGGCTCTCCGGGCCATGGCCGAAGGCGAAGCGGCGCCGCAAATCACTGCCTGGCTCGTCCCGCCGAGCGCGGCCGGGAGCCGGGAGCCGCGGCCCTGACAGCACCGCCCGCGCCGCGCCCCCACGCCCCGCCTCAGGTGAGCGGCGCCGCCCGGCCGAGCCGCAGCCACGCGCCCGGGGCCCAGCGCGGCGGCGCCCCCGCGCCCCCGGCGCGTCAGCCCAGACTCAGAGTCCCGCGCGGTCTCCGCCGCCGCCGCCGCCGCCGCGCCTGAACCGGGAGGTGCGGCCCGAGCCGGCTGCGCGAGGAGCGGCGGGCGCGGCACGCTGCGCCCAGAGGCACTTGGCGGCCGCCGCCGGGTGGGCGGGCGCCAGCCGAGGGGGGCCTCTCCATTCATTCCCTCATTAGGGATGCGGGGCCGCCTCCTCCTCCTCCTTCCGCGCTCCATCGCCTGTCTGTCCCCGTGTTTATTTTTGTTTCTCGCCCCCACCCGCGGAGTACGGTAGTCTTTCAGAGCTTCTGGTGGATTTAATTTTTGATTAGTGTTTGGGTTTTGCCGGGGCGGAGGGGGTGGGGAGGTGAGAGGGCGCTGATGCAATTGAGTGGTCCTTTTTTGTCCGTTTCATTGCGGGGGTGGGGGGAGAATGGGCATGATCCTACGCTGGATCCTATCTGCTATCTCGGGACTTCTCCTATTCTTAAATTCATCGCCTCCTTCGCCGTTCTCCAGCTTTCTCGGTTTCTGTCCTCCCCCCAGCCCTCTCGGTCCCCCTCTCCCGGGAGCCGTTGGGTTCAGGGTCACCCTAATAGTTGGGAAGAGGGCATAAAAGCTCCCCTAAAAGCGCCAGCAGCCTCGGAGGCGGTGCTGCGGACTCTGTGCGATGGGCTCCGGCCAGACGGCTCGCCGATGTGCCGGGACAGGATGGCCTCCTAGGGAACTCGGCCGGCGGAAGAGGTCGCCAGGCGCCCACCGCGGCACCCCCGGAGTGGCTGAGACCCGGGAGTCAGGACGTCTACTCTGGCTGATCGTCACTTCCTGGGACGCAAGGAAGTGTCACTTAGGCGAGCTTGTTTAGGGAGGGCGGAGAGCTGGCTCTGATTTGTCCTGTCCTACCTCCTCCAGGTGGTTTTATCACCCTGCCACCCACCTGCCACGTCTTACATCCTGCAGACCCACCTCTGTAACGCGTTACCCAGGGCCCATTAGCCCCTAAAAAGCAATGCTGCTTCTATCTAATTTGAAAGCTTACATTTTGCACACTCAGCCTCTAGGACAAAAACCATACCATTTCCCTATTCCTCGTCTTTCCAGTATGTCTTTTTCACATTCTTTCATGACTGGAAGATAAAAGGAGCAGGAGATAGAAGGGGATAAATCCAGTTTTTTGAGCTACTTTCTCAAACCCAATGGGAATCTTAAGATGATGGGAAATCCCTCCTTTCTCCTGAAGTTCATCCATTTGCACCAGATGGTTTTTACCCTGACTCATTAAAGGTTGTTTCTGAAAACTTAACACTTGACCCTTAAAACATGGTACAAAAGACTTAAAAATACCAGGCACGGAGGTCCTCTGAGGAAAAAAATCTCACCCAGCATATAAATTTGCTTCTAGACCATCAACTATGTATTTGTTTCTTTAACATTTTATTTGTAGACACATCTCAATTTCACAAAGCCAGTAAAAAAGTCACAAGATCCCTTAGGTGTTCATCACCATTCCTCAAACAGAATTCAGGCTTCAGAACTACAAGGCTGCATACTAAAAAATGGTGTACAATTGGGAATGCCAAGCTTTCTCAGTCCTTCTGCAGAGGTCCTGAATCATCAAGATGTACTGAAGTTGCCAAGATAGAAGCTTGTACTTTTCTGATCAACTACAGCCACTGCTACAATCCACGATGCAGCCACTCAAGAGTACCTTATGTGGCAATAGTACCCTGTTACTGCTACTGCTAAGTCACTTCAGTCGTGTCCGACTCTGTGCAACCCCATAGACCTGTTAACCTGAGAGGAAACAAGCATCTGTGAAAGTGTGTTCAACCCCATTGGATTATGAATCAGTCCTTGAACTGGTAGCTTGGATGTTGTTTTTTCAGTGTCCACTCACATGTTATCTATCCGTGTGGTGACCCAGACAGGCATATTTCTTCCCATTTTACAAAATTCCACTCAACTGGCTTATTCAAAATCATGGATGCACCAGGTTAATGGTGTACAGAAAAAAAGATAACTGGAATATATGGTACAGTCCAATCTTGCAGTGGTCATAAGATCAACAGCCCTCCCCTGACCCTATAAGGTCATTATACATCCGAGATATGATACGTCTGGCCTAATAGCTTCTAAAATTTTGACGTACACATTCAAAGTCTTGGGTAATATTCCATTGTATGTATATGCTACATCTTCCTTCCAATGGACTATTACTCAGCCATAAAAAGGAATGAGATTGAGCCATTCATAGAGACATGGATGGACCTGGAGTCTGTCATACAGAGTGAAGTAAGTCAGAAAGAGAAAAACAAATATCGTTTATTAATGAATGCATGTGTAATCTGGGAAAATGGTGCAGATGAACCTAGGCGCAGGAATGGAGATGCAGATGTGGAGAACGGATGTGTGAACAAGGGTGGGAGGATGAATTGGGAGACTGGGATGGACATATGTGCATTTCTTGTGTGCTGCTTAGTGGGAACGTGCTGTATGGTGCAGGGAACTCAGCTTGGTGCTGTGTAATGACCTAGGTGGGTGGGGTGGAGAGAGGGAGGTTCAAGAGGAAAGGGATATATGTATATATGTGGCTGATTCACTTCATCGTACAGCAGAAATTAACACAACAGTGTAAACAACTGTACTTCAATAAAAAATTTTTTTACATTAAAAAACTGTTTTAAAAGTCTTCAGTAAATCCCTTAGCTATATTTGCTACACTGTGCTCACATGTTGAAACTTACTGAATATTACATACTATAATGAGGGATACTTATTTTTTTAATCAACCCATAAAGGTGGCTGTATAGCAGTGGAACTACTTTCAAAGACAGTTGTTACTAGATGGATAACTCCAATCTGTAATTATGGTTAACAAAATAGACTAGAAACAATTCTATCCAAAAATGGCATTCAAACAATCCTATTCATACCCACAGTTTTAGGCTTGGTACATAAATTTCACTTTACTAGGGTTAGAAAAAAGTCATTGTGTCTTTTAAAAGACATCACTTTCCTGACAAAAGTCTGTATAGTCAAAGCTATGGTTTTTCCAATAGTCATGTACAGATGTGAGAGTTGGACCATCAAGAAAGCTGAGCACCATAGAACTGATGTTTTTGAAGTGTGGTGTTGGATAAGACTCTTGAGAGTCCCTTGGACTGCAAGGAGATCAAACCAGTCAATCCTAAAGGAAATCAGTCCTGAATATTCATTGAAAGAATTGATGCTGAAGCTGAAGCTCCAATACTTTGGCCACCTGATGCAAAGCACCGACTCATTGGAAAAGACCCTGATGCTGGGAAAGACTGAAGGCAGGAGGAGAGGGGATGACAAAGGATGAGATGGATGACATCACTAACTCAATGGACATGAGTTTGAGGAAACTCCCAGTGATAGTGTTGGACAGAGAAGCCTGGTGTGCTGCAGTCCATGGGGTCACAAAGAGTTGGTCATGACTTAGTGACTGAAAAACAACTACAAAATTGAGTGTATACTACAATGTGAGCTCACCCCTCCTTAAAATGGCATGAGGCAGTACTGTGATTGAATGAAAACTCTTTAGCCATAGTCCTTAATAGTGAGACTGCTCATAAGCAAATTTTTGTGTGTCACATGTATAGCTTCTTGTGCTAGTGACTATGAAGAAATAACCAAAGGAATATCTTAAGGCTTTTAGTAATTTTCCTTAGGATTATTAACTAAATGGGGCATGTTTAATGTAGAGATTTCTAACCTCTAAGGTGTTAGGATAATACAGGTTTCAGAAAAAAATTGGAACAATGCAAAGACAGAAGAAAAATTTAAAATATATATGAGGTGCTAAACCCACACTGAAATGTGCTGAATGAGCACTGTCTTTCAGCAGCTCTATGGAGCAGAATTCTCTAGAACTACATTGTTGTATACAGCAGGTACTAACTACAGGCAGCTACTGAGCTCTTGACTGGTTGCTCCTGTGACTGAGGAACTAACTTTTTCATTTGATATCACTTCAAATCATTTGAAAACTGATATTTGAATCAGTTATTGGAACATTTTAAATTATGTTGGGTAAAACTTGGGTAAATGAATCTATCTTTGCAACTATAGATATTCTTAAATCTAAATACATATTTAGATAAATTTAGAAAATTTATCATCTGGATTGAGATGTGCTTGAATATAAAATGCATGCTGATTTTTAAATACTTAGGGAAAAAGTGTAAGGTATCACTTTAATAGATTTTATATTGATTATATATCAAAACCATAATATATTGACATGGGTTAAATAAAATACATTATTAAAATTAATTTCAGCTGTTTCTTTTTACTTTTTCAAATGTGGATACTGAAAAACATAAAATTATGTATGTGACTTAAATCATATTGGTCAGCATTTCTCCATAAAGTAAAAAATGAGAATAAAGAGATTTAATTGCTGAAGAATCAAAGGCCTTGATTAGAAGTTGTTAATAATTTGTTCTTTGACTCAACAAACACTTACTAAGTGCTGCTCTACCACATGCCAAGCACTGAACTGCTCAAAGGATGTATTCTTCAACTAGTAGTTACTGGCAGTTAGCATTATAATATTCTTTTTACAGAGCTAAATAAAAAACATGGTGAATTCATACAAATGTTCACAGATAATAGTCATTTATGACCAATTTATCAAATGTGACAGATTCAGCAGAACTTATAACAAATTCAGAAAACTGTACATTTTTTATCATGTGCTTTAAATGTATCCAGTGTCTGATAGACTTGACCAATCAATCAGTAACTGTTTGTTGAGGGCATACTTTGTTTCAATAGGCTACAAAGCTGTCTCCAATCTCTCATTTAACCCACAACAAGAAAACTACAAGATGGGAGGTTTTGTAAAGCACCCAAGAGTTATCCCAGCTAAAGAGAAACATGGTTAGTTCCTTTCATAAAATAAACTGGATCCTGATTGCTCTCCTATGGTTAACAAAGTAAGTTTTTATTGCATGTCAACAATCACGACTCAAAATGGTGAATCACTGAAATGGAAAAGGGTCTCAAAAGATATATTTTATCTTATAAACTGTCTTTGTTATTTAGGTTGGGCCACTCTGCACATTGCAAACACAATTACTGTCAAGGTGACATTTACTCTCCTTCCGCTCCCCACAAGGACTCTAGGCTCAGCAATATTTCACTGTTTGGAATTCCCCACATGTGGCATATTGCTTTATTCCTCTGCACCTTTGTCATCTGTTCTCGCTTTTTGGAATATTCTCCCCTCTTTTCTGCCTGATGGAATTCAAGTTGAATTTTAAAAACCATCTTTTGGAAGGCTTCCCTGACATACTTACTCCTCCCCATACCACAGAGTTAATTAATCTCCCCCAGGCCCACTATCTCTGGGCTTTCCTGGTGGCTCAGATGGTAAAGAATCTGCCTACAATGCAGGAGACTTGGGCTTGATCCCTGGGTCAGGAAGATCCCCTGGAGAAGGGAATGGCAACCCACTCCAGTATTCTTGCCTGGAGAATCCCATGGACAGAGGAGCCTGGCAGCCTACAGTCCATGGGATCGCAATGAGTCAGACATGACCAAGTGTCACCCACTGTCTATACCTTGCCCAGTCTTCTACTGTTGGTCCGTTTGAGCTGTGTGTACCTGACTGGTCCCCCAACCAACTGTGAGCTGAGTCAAGGAGGGGAAAATGTCCTATTTAACTTTTCACCCAACGCCTAGCAGCAGTACCTAGAAATTAGTAGATACTCAATTTCCTAAATGACTTTTACTGAGTTGTCTCCTGTTGTAAATTTTCCAGAACTTCCACATTCTTCTGAGTTTCTTTTTTTTTTTTAATTTTGTTTTATTTTTAAACTGTACAATATTGTATTGGTTTTGCCAAACATCAAAATGAATCCGCCACAGATATACATGTATTACATGGAAATTGAAAAGATGTTACAGCAGAATGGTTCAAGTTTACAACCAGGGACTTCAGGGATACCCAAGAGTTCACACAGTATACAAAATATCTTCCTAAATAAATGTTACTGATTGCGTAGCAAAGAGACTGTTCTATCTCCTGTAGAGCAGTTGCTTAAAGCAGTGCTGCTAATTTTACTATTTTGTGATTTTACTGTAATCATTCATTTTTATCCATACAGAAGAGTTGCTGCTCACTGATATTTCAATAAAACAGTCTTTTAAATGAGTATCTTCATAAACCAAGGT
Organism: Bos indicus x Bos taurus; assembly: GCF_003369695.1. Lineage (NCBI taxonomy): Eukaryota > Metazoa > Chordata > Mammalia > Artiodactyla > Bovidae > Bos > Bos indicus x Bos taurus. The sequence goes on along the minus strand of NC_040091.1, from coordinate 23,354,046 downwards.
GTACTAACAGTAAGTCTTAGGAGGAAGTACTTAAAGGTAGGCTGAAAAATTAAAAGTGGAATAACACAATGACAGAGTGCTGAAAGCAATAAAGCTGGCAAATCAACTCCAGGGAGGAGTCATCATCGATCAGGTGGCTCTTTCTAAGCAAAAACAGCAGACTGAGCACCACAGCATCAGTTGGCAGTGCAAACTGGAAGAGCGAAATGACTGCTGGAGATGAGTGATGCAAGAGTCTTTAGCATCATCAAAAAAAAAAAACAAAAAAAAAAACACATGAAAATCGGCCTTAATAGCATCATCTTCAAGTCAAGGGACATTGGTTATGTATAGACTCATACAAGTGTGGATACACCCAAACTGTTGTACTTTTCAAACTGTAGTTTTGTAATGTCACATAGGAAGCTAAACAATCTTTAAAAGTCTTAAGGTAGCCACCCAAAAACAAGAGTTTGGTCATCTTTCACTTGGCCTTTACAACTACAAACTGACACATAATGTAATTCAACATCCATTTAAGCAACCTGTAATTTGATTAGCTGACTTCATGGATAGTACACTGGATGAATGGTTCCTTTAAATTCTTATACTTATTTTCTGAGTATAAAAATATCAGTTCTGTAGCTTCTTTCCATAAACTCTACTTAATTTACTCAATCCCTTCCAACTGTTTTTGCCATATTAAATGTTACATTACTTACACTTTGATGATTTTCTTTCCTTCCTACTTAAATATGGACACCACTTGTTATTTCGCTTTTCTTTCATTCATTCATTCATTCATTCATTCATTAAAAAATACTGAGCCCCGCTAATGCCAGGCACTATATCAAGCTCTTCAGAAAGAGCAGTAGATAAAATACACAAAAGACCCCATCCACAGGAAGTTAACATCTGGCTAGGCACTTTCAGTGTCTACACAGTTCAAAAGCAGAGGCTTCCATAAACAAATAACATTTTCTGAAACTATGCATTGGTTGTTTTGCGCTTTTAACAAACATAAGCTCCCAGGTCTAATTTATTTTTTTAAGTAATGAATTTCAGTAGTTAGATCTTTTCTTCAATCCAAAGGTAATTGCTTTCTCTCTTAATACTTTGGCCTTTCTCCAGTAAGCTTTTGTATAAACGGCTTCAACTGGTTCCACGAGTAGCGTGGGTACTTTAAAATCATAATAAAGATGCCTTCATGACCAGGTGGCTTGTATTTGATCTACATTTTGTAATGTTATCCTTTATTATCTTGACACCAGCATGTTTACCACATTTCATCATTAGGGACTGCTTTATCTTCAATCACTGGTAGTTCGTTTTTTTCCTTTTTCTATTAGCCCCAGATAAAGTGTCAGTATTTTAGTTCAGCAAGAATCATATAATAGACAGGAATCTGCATTTATAACCATTTTAGCAGAATTTTTTTCAGATAAAGAAATGGTTTTGGAAATCTCCTGTCAGTCCTAAGAAATAAAGCCCCACTACTCATTTTAATGAAACATTCTATTTTCCTATGCAGTTCTTACAGTAATGATGATAAGGAGGCTCTGTGGGCGTTTTTTTCCAGCGCCTAGAATATGGGGATAACTCAACAGTGATTGGAGAAATGAATCATCAGTTTTATAACTTCTCTGAATTTAAACATATGTTTTCAGATCCTAGATTTCTTTCAGACAACCTTGGTATATTGCCACTCATACATGAAGGAACCAGTTTAGGTTTCCCTCAATCTTTTCAAACTATCTCTTCATAGTCACCCCTTAGGCCCTTCCATCGCTTAATAGGTCAGTTGCCAAGGATCCAGATGAAATTTTACCACTCTTTGCCAGTATCTTTCTTTTCTAGTTCTAAAACAAGTATCCGAATTCTTAAAGTTAGAAATGCCTCTTTTTAAAGGCATCACAGCCATGAAATATGCATCTTAGAAGACTACCATGGCTAGAATCCAAGTTTACTTTTATGTGAAAAAAATGTATTTCCTTTGTAATATTTTCAGTCGTTCTTGCTGCCTTCTTATCTCATATTAAATCTTAATTCCACCTTAACACCATGCTACAAATCCATTGCACGTTTCTGAGTGTTTAATGTCTACTATGTGCTCTGTGCTATACATGCTAAGAGGAGATATACCAAAGTCTGACACTGACATGTTAAAAATAATTTTTACATGAATATAGCAAGGCTTACGTAGCATAAGTAGAGTTGATAATTCCAAGTGGTCACTCTGAAGAAGTCTGTAGTGCTGTGATGTCACACATTAGGAACCCCTCTTTTGTAATTGCCTCTGGAGCCTGTGACACAAGCTATTGTGTATTCTCAGTGGTGGTAAGTCGTCGTCTTTCAATGGTTTATTTTAATGAAGAGTCATTCAGAACAAACTCCATGGCATAGTATGGGTGATTCAATTGGATAATCTCACATTTGATCAAACATTAGAAATGTAATGTTTGCAAAATATTTCTTGTAGTCTTCAAGCTGGATCATGTTTTAAAGAAGTGTTGAAAGCGTTGAAAGATAACAGCCTCTTTGGAATAAGTATAGAAGCTTTAAAAGTGACTATTTTAAGACATGTTCTCATTGTTTTATCATTGTTTTCAGAATCACTTCTGCTTGTGGTTGAGTGGCTCATAAAGTTAAGGAACATGAACACTTGATAGAATGACGTGAGAAGTTGAATAACAAATACAGTGTTAATTGCTAAGTGCCCAATGGGTACGAGAGGCAGTGTTTACAGATGGCCAAGAAACATATGAAAAGGTACTCAGCACCACTAACCATCAGAGAAATGCACATCAAAATCACAAGATATCACCTCACACCTGTTAGGATGATCAAAATTATCAAGACAAGAAATTATCAAAAGACAAGAAATCACAAGTGCTGGTGAGGATATGCAGAAGAGGAAACCCTGTGCACTGTTGGTGAAAATGTAAATTTGGTGACTATTATGGAAAACAGTATGGAGATACCCCATAAAATCAAAAACAGAACTACTGCATGATCCAGCAATTTCACTTCTGTATGTATATCAGGAGAAAGTGAAAACACTAATTGACATATATATATATGTGTGTGTGTGTATATATATATAATACACTGAAGTGAAGTGAATTTGCTCAGTCGTGTCCGACTCTGCGACCCTGTGGACTGTAGCTTACCAGGCTCCTCAGTCTATGGAATTTTCCAGGCAAGAGTACTAGAGTGGGTTGCCATTTCCTTCTCCAGGAGATCTTCCCAACCCAGGGATCGAACCCAGGTGTCCCACATTGCAGGCAGATGATTTACCGTCTGAGCCACCAGGGAAGCCAATATAATACACCGCTGCTGCTACTGCTGTTGCTAAGTCACTTCAGTCGTGTCTGACTCTGTTCGACCCCATAGACGGTAGACCACCAGGCTCCCCTGTCCTTGGGATTCTCCAGGCAAGAACACTGGAATGGGTTGCCATTTCCTTCTCCAATGCATGAAAGTGAGAAGTGAAAGTGAAGTCGCTCAGTAGTGTTAGACTCCTAGCGACCCCATGGACTGCAGCCCACCAGGCTCCTCTGTCCATGGGATTTTCCAGGCAAGAGTACTGGAGTGGGGTGCCATTGCCTTCTCCGAATATAATACACTACCATGTGTAAAATAGATAGATTATGGAAGCTGCTATAAAGCACAGGAAGCTCAGCTTAGTGCTCTGTGATGACCTAGAGGGGTGGGGTGGGTTGGGAGGGAGGTCCAAAAGAGAAGGGATATATGTATACATATAGCTGATTTACTTAATTGTATAGCAGAAACTAATACAACATTGTAAAGCAATTATATTTGAATAAAAATTATATGTACCCCCATATTTATTGCAGCAGTATTTACAATAGCCAAAACATGAAAACAATCTAAGTGTCCACCAATGGATGAATGGATAAAGAAACTGTGGGAATATATATATATATAATGCAATATTATCTAGCCATTAAAAAGAATGGAAACTTGCCATTTGCAATAACATGAACGGACCTTGAGGGCATTATGTTACGTGAAAAAAGTCAGACAGAGAAAGACAAATACCATATGATCTCACTTACATGTGAAATCTTAAAAAAGAAAAAACTTCACATACACAGAGAACAGATTGATTGTTGCCAGAGGCGAGGGGTGACAGAGGGCAAAGTAGATAAAAGTGGTCAAAAGTTACAAACTCCCAGCTAAAACTAAATAAGTCATGGGAAAGTAAGTACAGCATGGTGACTGTAGTCAATAACACTACATTAATAATATGATAATCACATATATCCTAGTTACTAAGAGAGTAGATCTTAAAAATTTTTTGTAACTCTGTAAAGTGATAGATGTTAATGAGATTTATTGTGGTTATCATTTCCCAATGTATACAAATATCGTATTATTATGGTATATACCTGAAACTAATATTATATGTCAACTATATCTCAATAAAAATAGAATAAGCCAATGTTTTTGTGTATTTTCTAAACTTGTTTCTTTGCGTTATCTCATGTAATCCACACTGAAAGTCTGATAAGCAGACAAAAATTCTTAGTTTATTCCCCAAAGGAGAAACCAAGTCTCCAAAGGTGAAATGACTGCCTGGTAGCACACATTTCACAACAAACATCTGAAAACCTGGATCCTCCAGCCCCAAATCAAGGCCTCTTTTCATTCATTTCTGAGTCTCTTGCTTGTATACCCAGGCATCTTCCTGAGGATTGCTGACTCCCACACCCATCTCCCTCATTTCCCTTCCATTATACTCACCCTAAAAACCACTGTTAGCCTTCTGAAAATGAGAACATCAGTGCAGCTGAGACATGGAGGTGAGTGTTAGGGACAGGAATATATGTGAATCCTGAGTTTACCTTCTTACACATAAAGTAAAAGCAAGTCTGGCCCTACAGGCAGGATCCAGGCCAAAACTATATTATGTAGCTTCTTTGATGTTCTTATATGGACATCAGATTAGAATGAAAACCAAGAGCAAACAAGAATTAGGAAAGAAGTAATGAAAAGATGTAACTTACAGCCTGGAGAGTATGTGTGTGTGTATAAGGGGGTGTGATTATGGAAAGGACAGTTCAGTTCGGTTCAGTCTCTCAATCAGGTCCAGCTCTTTGCGACCCCATGGACTGCAGCACATATATCCTAGTTACAGGCTTCACTGTCCATCACCAACTCCCAGAACCTCCTCAAACTCATCTCCATCGAGTCGGCGATGCCATCCAATCATTTCATCTTCTGTTGTCCCCTTCTCCTCCTGCCTTCAATCTTTTTCAGCATCAGGGTCTTTTCTAATGAGTCAGCTCTTCACATCAGATGGCCAAAGTATTGGAGTTTCAGCTTCAGCATCAGTCCTTCCAATAAATATTCAGGAGTAATTTCCATTGGTCTTCCCTTGTGGCTCAGTTGGTAAAGAATCCACCTGCACTCAGGATACCTGGGTTTGATCCCTGGGTTGGGAAGATCCCTTGGAGAAGGGAAAGGCTACCCAATTCAGTATTCTGGCCCGGAGAATTCCATGGACTGTATAGGCCAAGGGATCACAAAGAGTCAAACACAACTGAGTGACTTTCACTCACTCCTTCAGGATTGCCTATTTTTATCTCCTTGCAGTCCAAGGGACTCTCAAGAGTCTTCTCCAACACCACAGTTCAAAAGCATCAATTCTTCGTCATTCAGCTTTCTATATAGTCCAACTCTCACATCCATACATGACCACTGGAAAAACCATAGCCTTGACTAGACAGACTTTTGTCAGCAAAGTAATATCTCTGCTTTGTAATATGCTGTCTAGGTTGGTCATAGCTTTTCTTCCAAGGAGCATGCATCTTTTAATTTCATGGCTGCAGTCACCATCTGCAGTGATTTTGGAGTCCAAGAAAATAAAGTCTGTCATTCTTTCCTCATCTATTTGCCATGAAGTGATGGGATGGGAGGCCATGATCTTAGTTTTTTAATGTTGAATTTTAAGCCTATGTGTAGAGATGGAGAAAGAGGAGTTGCCTGGGCGAGGGTTGTGAGAGAGCTTGTGGACTAATTACATAGTTAAAGGCATTAGATTTTTTTTAAATTTTATTTTATCTCAGAGTATACTTGATTTACAATATTGTGTTAGTTTCAGGTGTACAGTAAAGTGATTCAGTTATACGAACCCAAGTGTTCTGCATTGCAGGCAGATTCTTTACTGTCTGAACCACCAGGGAAGCTGTATACATATACATATAACCATTCTTTTTCAGATTCTTTTCCCATAGGTTATTACAGAATATCAAGTAGAGTTCCCTGTGCTATATAGTAGGTCTTTGTTGATTATCTTGTTGATTTATCTATTTTATACATAGTAGTCTATATACAGTAGTATGTGCTGTGCTGTGCTTAGTCACTCAGTCATGTCTAACTCTGCAACCCCATGGGTTGTAGCCTGCCAGGCTCCTCTGTCCATGGGGATTCTCCAGGAAAGAATACTGGAATGTGTTGCCGTGTCCTCCTCCAGGGGATTTTCCCAACCTAGGAATCAAACCAGGTCTCCTGCATTGCAGGTGGATTCTTTACCAGCTGAGCTACCAGGGAAACCCAGCGGTGTGTATATGTTAATCCCAAACTCCTAATTTATCCTCCCCCACCATCTTTCTGCTTTGGTAACTGTAAGTTTATTTTCAAAGCCTGTGAGATCTTTACTGTCAGTGGGAGTAGGCAACTATCAAGTGTAAATAACTCCAAGTGTATTCAATTGGTACACACTTATGAAAAGACAGGCTCCCACAGGGCAAAGGTTGTGGATATGAACTCCTGTCTAGCAGTTACAGTAGGTGGATGTTTGAGAAAATGTCTGGAACTGGTACAATGAAGAAAGGGCAGGCAGGGTGGGCTGACTCTCAGAAGACTGAGGAAACTTTCAGTCCTCTTTGTCAATTGAACTAAAAGATATAAATTGCCAGAAGTACGAATAACAATAACTTTCATGTAGACTGGGCTGGCTTTGCGGGCACACAACCCATGCAGTCACACAGGGCCCTACTCATGAGGACCTGGGCTTGAACCTGAGCTTAAGTTAATCCTTTGCTCCCACCACCTTGAAATTCTGAATAATTTTTAAATGAGGGACTTGCCCTGAGCCCACAATTCATGCAGCCAGTCCTTCTTGCCAAATTATTTTGAGGATTAAACAAATTAATACATGTAAGATACATTAAATAGTTCTAAACACCATAACTGCCTCTCAGTAATGTTATTTATTGTTTCTTCTTTCTCTTCTTTTAATTGAATGACTCTTTAAATTCTATAGTGCTTTACATTATTATCATTATTATTATTATTAATTACTATTATTAGCTATGCTCCTGGAATACGGGAAAACCAGGCAATGACCTCAGTCCAGCAAGTGTCACTAAATTCATAACCACCTTCCTCAAAGGATAAGCCATAAATGGAAGACTGGGTGTGTCCTAATGCCAGTGTCAGACTAAATGACCATCTATCCAGCCCAGGAAAGTAAATGTGGGCCATTTCTAGTAAGCAAACCACAACAGCAACAAAACAACCAGCCATCAGGAAGTGAGAGCTCCCATCGTGTGCCTTGTATACTAGAATCTGCAGAAATAGAAGGCTTCTATTATTTAACAACCTACTGAACACCCGGCAGTTTCCATTTATTGTTTTGTTTAATCTCCACAGGAGCCCTATGCGACTTGTCCAGAGTCATGCACGCCATTACAGAATATGTCAGACTCCACTGTGCCCAGATGCCAGCAGAAGGAATTGTCCCTACTTTCAAGGAGCTCATACTTGAGTCAGTTAGACCAAGACCCCTACTCTCATCTCCACTCACCCAGATCTACCACCAGGATCTGAACACACACACACGCCACAAAATGAAAAGCAATTATAAAGGAAAATAACTGCATAGGAAGATAGTATGCAAGGCACCTGTTAGGGCCATGAGGAAACAGCTAAGTGGGTCAGAGTTACATGGGGCTCATTAAAAATGTCTTTCTGGGGAGCAGAGCTTTAAGCTGCATTTTAAAAGACAAAAAGACCAATATACGAGAAGAGGTGTGAATCAGGCATTCTGTGAAGAGCAAGTGATGGGCAGCAGCACGGAGACAAGAATGAGCATGCTGGGGACAGGAGATGACGAGCAGATTTGTTGGACAGCCACAGAGTTTTCAGCAGTCCGGAAAAATCATTCATGTGCAAAAATATTTAAGGACTCAACTCTGTGTGCTTATACGTGAAAGTCAGTCTTTCCCTGAATAGAACCACGAGCTTCTACTGAGCCAGCTTTAAAATAATGCTGGGAACCATCGCTTGCTCTTTTTAATTCCTTAACAGTTTTGTCCCAGGGGGACTGTTCAATCCTCCTTGTCTTTGGGCTGCTCTGAATTCTAACAGAACTCACTCCCTTGGGTCTATTAGACCCAAAAATAGAAAAATCACAAAACTCTCTCTTTCCCTGAGTAAATACAATTTCAATTTAAAATTGAAATGTATTATTGTGTGTTTTCTGACATTCTTTCCCCAAATAAGACCACAACTATTTGTACTGCAAGACTATTTTGCAGTTCGACATGTGGAAACTCATTTCACTAAGATAGCTTCATGCATTACTGAAGAAATGTTTGCTTTGCTCTGCTGCCTGTTATTTTTATAGACCATTTCTTCGTGATAGCAAGAACTTTAAATGATAAACAATACATGAACACTGTCCTGACTCCCCAGAATCTCCTCTGGGGAAAAAGCAGGGTCTGGATGTTAAGCCATACCAGATGGATGGAATGATTGGAACTCTCGGTCTGATTTCTGGTTTCAGTGTGCCACACTGAATGTATGATCCTGTTCAGTTACACAGATAATGTAACTGTGTAGCTGTTTGTTCCCTGGGTCTCAGTTTTGCTACCTATTAAATGGAGAGAGCCATTTTCACTTCATAATAAATGCTTCTAAAATATGTCCAAAGCCCTAGTGAGGTACAGTAGAAAAATCACACACACACCCAAACATGCACACATAGGCTTTAAAGTACTGACTCCCTTCTATTTATGGTAAAAATTCAAAATCTCCATGACGTCATGTTCCCAGAATAGAGCACTCCTCATCCACCTCAGCCTCTCAGAAGACGACCAAAGTGCCACTGGAAATCATATTCACGGAGGCGAGGCCCGGTTCTGAGGGACGTGTTCACTGCTCTGGTCTTTGCATCACTCTCCTAGGCTTCTGAACTCATGTCTTATTGCTCTAGAACAGTGCTTTTCAAACGAATTACACTCAAGAGCCAGGTTTCCCTCTCCCCCCGTTGTAGCCACGCGTTCTGGAAAACAAACTCACTCAGAAGGACGATGCGGATAGTGCAGTTTATTACACCGGCGGGCCCAAAGCAGAGTCTCCTCTTGGCCAAGGACCCCGACCAGTTTTTGTGAAAACCTTATATACCCTAAGTGTAAGTGCCCAAACCCACCTCCCCCAATTCCCTGAAACTAGTCTGAACTAAGGAAAAAGAAAGATACAATCAAAGTTAACCCGTGATTCATAGGCCTTAAGCCTAGGAAGTTAACAGTGGACAATTATCAATAGGCCTGTGGTCACACCCCAATAAGCTTAACAGAATGTATGATTCTATTCGGTTACACAGATAACTAGGGTATTTTTTTAGGCAACGGAGAGCCCTGGGGTTCTTCCTTCCAGGGGCCTGGTTTTCCAGTTGGCATGTCATTTCCATAGATACTGGGCACAGTCCGGCCCAAGATGGAATCCTGCTTTCAAGATAGGACCTGTTCTGTTTCCTCCTTCACCCCAATTTCAAATCTGTCCCAGCTGACACTTTTGTAAAAATACATGTTATTCATAGAAATACTAATATTTAAAATTAGACACACACAATAAAAGGTTAAATATTATTAGACCCCACAGACATAAAATCACTGTAAAATTCTAGATGTTTCTAAGCATTCTCAACATGTACTTAGCGTGTTACTGAGAGACGATGAACACTTCTGGATGTGGCACTGGTGAAGGGAACGACTGTGTTTTGAGGAGCACTGCTCTAAAGCACCCTCCTGAGAACTCAAATATTGCCTGCCATATCAGTAAATAAAGAGTGTTGTGGCCATCAAGCCATCACATTGCAGCTGGCCCTCTGCCCTGAGGGAACTCAGGATGGAAGCAGGATTTACCCCCCACCTGGCAGTCAGCCATGGCAGCCACCTCCCAACAGTGTACCCAGAGGAGAATCAGGATGAGAAAACACAGGATCCCGGCTGCTCCATAGCTGAGCATAGCTCATAGCTCATAGCATAGCTCATAGCATAGCTCATATGCTCCATAGCATATCAAACATATGATTTCAGTGAGTCCAGACTTTGTGTCTTCCATTATGTAGAAAAGTGCTGAATTCTTTTAACTTGAATTATCAGGTTTTATTAACAGTAATCCTTTGATGCACTGACTACCTGGTCTTTCACTGCAGAAACTTCTATATATCCTAACATCCCTCCTTGCCTCTTCAGAATAGCTTTCTCAGCATTATCTGAGATGCTGTGTCCTGGGCTTGAAGTCCTCAGAAAGTGCACCATATAGAACATAACTCTCAACTTTTAGGTTGTGCTTTTTTTTTCAGTTGGCACTCCCCAAACTCTCTTTCCTCTCCTCTCTCCTGTGCCCTCCCAGAAACTCTTCTTAACACTGAAGCATGACTATGCACAGAGGAGTTTTCAGTTAGTGCTGGGAGGTAGAGCATCTTCTCAGCTTTTGTCTCCATTTCAAGTGCAGAGATACATCTGAGTCATTCCTTAATTAAACAGCTATTACCGAGTCCAAGCTCACTCTGCTTGCTGCACGAGAGGCCAATAAATCCGAGGGGCAAAGTGTTGAGGCAAGGAATATAACATTATTCATAAAGCCAGCTGACTGAGACTAATGTCTCAAATTAACTCTCTTCCCAGGATCTGGATGCCAGGTTCTTTTATGGATCAGAGATGTGGGGAGGTGAGAAAACAAAGTAAAAACTCATTTAATCTTGCAAGTATCTCCTAGAATGGCAAGCATCATGCAAGGAATGTGTTAATTTCTTCCTTCTTGCCATCTACAGCAGAACAGGGTTCTGAACAAAGGCACTTTAGCTTAACAGTCAGGCAGAGGGGCTGGATTCTCTGAGGCAGGCCTTTATGTGTGATTATAATAACAAAAGTGGACAAAGAAAAAGATCAAGCATGGAAGAGTAAAAATTGACTCTTCCTTATTACACAGCCTTCTTGGAAAGAAAGCTAAATATTCTAGGCTTGCCCAAACAACTCCAAAGTCACATACCATTTCTGGGCTACCTTGGGGATTCCTGAGACATGCCATGAAGGTGCTTAGTCACAGTCTAAAGCTAGATCTTTCACGTCCTACTTCCTGACCCAGAGCCAGAGGGGCCCAAGAGAGTCAGGCTCTGCAGAAGTCCTCCTCCTTCCTACGCTTTGTATTAATGACCTCTGCCACCTTTGGTGGGCTTCCCTAGTGGCTCAGACGGTACAGTGTCTGCCTACAGTGTGGGAGACCTGGGTTCGATCCCTGGGGCAGGAAGATCCTCTGGAGAAGGAAATGGCAACCCACTCCAGTACTCTTGCCTGGAAAATCCCATGGATGGAGGAGCGTAGTAAGCTACAGTCCATGGGGTCGCAAAGAGTCGGACACGGCTGAGCGACTTCACTTTACTTTCACTTTCCTCATAGCTCAGTTGTTACAAAATCCACCTGCAATGCAGCAGACCCTGGTTCGATTCCTGGGTTGGGAAGATCCACTGGAGAAGGGATAGACTACCCACTTCAGTATTCTTGGGCTTCCCTTGTGGCTCAGCTGGAAAAGAATGCGCCTGCAATGCGGGAGACCTAGGTTTGATCCCTGGGTTGGGAAGACCACCTGGAGAAGGGAACAGCTACCCACTCCAGTATTCTGGCCTTTGGTAATTACCTCTTCTCCAAAAAAAAAAAAAAAAGATTTTTCCTATCAGCCATTCTTATCCTCTGGCAGCATTTTTCTCTAATGACCACATTCCTGTGATATCAGATAATCATAAAAAAAAAAAGAACTGCCAATGGGTATCAGTCTTTATGACTGTAAGATGAAAAGACCAAGCCCTCCCCACCATGACATCATGACAGGAGGTTGCCCACTCTTTACTCTTGCTTCTGATAGAGTTGCAATTAAATGAACGGTTGTTTATCTAGAGTTCTGAGACAGAGGAAGATCCAAAAACTCCCTGAAAAGATATGAGAAAGTATGTGTGCTTGTGACTTTTTCTATAAGATGAAGCCTTCGTGTTAATCAGATTACGAGTTGCATTTAAAAAAGTTAAAACCTCTAACTTAAGCAATCGTAAATGATTTTCTACAGTATTAACCTCAAGCCTTATATAATATTTCCTCTCCATCTAGACACCGTATTTTCCAAAGTACAAGTTGTGATCTGTACTATGAATCACTATGGACATTAAAAAATGAATTAAAATGAATGAAATAATCACCAGTCATAATCATCACCAGCCTCACATGTATTCAGGGTCTGTACTATTTCATGACACTTTTATCATGTATGTGTATGAGATCTTGTAAAATATATTTCTTACACGGTAGGGCCAACATGGGTTGAAAGTTGCAGATGTAGAGATTTAGTCCTCAGACTTGCATATATATAAGAATCACCTGGGCAGTGACTTAAAATGCATATTCCCAGACCCTTTCCACACAAGACCTGCTTACTAGAAATCTGCTGGTGGGCAAGCACCTCAGGTGACCTTAATAGAGGTAGGTTATGAGCTTACGGTAACTATTACAATGCTGATATGAGTTGATTGGAAATTCCTTAGGGTGATTTGTTCTATAGTTAGGTGGTTTGAAAGAAGAACCATAGTGTATATGCTGCTGCTGCTGCTGCTAAGTCGCTTCAGTCATGTCCGACTCTGTGTGACCCCATAGACGGCAGCCCACTAGGCTGCCCTGTCCCTGGGATTCTCCAGGCAAGAGCACTGGAGTGGGTTGCCATTTCCTTCTCCAATGCATGAAAGTGAAAAGTGAAAGTGAAGTCGCTCAGTCGTGTCCGACTCCTAGCGACCCCATGGACTGCAGCCTACCAGGCTCCTCTGTCCATGGGATTTTCCAGGCAAGAGTACTGGAGTGGGGTGCCATTGTATTGGGTTGCAAAAAGTTCGTTTGAGTTTTTCCATAAGATAGTATGGAAAACCTGAACGAACTTTTTGGCCAGCCCAACAGAACCACAGGCTCATTTCTGTGTCTTAGACATGTCTTAGACGTGGGGGAGGAGGGATCACAGATGATCCTTTCAGCCGCAGCACCTGGGAGTGTGAGGGGAAAGCAACCTCTTGCCCCCTTGTCTCCAGGAACTTCGCAGCAGCAAGATGAAAGCCCACCCCCTTGATCTGTCAGTACAAGTTCAGTAAAGCACTTGCAAGATCTAATTCTCAGAACTTCATGTGAAGTAGAAATCAAGTATGGTTAACATAGGTTTAGAGATGAAGAAATAACATGTAGAAAAACTCACTCGTAACCTCTGGGTGACTTATCTACATGCTTCCATCATTATCTCTCTGCTCCTGATTCCCCAAATGACACTCCCACCATGGTCATTCATTTCTGACCTAGCTCCAAGGAAATTTAAGTATATTTCTACTTAAAAGCCTTAATCTCAAATGGGCTTGAAACCAAAGTTTGCGTCTTTGTTCCTCAGCATGGCTTCTCTTTCAGACTTTGCATTTTGTTTCAGTACCCCATCCATCCCAAGACCTCAGGTTTCTCTCCAGCTTATTCCTACATACACCTTTCACACATAATACACATTGTTTGTATTATAATTATGCATAGGCTCCTCTATTGACCCTACTGAATTCAAGTTTCTAGAGGGCAGGAACTGTGATTTATTCTTTTATAAATGCCCTATCAGCATAAGTCCATCCTCCATTTCCATAGAGATAGAGGGTGGAGGGCACACACAGTAAGCCCTGCCTTGAGCATTTCCACCTCCTCTTCCTTGCTGCTTGTTCAGGTTGCCAAGCAAGGCTCTGGTTACCCCACTGACTGCAACAACTAAATGCTGCTTAATTCTTGAGACTTAATCCAAAAGTCACCATTTGCAATTCTTGTATTTCCATTAAGAAATATTTGCCTGGAGGGAAGATAAACTAGGAATTTGGGGTTAATATATACATACACTACTATAGAAAATAGATAAACAATAAGGATCTACTGTACAACACAGGGAACTATATTCAATATCTTGTCCTAACTTATAATGGAAAAGAACCCCAAAAAAGAATAGATATATATAGATAACTGAATCACTTTGCTGTACACTTGAAGCTAACACAGCATCATAAATTAACTATTCATCAATCTTTTTTTAAAAAGAATAGGCTGAATGACAGAGGAAAAAAGAAATATTTTCCTGGGATGGAGTTGAGATGTGTAGGACTTCTACTTACGTCATTGGATAACAAAGTAACACAATTTGAAAGTACTTAAAATTTAAGCAGGGCTTCCCTAATAGCTCAGTTGGTAAAGAATCTGCCTGCAATGCAGGAGACCCCAGTTTGATTCCTATGTTGGGAAGATCCACTGGAGAAGGAATAGGCTACCCACTCCAGTATTCTGGCCTGGAGAATTTCTTGCATGACTTTGCAGGATGTCTTGATATCTAGCAACTACTCTGATATATCAATCCGTCCACAGACTGAAGAATAGTATGTCAATCAATCACATGTTAGGTCAGGCTCTGGCACACTATTTCAAGGCGTAATTTTTCAAGATCTTAAAACCAAGTTGAGAGAATTGTCTATGAAATTAGAAACATATTGGAGGGTCCTGACATTGTATAACTGGCTATAAATTTCAGAGATAGTTACACAGTTATAAGATTAATATGTGCACGAATGACTGAAGGAAGGCTGCTTGTAGGTGGGCCTGGGATTGAATTCTGAAAGATGAAAAGAGTTTACAAAGATAGAAGGGGGAAATCACAAAGTAGAGGGCTTCCCAGGTGTCTCAGTGGTAAAGAATCTGCCTGCCAATGCAGGAGACACAAGTTCAATCTCTGGGTTGGGAAGATCTCCTGGAGGAAGAAATGGCAACCCACTCCAGAATTCTTGCCTGGAAAATCCCATGGACAGAGGAACATGGTGGACTACAGTCCATGGCGTAGCAAAGAGTTGGACATAACTGAGTGACAGAGAAAGCACACAAAAGGCATAAACAAGGTAAGCTTGAGTCCAGCACGTATGGAAGTTCAGTTCAGTTCAGTTGCTCAGTTGTGTCTTACTCTTTGTGACCCCATGGACTGCAGCATGCCAGGCTTCCCTGTCCATCACCAATTCCTGGAGTTTACTCAAACTCATGTCCATTGAGTACCATCCAACCATCTCATTCTCCGTTGTCCCCTTCTCCTCCTGCCCTTAATCTTTCCCAGCATCAGGGTCTTTTCCAATGAGTCAGCTCTTCACATCAGGTAGCCAAAGTACTGGAGTTTCGGCATCAGCATCAGTCCTTCCAATGAATATTCAGGAATGATTTCCTTTAGGATGGACTAGTTGGATCTCCTTGCAGTCCAAGGGACTCTCAAGAGTCTTCTCCAACACCACACTTCAAAAGCATTAATTCTTTGGTGCTCATCTCTCTTTATAGTCCAACTCTCACATCCATACATGACTACTGGAAAAACCATAGCTTTGACTAGACAGACTTTTGTTGGCAAAGTAATGTCTCTGCTTTTTAATACGCTGTCTGGATTGGTCATAACTTTTCTTCCAAGGAGCAAGCGTCTTTTCATTTCCTGGCTGCAGTCACCATCTGCAGTGATTTTGGAGCCCCCAAAAATAAAGTCTGTCATTGTTTCCATTGTCTCCCCATCTATTTGCCATGAAGTGATGGGACCAGATGCCATGATCTTAGTTTTCTGAATGTTGAGTTTTAAGGGAGCTTTTTCACCCTCCTCTTTCACTTTCATCAAGAGGCTCTTTAGTTTTTCTTCACTTTCTGTCATAAGGGTGGTGTCATCTGCATATCTGAGGTTATTGATATTTCTTCTGGCAATCTTGATTCCAGCTTGTGCTTCATCCAGCCCAGTGTTTCTCATGATGTACTCTGCATATAAGTTAAATAAGCAGGGTGACAATATACAGCCTTGAAGTACTGCTTTCCCAATTTGGAACCAGTGCATTGTTCCATGTTCAGTTCTAACTGTTGCTTCTTGACCTGCATACAGATTTCCAGTGGTCTGGTATTCCCATCTCTTGAAGAATTTTCCACAGTTTGTTGTGATCCACACAGTCAAAAGCTTTGGTGTAGTCAATAAAGCAGAAGTAGATGTTTTTCTGGAACTCTCTTGCTTTTTCAATGATCTAACGGATGTTGGCCTTTTGATCAGATGTGTGGAAGATGAGGGGAGAAGGCAGTGGCAACCCACTCCAGTATTCTTGCCTGGAAAATCCCATGGATGGAGGAGCCTGGTAGGCTGTAGTCCATGGGGCTCTGGGAGTTAGACATAACTGAGCAACTTCACTTTCACTTTTCACTTTCATGCATTAGAGAAGGAGATATCAATCCACTCCAGTATTCTTGCCTGGAGAATCCCAGGGACGGGGGAGCCTGGTGGGCTGCCGTCTATGGGGTCACACAGAGTCGGACATGACTGAAGCGACTTAGCAGCAGCAGCAGCAGCAGCAGCAGCATGGAAGGTAAGTAAGAAAATCAGCTTGTCTGAAGATAGGAGTTTATATTTGGGAATAAAAGGCACTTTAGTTTGTATGTTTACGTCAGCCTGGGACATCGAAGTCTTGAAATGATGAATGGACTTTGAATTTAATCAAATAGGCAACAAAGAGCAAACTCCTTTCAAGGAAGCGATTGCAAGAGCACAGGTGTAAGTATCTGTCATTGGTGCATATGATGATGGGGAAGATGAGAATGATGGGGTGTTGAGGGGATGGAAGCTTTGCCATAATCTATATGGGAGACAGCGAGAGGCTAGGCAGCAGTAGAGGCAGACGCATGGAGGGAAAAAAAGAGGAAGGAATCTGAGTTGTTGAAAAGACTTAATTCAGTCTACAAGTATTCACTGAATGCCTACTGAGTGCAAGAGGTTCTGCTATGCTCTAAGATATTAATGGCAAACAAAGTGCACGTGGCCCTACTCACCCAGAGTGTGCCTCCTAGTCAGGGAGGTGGACAATTCGAGAAGCAGACGATCACGGTACAGCATTACAAGATTCTGGTGGGAAGACAGAGGAATCACGTCCATGAGCACGTACAGAATGACTCCCAACCCTAAGGGGCAAAAAGTCAGGGAAGACATCTAAATAAAATAACACTTGATATAGGAAAGTGCGAAGGTAATCACAACCCACTCCAGTATTCTTGCCTGGAGAATCCCATGGACAGAGGAGCCTGGTGGGCTACAGTCCATGGGTCACAAAGAGTCAGACACGACTGAAGCGACTGAGCACATAGAAAGTGAAAATGAAGTTGCTCAGTCCTGTCTGACCTCTTTGTGACCTCATGGACTGTAGCTTGCCAGGTTCCTCCATCCATGGAATTCTCCAGGCAAGAATACTGGACTGGGTTGCCATTTTCTTCTCCAGGGGATCTTCCCAACCCAGCGATCAAACTCAGGTCTCCTACATTGCAGGCAGATTCTTTACCTTCTGAGCCATCAGGGAATCCCTTTCCTTTAATACTGACTGGTTGGATCTCCTTGCAGCCCAAGGAACTCTCAAGAGTCTTCTCTAACTAAGAAGCTCAGGGGCCACTAGAATTGATGATGGCCTCATTCTTTAATAAAGGGAATATACAGGAAGGGAGGGCTTTCCAGGTAGTGCTAGTTGTAAAGAACCCACCTGCCAATACTGGAGACTGTCACAGGATTTATTACAGTGTCTTGTAACTATGGATTTTCTGTTAGTCTCACCTATTGAACCGCATGTGTCTTAGGGGTTGTGATCGTGTCATTTTGGTATAGTAGTTTCTAGTCTAGTACATGGCACAAAAAAGACAGCACATGTAAATAATAGATTAGTAAATATGCCATAACAAGATAGAGCCTTCGAGTCGGAAAAAAGGACCCTGATCTTGCTGTTAAAGATCTACTGGCAGAAGCAATCTCGCATGTGTCCAAAGTGTGAACAGCAATAGCCCGTGCAAGAGCCCAGTGCAATCAGAGAAACCCTCAACTTGCAAACCTTTATGGCTTTCTGGGTGGAAGACCTCAGAGAGCAATTGTTTCCGCTTGTCACTTCAAACACACACACACACACAAAATGTCACCAGATTCCCAGGGCCCAGTGCTGTTGACAAGCCCCATAATGAAGACTTCCTCTCCTACCTATGAGGTCCAAAGACAGAACAGTTAAGAAAGGAACGTGGCCTTGCTTTTCTCTATGCTCTTACATAAGGTTTTCTGGCATTTCCTATCACGAGATTTTAGTCCAAGGTCACAGGAGGGAGATTGCTGGATGCAGAATTCAGGTTTTCTACCCCCAGAGCAGCTGATTCTAACATTCTTCAAAATGAGCTCCAGGCTTACCTCCTGCAAGAAGCATTTGAAGGCCTGCTGCACAATCACATTAAAATGCCCTCCACCTTGTTCTCTGCAAAGTGCAGGCTTCTATAATAACATTTATTACTGTGGTCAGAAGAGGGACTGACTGGTCTGTTTTCCTCTCCCAAGCTAGGAGCAGTGGAAAGCCAGAACACTGTCTCATATCCAAAGCCCAGGACTGGGCTGCACAGACTTTACATCATTTCTCTCCCTGTTCTTTCCTGGGGGGCATGGGGTGGGGTGTAAATATCCTAGGAGGTCCCTCCTCCTTCTACTGGTCTACATTTTTGGTGAAATCCGTGATTGGATGTCCCACTGCTGCTGGTAGCAGAAACATTTTCATGTCATATTTCCATGTTAAGATAAAGACAATAAGGAAGATGGGCTTCCCAGGTGGTACAATAGTAAAGAATCTGCCTGCCAACAGAGGAAGCCAATATTTGGTTTCCTTTAATCATCGGGCAGCTTCCTGGATGGCTCAGACAGTAAAGAATCTGCCTGCAATGCGGGAGACCTGGGTTTGACCCCTGGGCTGGGAAGATGCCCTGGAGAAGGAAATGGCAACCCACTCCAATATTCTTGGCTGAAGAATTCCAGAGACAGAGGAGTCTGGTGGGCTACAGTCCGTGGGGTTGCAAAAGAGCTGGACGTGACTTAGTGACTAAACAACAACAAATGAGGAAGATCGCCTAAATAAACTCCAAGAGCCCCTCCAGCTCCAAAAATCTAAAATGTCATTTGATGCCACCTTCCTTCCTCTCTCCTGTGCCAAGCCCTGCTTCTACACAAGAGAAGCCACAGGAGAGAACACAGAGCTGCCCTTAGCTCCACAGACATCTGAAGGCTGATGTTATAAATGCTCCCTGGGACCTCCTAACAGCTGGGAGGGCTGAACTGCTGTCAATTCAGAGACAGGCCAGCTGCTATCCTGGGATGAAGGATCACGGGCAGAAGATGCTCAAACAACTGTTATAGATTTTACCGACTTAGGAGAGACTAGAATCGAAATGATAATTGGTGAAGACATCTTAGAGGTCACTAGTGAATAGGAGAAAGCTCTCTGACTTTCTATAATAGCAGTCTCTGCCTGAGTGGGATAATAACCTTGAGGAGGGTGGCTTTAAAGATGAATTCATATGGGGAGAACGTCTGGGAACGCCTCTAAATAGCAGCTTCTAGCTTTTTAGAAACAGTGCTGTAATGAGAGTGAATGTTTCTCTTCAAAAGGCTCTTTGCTACCCCATTAAGGTAGCCAAATAGCTGTACCCCCATTTCATCAAGAAATAAACCTCCTAAATTAACAAATAAGCCCAAGTCATTAGTGGGTATTTTCAATAATGAACATATGTTTCTTAGCAGAGTAGAGAGATTCTAGAAGGTAGTTTCTCCTTCCTGATTGCAAGTGACCTTAAAGGCACTCTTAAATAATAAATGTCCATTAAATAGTCTTGAAATAATTGCATTTAAACCAATATTATGATCCTATATAACCACATGTGACATCATAACGGAGCAAGAAGAAAGTGCTCTGTATTGCAGATATTAGCCAATAACAGAGGAGGTTTTGTGAGAAGGATTAACTTTCAGGGCATCAAAAGACCCCAAGTGTTCCCAAAATATGGCATCCCTACCCTGTGGCATCAATCTCTTCTTCTCCCATCAAAAGAACTAGAAACCAGATCATACCTGTGAGAAAGCTGTTCAAAATGTCACTCTTAAATGGCAGGTATGTGACTCAGCAGAGACTTTATCTAGCCTCCATCACAAATGCAAGTTTTTCCAATTACCTTGGAAGATAGAGAAAATCTGCTAATATTTATCAACACCCTAGCGAATCAAGGAAGTGAGCTGTAGAAATACAGGATATCGTTTTATATTGATACGTCTGTTAGTAGATTTTCTTTGCACATTACTTATGTTTATCATCAATATGACCTGAGTTTTTATGTACACATCCAAGCATTCCAATGCAGTGATAAAAAACTAGACAGAGAAGCAGTCCACTTTTTCAGGTCTAGATTCCAAATCAAGACAGAGAGAGAGAGAAACTTTCTTCTCAAAATTAAAAATTCTAATAAACATTCTTGGTATTCAGTAGGAGCGTTCTTATGCTTCTCCGGAAAAACAAGAAAGTAAAATCTTTAGGGAGAAACCATGTATGTCGTGACACTATAGAAAGTCCTGCAAAGGATTCAAAGTGAAGAACCTGTGGCAAGTGTAACCAAACAAGAACACTATTATAAATACACCAGTGGCCTTGGCGATGGGCTAGGTGGGCACAGACTACGTGATGCTAGATGAAGCCCTACCTTAAAGGATTAGGGCTAGGGCAAACGTGCCCGTGAGCTCCTGCTATGCATTCTGAGATAAAGATGCACTATATGCAAAGAGTACATGTCCTTTGAAAGAAAATCTGTCCCTTGCTTTCATAAGGATGGTCTTCCCACCTTGGTCAGTAATTCTTAAACTTCTGATACAGTTAGAGAAGGTGGGATGATCAGGCAGGGGTCAAGTCAAGAAAAGACGTCAGTAGCTTTTCCTTTCATATTTTCAAGTTATCTCCACCTCAGCCCTACACACTTACAGGAGTCCGGAACACTTTGTGGACTTGGACATATTAGTATTGACTCTAATTTCAAGGCAGGGGCTCCCCGAAATGGCAGTGAAACATCGATACCCAATAATATGTCCAACATTACTTGAAAGACAGGAGGAATGAGTGGAATTTAGACTGTGTCAGAGACCGAGCTGATGGAAGAAAAGAACGGGAAAGTCCCCATCCTCCAATCCCCAGGGGTGTGCCTCCATCATTCCTCACAAAGGAAAGGGAGGGAGTGGGCAGCACCTCCCAGAAGCACTGCTCCTCCCAAATGGGTGGAAGTCCCCATGGAGGCGTTAGTCTATGTTGGAAGTAGCTAAAATGATGTGACCACTCAACAGAATAGCAAGCTCTTTTTATACATTGGTACAATTTGACAAGTCTGTGAGGTAACTTTTCTACATTTTTTAAATTGACTTTTTAAAAAATAATAATTTTTTTTGGAGTATAGTTGCTTTACAATGTTGTGTTAGGTTTCTGTTGTACAGCAAAGTGAATCAGCTATGTGTGTATATATGTGTGTGTGTGTGTGTGTGTGTGTGTGTGTGTGTGTATTCCCTCTTTTTTAGATTTCGTTCCCATTTAGGTCACCACAGAGCACTGAGAAGGTTCCCTGAGCTATCCAGTAGGTTCTCATTAGTTATCCATTTTATACATGTTAATGTATATATATCAATCCCAATCTTCTAATTCATCTCACCTTTGCTTTTCTTTCTACAAACTATGGCTGATGAAATGGTTGAAATCCATGTGGTCGTGGTCACCAGGCATGGAGATAACCTCGGACTACCCACTCCAGTGTTCTTGCCTGGAGAATCCCAGGGACGGGGGAGCCTGGTGGGCTGCCATCTCTGGGGTCACACAGAGTCAGACACGACTGAAGCAACTTAGCAGCAGCGGCAGCAGCTGACTTCTAGTCCCACATCTATGGGACAAGAAGCTCTGAGGGTGATTATTCAGTTTAACTAGGGAAAATTTTCAAAATACCCTTTTCACTGCATAGTCTCTGATTCAGTGTACTTTGAAAACCCAGGAGACTGTGATATTCACCCCAAGTTAGTTATCATTCATCATCAAGAAGACATTCTCAGTTTCGAGTAAGAAGTGACCCAGGACAGAGCCAACCATGACAGGAATGAGGACTAGCAGCCATTTAATTTCATATATCTCAGTCTTCACATCTGTAAAATGGAGATGGATGTGGTATTTGTTTCATGGGATAGCTATGAGCATGAAATGAATAAATCATGGTAGTGCATATAATACGGTGCCTGGCTCCTTTATATTCTTGATAAATACTAGTTGTTGTTGCCTTTGTCTAGCTCTGAAGCTGCCTAAGTAGAAATTGGAGATTGCAGTAAGGTTGTTTGAATGGGACTTGCCTGGAAAAGGGCCAGAGAAGACAGGAGGAAAAAAAAACATACAGTGCTTTTAAAAGTCCAGAGACGAGCTGGTCATTCTCCTGGGGTCAATCTTTGAGGATTAGTATTTTATTAACCCACTTAGGGTACATCATGCGAAATGCCAAGCTGGATGAAGCACAAGCTGGAATCAAGATTGCCAGGAGAAATATCAATAACCTCAGATACGTAGACGACACCACCCTTATAGCAGAAAGTGAGAAACTAAAGAGCCTCTTGATGAAAGTGAAAGAGGAGAGTGAAAAAGTTGGCTTAAAATTCAACATTCAGAAAACTAAGATCATGGCATCCAGTCCCATCACTTCATGGCAAATAGATGGAGAAACAGTGGAAACAGTGTCAGACTTTATTTTCTTGGGCTCCAAAATCACTGCAGATGGTGACCGCAGCCATGAAATTAAAAGATGCTTGCTTCTTGGAAGAAAAGTTATGACCGACCTAGACAGCATATTAAAAAGCAGAGACATTACTTTGCCAGCAAAGGTCCGTCTAGTCAAAGCTATGGTTTTTCCAGTAGTCATGTATGGATATGAGTGTTGGACTATAAAGAGAGATGAGCACCAAAGAATTGATGGTTTTGAAGTGTGGTGTTGGAGAAGACTCTTGAGAGTCCCTTGGACTGCAAGGAGATCCAACTAGTCCATCCTAAAGGAAATCATTCCTGAATATTCATTGGAAGGATTGATGCTGAAGCTGAAACTCCAATACTTTGGCCACCTGATGTGAAGAACCGACTCATTTGAAAAGACCCTGATGCTGGGAAAGATTGAAGGCAGAAGGAGAAGGGTCGACAGAGGATGAGATGGTTGGATGGCATCATTGACACGATGGACATGAATTTGAGTAGGCTCCGGGAGTTGGCTCCGGGAGTTGGTGATGAACAGGGAAGCCTGGCTTGCTGCAGTCCATGGGGTCACAAAGAGTCGGACACAACTGAGCGACTGAACTGAACTGAACTGAAAGCAAGATCATTATATATCCATAATGTATCAGTTTATGTCATCCAAAAAAAATCAGTATTTACTCAAAAATAAAAAAGAAAAAGAAAAATAACTTACCTATAATTCAGATTTTGCTTGGAAACTCCTGACATACATTTCTAATAAAAAGTGAAACATTCTCAGCATTAGTATTTAAATTCGAACTCAGATCTCCTGTCAGGGCAGTGTATTTGTTATGTATAACTGCGTAACAGATAACCACAACCTTAGTGGCTTAAGACAACACACATCTATTATCTCAGGGTTGAATTCTCAAGGGCTGACAATTCAGGCACAGCTTTCCTGGGTCCTCTGATTCTGAATCCCTCACTCTGAGATTGATTGAGATGCCTACTAGAACTGAAGTTTATATGAAGGCTTTACTGGGGAAGGATGTGCTTCTAAGCCCACGTGGTTGTTGGTAGGATTTAGTTCCTTATTAGCTCAGGCCAAGGCCTCTGTCCTCATCCCTTGTCATTTGGGCTTCTTTAATATGTCAGCTTTCTTCATTAAAGCCAGCAAGAGAGAGATTCTGCTAGAAAGACAGAAGTCATGGTCACATGTAACCTAATCATAGAAGTAGCATCCCATCACCTTTGTTATTCTCTTCTGGTTAGAAGTAAGCCACAAGACTTCCCAGGTGGCCCAACAGTTAGGAATTCACCTTGCAGTGCCGGGAGCATGGGATTGATTCCTGCTTGGGCAACTAAGATCCGACATGCCGCTAGGTAAATAAGCCTGCAAGCCATGACTAGAGAAGCCCATACACCGCACCAAGGACTCAACACAGCCAAAATTATAAAAAAAAAAAAGTGAATCACAAGTCCCACCACACTTAAGGGGAGGGGATTACACAAGAGTATGAATCCCAGGAAGCAGGGGTCATTGGCGTCCCTCTTAGAGTTGACCTGCCATAGACACATTCCCCAAACTAAGTTCCCTGAAACACTATTATGTCTCAAGACATTAACTATACTCTGGAAACAAAATAAACCGAACCAATGCTAATGATTATTTTTCATCTAGATGTTCTTAGGGAAATGCAAAATATACTTTTATATAATGACACCATGTATTATCTGCCATACTCAAGAAAATTTTCCTTGAAAGATTAATACTTGATACAAGAATGTAAAATGTACACCCTCTATGTTGATGCAAAGCTGAAGCTCCATTGATTCCAGGTTGATCCATGCTGTTTATTCAATGATGATGTATGCTATGTATCTTGTTTTACACTTTCAACATTAATTAATATTTAATGTTTCTGATATATTAAATATTTATATTGCACAAACTCATTCTCCACAGATCCGTACTGAAGAGAAGGATGTTTTCAAACAAAAAGGAGAATCTTGAGCTTCTCAGACTGTGCCACAATCAAATAATCAAAAATAAGAGCACATCAAAATGAAGGCTACACCTTTTCTTTCTAAAAATGCCTAGAGCCAAGCTGTCTGAAATAAAACAATGAATTTTTCTGGAATAATCTGAGTCAAGAATACCAAGATTTTGCATAACGTGTGATTCCTTTCTCCGTAACACATGTACACAACATGGAAATTTTGCAGTAAAAAGAAAATATAGATTTAATGCTGCACTTCACATTTGCATTTAAGTCAACAATATTCTTACAATTAAGGCAACTTATGAAAAAACAACAATAAAAACCAAACACTATTTTCATTGAAAAGTGTGTAGTTTTAATGTCACATTTTATATTGACATATAAAATACGTTCTTAAATGTTTCCATTGTTCATTGTCCAATACATTGTTCTTAATGTATTCCATTTAAAAAAATTTTTGTGACAATTTTTATGTAAGTAACAAAATATGTAATCTGACATCCTCTTTCTCTTGTCAAACCTTCTGAAGAAAATCCTACGCTTAATGTTTAATTCCTTGTACCTTTGTTGTATTGATGGGCTAAAAAGGTGGTAGAAACCATGAGAAGGTCAGTGTATTCCTAGAAAAAGATCATACAAAAAAAGAATGACACAGAAATTTAGAGACAGAGAGAGGTCATCAGAACTTTTAAAGGCAGAGAAGAGAGCAAGAGGCAGCATTCGTAAATAGTGGTTTTTGTATTGAGAAGGATGGACAAAAACATTCTAGTTTTTCTCTTTGCTTTGCGGTATAATCCTCTCTTTTGCTATCCCCTCAAGGTAACCTTCAACAGTAATCATGATTAGTCTTTAAGACTTTTGAAGCCAGGTTTATGAATGTGTTCCTTTTAGCTGTGTCACTGTGCTGGGGTGGCCTTCCAGTGGGCACACAGAAAGCGGCCTGTCTTCACAGCATCCTCTGTGTTTGTCCTGTGCCATTATGGACAACACTCCCAATTGCCACAGTTGGAAACCCACTCAACAGAGCATGAATGTGCAAGGTTGACTTTACTGAAGATTTCACGGTGGAGACCAAGGAGATGTTTCCTTTGCGTCATGGATAACTTCATTATGAGATGTCCCCTGGGACATCTCTCCCCAGGACGGTCTTCTTGTCTCTGTTTCTCCATCTGCTTTTTTTCCTCCTTCCTCCTCTGGTATACCCCTCTAGCTCTTCCAGACCTGCCTACCAGTACCCTACATGGCAAACAAAACACCCTCCTTAGAAATCCATGTAGGACTATGCAGAAATGTTTTTCGTTGTCATGTAAAGTTAAAATAAACACAGATCCTGTTTTACTCATTTATTATAGCAATTGTTCTATCAGTCATTATGATATGAATATAAACCCCATTACAAGTCTGCATTACATCTCTTGACCTATCAATACATTTGAATTTGAAAGGGCTTTTGCTGTCTCAGTGGTCTGGGAAAATTTACAGTATGATGTCCAGTGGGAAGTGGCATCCTGAAATCCAGGTTAGACAGGAGGGTCTGGGCAAAACCTGGGTAAAGTTGTTGGCTCAGAAGGATAAGTCACTTGGAGAGGGAGTGGCTTAAGTTCATTCATTCACTAAGCATTAGTTGTACACTTATCCTGAGTCAGATATGGAGCTGGGGCTATGAAAAGAACCAAGGTGGATGTGGTCGAGAAGTCTATAGTCTGGTGACAGAGATGAGTAATTAAACAAACGACTTGAATATAATGTGGTAGGTGACAGGGGAAGTACAGCGTGAAATAGACCAGCTGTCGACACCCCCTGACCATTTATCCACAACAAATAGAAAAGAGGTGGGGAGGGGAGTAGGAGGGGCTGTTGAGCAGAGGTAACAGCAAGTACCAAGGTGAGCAAGCAAAGGAAGCTTGCGCAGCTTGAAGTGTGTCAGAAAAAGGGCTCATTTTGACTCTGACGTGGGCTCTGAGTGGGGCAGGCTAGGTAGAGTCCAAAAGATGCTGGAGAGTTTAACAAAAATACATGTATTATCTTTTTTTTTTTTTACTTTGGGATATGAATTTTTTTTTACCTTTCAAATTTTATGTTTGCTCATGGAATGAATTGAAATCTAGTGTGTAATTTCAGATCAGACACAATGACGACTGTATTATTTTTGTTTTAAGAAGTATAAATATATTATAAGTTAGAAATTAACAATTAACCAGTCAGTGAAATTGACCTATATATAAGAAAATGTATCCAATAGCTAATACTTCGGAGAAGGCAATGGCAACCCACTCCAGTACTCTTGCCTGGAAAATCCCACGGACAGAGGAGCCTGGTAGGCTGCTGTCTATGGGGTCGCATAGAGTTGGACACGACTGAGCGACTCATTTTTCACTTTTCATGCATTGGAGAAGGAAATGGCAACCCACTCCAGTGTTCTTGCCTGGAGAATCCCAGGGATGGCGGAGCCTGGTGGGCTGCCATCTATGGGGTTGCACAGAGTCAGACACGACTGAAGTGCCTTAGCACCAGCAGCAGCAGCAGCAGCTAATACTTTAATTTGTACCCATTTTATAGCAATATTTACTTCCAAGACTTCTAAATTTGTTCCTGCCTTTTAGATAATTATTTCTCATCTCTGAATGCTCTCCTGTAAATTCTGGAAACTGAAGAATGCATTTGTAGATAAGACATTAACTTGCGTTTACTAACTGTAGCTTTTGAGTTCGTTTTTTGTTTTTTTTTTTTTCTCTCTTTGTGGTTTGCTACTTGAACTATTCTTTACAGCCTTTATATTCACGGGATTCTTTCATACGGTGATTACAAGATTGACAGCTATTAAGTATGATGGTAAGTGAAAATAATATACTTTGATAGGGTGTTCAAAAAGCAGAGTGCTGTGTTTACATCCACCTTTCCTTCTATGGTTTGACCAGTATTATCAAAATACATGCACTTTCTTGATACAAAAGAAATTAATTTCATGTTAAGAATTTTTTCTGAGAATATCTTGAGCAACCTTCAAAACAGTAGCAAAAAGGCTGGTATATTACAAATTGATTTTGAAATTCTTTCCCTTAAACTGAATATGATGCTCTTTGGAGGTGAAAACAATTAAACACAGGACCAGCTGGATAACCAGGAATAGCCGCATCTTGGGGTTACATTAGAAAATATCTCTCCAGAGTGCCCACCGTTCATGAAATGTGCAAAAAACAGTGCTAAAGATTCCTGTGATAAGAAGAGATGTAAAGGGCATTGTTAGAACCTAGACATGAGGCATGGAATTAAATGTGAGTGGCTGGGTAAGCCTTACTGGGGAGGTGATGTTTCACATCAGGGAAGATGGTTTCTCTTTGCCCTTTCTCCCTTTCCCCTATTGCCTGATTATTTCTATTCACCCAGGATTTCTGGGGCCATGTGCTCAATTACCACACCAATGTAGTAATTAGGTAAAAAGACTCTGAAATAAAAGCATTCTGGATATGAGTTTGTAGTTCAAAGAAGAGGAACTTGTTCTTTTTCACTTGGTTTTTAAAATTTTATTTTATTGAAATTTAGTTCATTTACAACTTTGTGTTAGTTTTACATGTACAGCAAAGTGATTTAGTTATATATATACACACGTGTGTGTGTATACACCTATTCTTTTAAATATTCTTTTCCATTATAGCTTATTACAGAATATTGAATATAGTTCCCTGTGCTGTGTAGTAGGACCTTGTTATTTATCCATTCTATATACAATAGTTTGTATCTGTTAATCTGCTAAGTTCAAACTTCCAATCCATCCGTCCCGCCCTTTGTCAACCACAAGCCTGTCCTCCATGTCTGTGAGTCTGTTTCTCTTTTGTAGATAAATTCATTTGTGTCCGATTTTAGATTCCCCTTATACGTGGTGTCATATGGGATCTGTCTTTCTCATTCTGACTTACTTCACTTAGTATGATGATGTCTGGGTCCATCCATGTTGCTACAAATGGCATTATTTCGTTCTTTTTTATGATCGAGTAATATCCCATTGTATATATGTACCACATCTTCTTTATCCATTTATCTGTCGATGGACAATTCCATGTCTTGCCTATTGTGAAGACTGCTGCTCGGAACAGAGTTGTGCGTGTATCTTTTTGAATTATAGCCTTGAAGGAGTTTTTTCTTGCTCACAGTCACTTTCTCTGTCTCAAGCCCCTTTCCATTGCCATGCCTTCCCCCTGACTTATTGACTTCTTTGTCAATGGAGATCTCCCCTGACCAACAGGCAATGCAATGGTAACCTAGATGGTTTCTAAATACTCAGGCATTCCCCGCCCCAGCACAGGAATTAATGTCCAGATGAGACAGAGGTCAGCTAACCAGGAAAGACCCTCAGAAAGACAAGGAAGGAGCTTCCCTGGTGGTCCAGTGGCTAAGACTCTGCACTCTCAGTGCAGGAGCCAGGGTTCGATTTCTAGTCAGAGAACTAGATCCCAGATGCTGCAACTAAGAGTTTGCATGCTGCAATTAAAGATCCTGCATGCAACAACCAAGATCTGTTGCAACCAAAAAAATGAATTAAAAAAAAAATAAAAACAAAGAAAGACAGGGAGACAGAGACTAAAAGACACAAGTTTAACTGACAAGGACAGGGACACCCACACCACTGTATGAGGGGAAATGTACTGTCTTGGATGGCATTTGTCCTAAACAACTTGACAAATTTTTTAAAACTTGATATCTAAATGGAGAATGGCAATAAATATTTGAGGTAGAGAAGTCAAATCAAATGATGCTTTTTTTCTTCTCATGCATCTTATAGTCACTCTGAGAACAGACAGCCCTTTGACTGTTGAATAGGAAAATTTGGATATTCTAGGTAGGCTTAATTATCTGCAGTAGTTATCTTTTTCATTCATTTGTTTATTTATACAACAAAAATATATATAACACTTCCTATATCTCATACACTGTGAAATCAAAATATAAATAAAATGAAGTGAGCCTAATGAGGGAATCAGCAAGTACAGTATAATGATTTAAGTACAATATAAGTTTCAGGAAGGATGGGGACCATATTTGTATTCAAAATTCCATCCTTAATGCAACACATGACATATAAGAGGTATGTGTCAAATGTGTGTGTCTAATGTACATGCATAGCTTGGAAGCAGGACATATAATCAGATAGGGTGGGAGAATGAGGAATGTCCATCTGAGCTTGGAGACCATGTCTAGAGTGGCACCATTCTCCTTGATGGTGTGAATTTATGCAGCAGGGTTCAACTGCTTGATTTTCAATGAGATCATTGGATAATTTGGATCATAATAAGTTCCAGAAAGCAAAACATACAGGAGCAGAAAGGCCAAGGGCCCTCCTGGAAGCAGTTGAAGCAATGAAGCATAAAGTCTAGAATGAAGAGAGAAGGAATGAAGCTCAAAGAAAATGAAAAAATGGTCACTGAACCAGAAACTTCATGAGGTTTCAAGATTGGAGAATGGGGCTTAAAATGAAGAAACAGGACAAAGAGGGGGATGTGTATGTATAAAAATGGGAAATGGAGCCATGGAGGATTATGTCAGTTTCCAGTGGGTATGCAGAAGTAGTTGTAGTTCAGTTGCTCAGTCGTGTCTGACTCTGCGACCCCATGGACCGCAGTACACTAGGCTTCCCTGTCCTTCACTATCTCCTGAAGTTCACTCAAATTCATGTCCATTGAATCAGTGATGCCATCCAGCCATCTCATCCTCTGTCATCCCCTTCTCCTCCTGCTTTACAATCTTTCCCAGCATCAGATGGCCAAAGTATTGGAGCTTCAGCTTCCGCATCAGTCCTTCCAATGAATATTCAGGATTGATTTCCATTTAAGAAAAGAAGGTCAAAGCAATATGTAACACTTGGGCGGTGGTTGGGTCACCTTTGTTGTGTTGCACAATGGCAATAGTGGCAATGGAGGGGAAGAGCCCCAGGCCAAAGACATCATGGGAGCACTGGCAGGGAAGTCAGTAAGTGCGCATCCGAGAGGGAGAGCCCAGGTGGAATGAGCCTCAGAGTGAGTCTCAGCCAGGGTTTCCCCAGAAAGTGGAGCCTGAGTTAATTGAGCTTGCCTGTAGTTGATTGATTTTAGAAGCAATCCTAAGAAATAGGATGGGAGATTGGGGAGAGCAAGCAATGAGCACCACTGTGAGTGAGGGGGGCTCAGTCCTGTCCTCAAAATCTTCTGAGAAGCCATATGGAATAAACCTTAGAATTTATCCACTGGTGTCTTCTCCCCTTCATCAAGTGTTATGCTGGGCAGCTGAAACTTCCCATCAGTGAGGCGGTACCAGTGTGAGTGCAAAGCAAGTTTGTGCAGGTGTCCTGTGCTAAAGCTTCTAAGATGCCCCAGGTAGAAGTCAAAAGATAAAAAGGTGCAGCTGAGGCAATACGCCATCAGCTTTCCAGCTGCCTGAAGCTGATTGGCACAGCAGTACTGGAGGAAAAAGGTGGGCAGAGAGAATGTGAGGTGGGACGCAAGAGGTGCCTGTGACAATGCATTAAAGAGTCATTGTCTATGAGCAGTAGGTGGGAGCAAGTAGAAAGCCTAGGCACTGAGGGTGCCACAGACAGATGGTTTGGGCGGCCAGAGTTTGATCGTTTTGGCCAAGGATGCCAAGGGAAAGTGAATGAAAAGTCATTTTTGTCTGAGCAAGACTCAACCCTGAGGAGGAGACTGAGATGGTAAGCTCTAGGCTCATCTGGACTTTCAGATGTTTCCTAGAACTAAGCAGGTTTAACCAGATCTAGAAATCTAATCAAGGCATGGATGATTGTGAAAGCAAGCTGTGACCTAATCAATAGTATCACGATTGATATCAGAAGTGTGGTCTGAAAGTAGAAATGTATAAGATTATCCATCTATATCTATTATCTATTTATAACTATATTTACCTATCAACTATACCCATATCTATCATTCTATCATCTATCTATACATTTATATGCATATATGTGTGCATGTGCAGTTTTTCTGGTAAAAGACGAATGGAAAAGAAGAAGGCATTAAGTTCAGTTTAGTTGATCAGTCGTGTCCAAATCTTTGTGATCCCATGAACTGCTTTCCTGTCCATCATCAACTCCTGGAGATTGCTCAACCTCATGTCAATCAAGTCGGTGATGCCATCCAATCATCTCATCTTCTGTCACCTTCTTCTCCTCTTGCCTTCAATATTTCCCAGCATCAGGGTCTTTTCTAATGGGTCGGCTCTTTGCAATAAAGTATTGTATCTTCAGCTTCAGCATTAGTCCTTCCAATGAATATTCAGGACCAATTTCCTTTAGGAATCACTGGTTTGATCTCCTTGCTGTCCAGGGGACTCTCAAGAGTCTTCTCCAACACCACAGTTCAAAAGCGTCAGTTTTTCAGTGCTCAGCCTTCTTTATGGTCTGACTCTCACATCCATACATGACTACTGGAAAATCCAGTAGCTTTGACTATACGGATCTTGTAGGCAAAGTAAAGTCTGCTTTTTAATATGCTGTATAGGTTGGTCATAGCTTTTCTTCTGAGGAGCAAGCCTCTTTTAATTTCATGACTGCAGCCACCATCTGCAGTGATTTTGGAGCCAAAGAGAATAAAGTCTTTCACTGTTTCCACTGTTTCCCCATTTTTTGCCCTGAAGTGATGGGACCAGATGCCATGATCTTAGTTTTTTGAATGTTGAATTTTAAGCCAACTTTTTCACTCTCCTCTTTCACTTTCATCAAGAGGCTCTTTAGTTCTTCGCTTTCCGTCATAAGGGTGGTGTCATCTGCATATCTGAGGTTACTGATATTTCTGAGGTTACTGATAATCTTGATTCCAGCATGTGCTTCTTCCAGCCCAGTATTTCACATGGTGTACTCTGCATATAAGTTAAATAAGCAGGATGACCATATACAGCCTTAACGTACTCTTTTCCCGATTTGGAATCAGTCTGTTGTTTTATGTCCAGTTATGTTTCTTCTTGACCTTCATACAGATTTCTCAGGAGGCAGGTAAGGTGGTCCGGTATTCCCATCTCTTGAAGAATTTTCCAGTTTGTTGTGATCAACAACAACAGTCAAAGTCTTTAGCATAGTCAATGAAGCAGAAGTAGATGTTTTTCTGAAAATCTCTTGAGTTTTCTGTGATCCAGCGGATGTTGGCAATATGATCTCTGGTTCCTCTGCCTCTTCTAAATCCAGCTTGAACATCCGGAAGTTCATGATTCACCTACTGCTGAAGCCTAGCCTGGAGAATTTTGAGCATTACTTTACTAGCGTGTAACATGAGTGCAATTGTGCAGTAGTTTGAACATTCTTTGGCATTGCCTTTCTTACGGATTGGCATGAAAACTGACATATTCCAGTCCCGTGGCCACTGCTAAGTTTTCCAAATTTGTGGGCATATTGAATGCAGCACTTAAACAGCATCGTCTTTGAGGATTTGAAATAGCTCAACTGGAATTCCATCACCTCCACTAGCTTTGTTCAAGTGATGCTTCCTAAGGCCCACTTGACTTCGCATTCCAGGATATCTGGCTCTAGATGTGTGATCACACCATCGTGGTTATCTGGGTCATGAAGATCTTTTTTGTATAGTTCTTCTGTATATTCTTGCCACCTCTTCTTAATATCTTCTGCTTCTATTAGGTCCATACCATTTATGTCCTTAATTGTGCCCCTTTTCCCATGAAATGTTCCCTTGGTATCTCTAATTTTCTTGAAGAGATATCCAGCCTTTCCCATTCTATTGTTTTCCTCTATTTCTTTGCATTGATCTCTGAGGAAGGCTTTCTTATCTCTCCTTGCTATTCTTTGGAACTCTCTATTCAAATGGGTATATATTTCTTTTTCTCCTTTGCCTTTAGCTTCTCTTCTTTTCTCAGCTATTTGTAAGGCCTCCCAGGCAACCATTTTGCCTTTTTGCATTTTTTTTTTTTCTTGTGGATGGTCTTGATCACTGCCTCCTGTACAATGTTACGAACCTCTGTCCATAGTTCTTCTTCAGGCACTCTATCTATCAGATCTAATCCCTTGAATCTATTTGTCACTTCCACTGTATAATCATAAGGGATTTTATTTAGGTCATACCTGAATGGTCTAGCGGTTTTCCCTACTTTTTTCAATGTAACTGAGCCTCAAAAAGCTCCAATTTATAAAGATATAATTTATCTGATCCACTTGAAAGTTTTCTTCCTCGAGGTAAATTAACAAATTAGCATTCTGATTTAGATAGAAGTCTTTTGAGAGTTTGTTTAGCCAGTTAAGTTCCCCTGAGCCTGAACGACTCTGGGCTTATGAATAAATCAAGTCTGTGGACCCCAAAGTGGAAGGTCAAACCTGAGAACTCAGGGACTGCACCCTTTGCCCTATGAGAGTCTAGCTCACTTCCTCTGATATTTTAGAATTAGTATTCTGATGTCAATACACGATGTCTGTGACGTATCATTGTGTGGAAGTAAAAGTATGTCTGTGTGGCATAGTTTACTATTACTGCATAACAAATTAACACAAAGCTTGAAACAATACACACTTATTGTCTCAGAGTCCCTGTGGGTCAGAAATCTGAACATGGCTTAACTAGTTCTAATACTACAGACCCTTTCACAGACAACAATCAAGGTGTCAACTGGGAGTAGCTGTCTTCGGGTCTTAAGAATCTATTTCCCATCCCCTAGGGTTGTTGGCAGAATTGAGGCCACTGTGGACTGTTGGACCTAGGTTCTCAGTTTCTGGCTGGCTCTTCCTTCAGTTCCCTGCCCCATGGGCCTCTTCAACCTGGCAGCTTGCATCATCAAAACCAGCAAAAATCTGTTAGAGAAGTAATTATCTTTTGAAACATAATCATGGACATCCATCATATTTGTCAGATGCTATTGGCTAGAAGAGAGTCCATGTTCAACAGACGGGGTTTGCATAAAAGTGTACAGAGATCATTGGCAACGAGCTTAGCACATACCTAGCAAGCTGTGTATCATTCTAAAGGGGTGTGTAGGTCAATTAGGGTACAAGCTAGGCTGCTACAACAAAGAGGTGCATATACAGTCTTAAAGGCTAGAAACTGAGTGCTCTCTTTCTCTCTCTCTCTCATTATAGACCAGATGTCCGCAGTCAGTCCAAGGTTGAGAAGTGGCTGTGCCTCTCCAAGGACCAAGGACCAAGGACCCAGGCTTCTTTTCTCCTGTTGCTCAATCTTCCTGCAAGATGCTGTTCTAGTCTGATGGTCACAACTGGTTCATACTTCATCCTCAATCTAATTTCTGGGAATGAAAAAGAGGAGATAAGGATGGAATCAAATT
Source organism: Bos indicus x Bos taurus (assembly GCF_003369695.1). NCBI lineage: Eukaryota > Metazoa > Chordata > Mammalia > Artiodactyla > Bovidae > Bos > Bos indicus x Bos taurus. The sequence continues at coordinate 23,318,877 of NC_040091.1, read as the reverse complement.
TATCTTAAGGATGTGATACATCAGAGGAGTTGCACTGGTCCCTCCTACTCACATCTCATGGGTGGGAACTGGGGCCCATGGCCATAGCTATGAGGAGGCTGAGAAATGTAGTTTTCTGTTGGTCAGCCATGTGCCTGTCAGAACTTGAGAGGAAGTTTCCTATTAAATAAAGAGAAGAGAATGGACACTGGAGAGGAATAAGTGGTCTCCACCAAAGTGCCCAAGAATGACAAGAGGGTTGAACCTTTACCTTGTTACTTTCAGGTCACACAGCAGATGTTTATTCCTCGCAACCCTGACATTCTCTTTGGAGCTCTGATAGTTACCTAGAAAATTCTGTATGTGGACTGGCATAGCTCCCAATTCTAGTTGAGCAATTTCAAGCTTCACTAAAATACTAATTGCAGCCCAAATGAGGGTTAGTTCAAATGTGGTGTTTTCCCAAAGTAGAAAGAAAAATTAGGTGCTTTGCAGATGACCTCAATGCTGTATGGCTGTATTTTGTTATTAAAATATCCTAAATGATAAAATCCAAACATATAACATATTAAAATTACTGGGTAATTGCTAATAAAGAGAAGGATTCTTAACTTTTTATACATTTGATCATCATAGTCCTTTAAATCAAGAGGGCTCCTAGTACATTTCACTTATTGTAAAAGGTTATAATGTATTTAAAAAGAAAAACTATTCCCCTATTGACACAAAGCAAGTTGGTGCCTGATAAGTTCTATTAGAAAGACAAGCACTGATTAGGTTTTGATTGCCATGTTGTCTGCGTCATTTCCAGACACTGACAGTGGATGATTTCCAGCTGACACAGTGAAACCCAGAACAATGCCTAGTGTTTCTGAATTTTAATTAGTTTTAAAACTTTCCTTTATTGCATTATTTGATAGTGCCAGCTCTGTGGACAGAGGAGCCTGAGGGGCTACAGTCCATGGGGTTGCAAAGAGTCAGACATGACTGAGCAGCTAATACTTTCATTTTCATGGCTAATGAGGGGCTTCCCAAGTGGTGCTAATAGTAAAGAAACTGCCTGCCAACACAGGAGACATAAGAGATGCAGGTTTGATCCCTGGAGGAAGGCATGGCAATTCACTTCAGTATTCTTGCCTGGAGAATCCCAAGGACAGAGGAGCCTGGTGGGTTACAGTCCATAGTGTCACATAGAGTTGGACACAAGTGAAGCAACTTAGCACACACACATAGCTAATGAATTCTCATTGATTTATCCATCTTGAAAACTGTTAGGAGAACCACTAACCAGTGTCCAGAGAGGCAGATAGGGTCCACTAGAAAGTTAGGAGAAGTCCCTGAGCTGCATTTTTGAAAGCTATCAAGTTTTTTCTTTAAATAATTACCTTAGTCTGATGGCATTTTGCCAGAAGTATTAAGAAATTCAGATGCATCTCTTGTCTTTCACTCAGTTATTGACAGTTTATAGCTATGTTTCAGATTTTTTTAAAGCAGAATGCAGTTAGAATAATTCATCCGGTTTACTTTTCCACCTTCTAGTGAAGGAGTCCCAGTGTGGATTCCAAGGAACTGTTTGTGGAGTTTCTTGACACTCTTGAAATTATATGTAAAATTTGTGTTCATGTGCAAAGACTTTGACATCAAAGACTAAGAGAGTCTTTGACACTAAAAAGGTTAAGGGCAATTATTTCAGTGGCTGGATAACACAGTGATGAAATAAGACTGAAAAAATAATAGAAATAACAACCATCACTTATTGAGCAATTCCTACCTGTCAGGTATTATGTTGAACTCTTTATATAAAATATATCATTTCATCCTCACAGCAATCCTATAAAGGATGCTGTAATACCCCCATTTAACAGAAAGAGAGAGAAAGTCTGGCATGTTTTGGGAGCATCAACCAAATAAGGAGTTGGACTGCACAGTGGGAAGGGAGAGGAGTAAGATTATAAAGCTGTGAAGTTAGTAGAAAAGAGAAGCTCACGTAGCTAGACTGTCACTCGGCTAATAAATGAGAGAAGCCCAATTTGAACTCAAGGTGATCTCACTCCAAAGCCTGTGCCTCCAATTTCCATGTCTGAACCTCCTGTTGTGGAAACAGGAGTGGGTAGAACCTGCTTTATGCTGATGTACAATAATCTACACCCAGAGAACAGTTCAAAGACGGGGCAAAGGTTTGGGCTTATTGTTTAGTTTTAAAGTTGGGGGTTATTCATCATTTATCATTTATGAATGGTTATCCATCCATTCATTCATCTGTGTCTTGAATATTTATTGAGCACCTCATGGGCACTAATCATGTTGCTAAATGCTAGGACCTCAAGATCAAAAGTCATGTCCCTCTTCCCAAGGGAGCTTACAAATTAATGGAGACATGGATTTGCTAACCCTCCATGACAGAAGAATGTGAAGGAACTGAAATGAATTTATGAACAAACTACAATAAGAACATAGGAGAAGAGATACTTAAATCTCCCTAGAGGGGCCAGAGATCCTTTAAAAGGTGAGAAACCCTAGAAATGAGAATTGTAAAGAGAGTCGCTTTTAGGAAGACAAGCTGAGCAATGTGCAGATGAGAGAGAAGGAGGGGAAAAAGAATATACAATGTATTTGCAGAATTTCGCATGGTTTGACGTTACAAAAGCATGAAGAGTGAAGAGGAGGCGGAGGTAGGTTGAGGCACAGTTACAAGACTGACAATCAGGCCTGGCTGTGTAGACCCTGGGATGGCAGGCTCCATCGAGGATGAAGTGTTGCTGGCATTGTGTGAGCAGCAGAGAGACAGGGTTCTATCTTTGCTTTAGAAGGTTCACTCTGACAGCCCCGGGGAGGAAGGGTGGAGGGGGACTGAGATCAAAGCCTGCATAGCTTCTAGGAGACTACGGAGCCACACAGGTAACCAGACGACGTCATCCTGGACTAGAACAGAGGCAGCGGAATGGATTCAAGAGACAATTGGCGTGTAGATTCGGTAGGCCTTGGTGGTTGATGGATTACGGAGGGCGAGGGAGAGGCCAAAGGCTAACATCATTCCCAAGGGTGTGACTTGAACAACTGGCAGATGATGGTGCTGACAATCACAGGCTGGGAACACAGCAAGAGAAAGGGAATAGGTAAGAGTTCACACTGGGACTTGTTGAGTTAGAGGCACCTGCGAGACATCCCAGGGGAGACATCCCAAAGGCAATTCCTTCCTGTGGCACAGAAGGCCTGTGGCTTCCCATGTGGCACTAGTGGTAAAGAATCTGCCTACAATATAGGAGACACAGGTTTGATCTCTGAGTTGGGAAGATCCCCTGGAGCAGAAAATGGCAACCTGCTCCAGTATTCTTGCCTAGGAAATCCTATGGACAGAGGAGTCTGATGGGTCCATGGGTCTCAAAAGAGTCAGATATGCCTAAGCACACGGTTGTTTACAGAAGGTGTGAACCTCAAGGCTGCTCAGTAGTCTGCAGTGGATTCAGGGAGAAAGGGCGTCCTTTCTGTGTGTTTCTTTGCCAATAAGGCCACCAAGGCTGCTTTTGGTCTGAGTCCCAGGCTGTCCTGAGAATTAGCTCCTTTAAGATCTGATTATATCTAACCCTTTTTATTCACAGTGCCTCCAAACCACTCCGTAGAACCCAGGAGAACCTCATCTCTTTCCCTCTAGTCAACATGTGTAATCCCTTCCCTCTTCCTTTATCCAGAACCCTGGGATCCCTATGCATATGGGCAAGAAAAAACACGCATCTTTATCAGTTTTTTTGTTTGTTTTTAAAATATTTTATTTGTTTATTTATTTGACGGGGCTTAGTAATGGCATGTGGGACCTAGTTCCCTGACCAGGGATCAAACCCAGGTCCCCTGCATTGGGACCTCGGAGTCTTAGCCACTGGACCACCCTGGAAGTCCCTTATATCAGGTTTAAGGTGAGGAGATTACCACATCCCCAGTCTCCATTCATGGGCTCTTTTCCCTGCTACCCATATGTGTGAATAAAGTCTAGAGTGAGAGTGAAAATGTTGATAATGATTAGCTCTATGTGGTGGGATGACGGATAGTTTTTACACCTTTTTGTGCTCAGTCGCTTCAGTCGTGTCCAACTCTTTGCGACCTATGGACTGCAGCCTGCCAGGCTCCTCTGTCCGTGGGATGCTCCAGGCACGAATACTGGAGTGGGTATCTTTTTACTCACCTTGATTTGAAAAGTTGCTATTGATGTCAAAATAGAACTTTTAAGAGCTGCAGACTTTGTAATCTTCCATTTCGTCATTTCTACTGCCCGTGCCTGAGGCTGCTCTGTGATCAGGCACAGAGCCTGCACCTGGATGCCACCCATGGATCCTGCCCGTCCCAGTTTTCATCTCCGCTCAGCCCCTGCCCTGCGATCAGCTGGAAATCACACGGCCAGTGAAAGACAGAACCCATGTAAAAGAGAACTGATTGCTGTGAGCATTAACCGAATTGTAGGGCATGTGACAAGGGAACTGTAGCAGTCTGTAATCAGAGGAGAGAGAGAGCTCTAGTTCTCATCGCTGTGACATCACCGCTCATTGAATGGAAACCATGGCAATGAGTTAACAATGTGAAATAGTAGTCTCCTGAAAGCTGCAACGAAGAGGAAGGTGGAACAATGGAAAGGTAGCTGGAAGGAACACGTCAGCCAGGACAAGTGTGAAACCCTGGATCCCGGTGTAATTTAAACTGGGCCGTGGGGGGAAGGTGACTTAGGGTACAGTGGGCCACTGCCCAGGGCATTACTCACCTGGTACCTGTCAGGTGACACCCTGGCCTCAATAGGAATATTGCCTGACACCATAGAAATGCTAGAAATGCTGTCCTCTGATTCAGTACTCATCCTTGCGGAGGTTAAAAATTAACCGGGGCCTTTACACAGCCCCCACGCACACCTTCGGACTTCAGAAATGTCTCCTCACTGAGGCCTCTTTGGCCTGCTGGCACCACACCCTTTGTGTAATTCTTTTTTATTGTTTCACAGCCAACAGCAACACTCCTTCTGAATGGTGACTGCGTCTACTGGAAAGGCCTCCTGGGGGCCCAGGGCTGGCTCCAGCCCAGTGTTGCAGGGCCCTGGAGGGTTGTGATGGCCCTCAGAAGTGAGCAGCTCTTTAGTGACCTGACTTCTGGAATTCACCTGGACTGTCTCCAGCTTCCCAGACTCTCTCTGAAGGGAGTTTGCTTCCTCGGGGCTATTATTTAACATTTTTACTGAAGTAGAGTTGATTTACAGTGTTGTACTAATGTCTGCAAAGTGACTCATTTATACATATATATACATTCCTTATCACATTATTTTCCATTACATTTTATCACAAGATATTGAATATAGTTACCTGTGCTACGCAGTAGGACCTTGTCGGTTATCCATTCTGTATATACTAATTTGCGTCTGCAAATCTCAAACTCCCAGTCCTTCCCTCCTCCACCTGCTCCTCCTACCCTTTGGCAACTGCAAGTCTATTCTCCTGAGTCTGTTTCGTAGCTGAGTTCGTTTGTGTCCTGTTTTAGAGTCCACATGTAAGTGATATCCTATGGTATTTGTCTTTCTCTTTCTGACTGACTTTGCTTAGCATGAGAATTTCTAGGCCCACCCATGTCACTGCATTATTTCATTCTTACCATGGCTGAGTAGTATTCCTGAGGCCCATTTTTACCTCTGGGAGAGTGCCAGGATTGGGTGAGTACAGGGAGAGTCTCTCCAGTTCTTCAAATACTCCAGCCATGAATTAGCTCAGGCCTAAAATGCCATAGTTAGAGTCCTTCTCGTCCTTTGATCGTTAAAACTCAAATCACTCTACAAATAGAGGTCTGATGGGTGTGTGGAGACAATAATACTCTCTGTGTCTTAATCCAGGCCCTGTAGGTTCTGCTTCTTACATAAAGTTCTCCAGATTTCTTAGCCATAATGATCTTCTCCATTTCTCAATTTCTACAGGGTCTATCTTTGTGCACAAAGCACCCTAGCTCCTCCTGATACACATTTGGGGTTGTTTTCTAGTTCAGTGATTCTCAAGGCAGGGCAGGTTTGCCCTCCAGGGGACATTTGGCAATGTGGGGAGACACTTTTGACTGTTATAACCTGGGAGGGTGGTACTGTCGTCTTGCGAGTAGATTACGTGAGTGACACCGCGAAACTTCCTGCAGGTAGGATGTTCCCTACGTCCTTCCTGTAGGATGGCCCCTACAACAGAGTTACCCAGCCCGGCATGGCAACAGTGCCAAGGCCCAGAGACCCTGCTTCTGTCCATGGATGACGTATTAAGCCTTATCAGTTATCTACATCGTAGTGTGAATGACTTTAGGAGACCCTCCATGAGAGCAGTGTGAATGGGCTGAAGCTGAATAATCTGGGTACCAGTAGTGGTGGAGGGTGGTGAGGGTGGATGGAGAGACTTCAAACGTGAAAGAGGAAATTGAAAGAGAAATTCAGAATTTTCAGAGGAAATATCACTTTCCTTGGGGCAGTCACTAAAGAATTTGTTAATTTGGTTTTTTTCTTCTAGTGCTGTTTGTCAATCAGAGTGTACATCAAAATCCTCAGGGAGTTTTTTCAAAATAAAAATGCTTGAGTCCCATCTTTGAATCTTGTTTAGAGTTGGGTCTGGATATATGTTTTTTATTTTATTTTATTTTGGCTGTGTGGCTTGTGGAATCTTAGTTCCCTGACAAGGCATTGAGCCCAGGCCCTCAGTAGTGAGAGCACAGAGTCCTAACCGCTGGACAGCAAGGGAATTCCTGGGATATTTGTTTTTAGAGGACTCCTCAGGATATGCACCTTTGCTTTCAAACCAGTGTGCTAAAGAACATTAGCCAGTATGACCACCGTTCTAGACTTTCTTCCTTGTTTTGAAAAAAAATTTTATTGAAGTGTAGTTGATTTACAGTGCTGTGTCAATTTCAACTGTACAGCAAAATGATTCCATTTTATATACATATATATATATACCCACTCTTTTTTTTCAAATTCTTTTCCCATATAGACCATTAGAGAATCTTGAGTAGAGTTCCTTGTGCTATACAGTAGGTTCTTATTAGTTATCCATTTTATATGCAGTTGGCACCCCACTCCAGTACTCTTGCCTGGAAAATCCCATGGATGGAGGAGCCTGGTGGGCCACAGTCCATGGGGTCGCTAAGAGTTGGACAAGACTCAGCGACTTCGCTTCACTTTTCACTTTCCTGCATTGGAGAAGACAATGGCAACCCACTCCAGTGTTCTTGCCTGGAGAATCTCAGGGACGGGGGAGCCTCATGGGCTGCCGTCTATGGCATCGCACAGAGTCGGACACGACTGGCGCGACTTGGCAGCAGCAGCAGCAGTGTGTGTATATGTCAGTCCAGGCCCTCTATTCACTCTCCCCTCTTCCCTGTTCCAACCTTTCTTTCCCAATCACAGAGTTTCCACTTTGAAAGAACTAACCATTTTAAAGAAGAATTTGAGATTTTTTTAATTTATTGCCTCCCATCAACACTGGGGGCTTCCCCGGTGGCTTGGTGGTATAAAACCTGCCTGCCAATGATGCAGGAGACGCAGGTTTGATCCCTGGGTTGGGAGGACCCACCAGAGAAGGAAATGACAACCCATCCCAGTAATCTTGCCTGGGAAATTCCATGGACAGGAGAGTCTGATGGGCTACAGTTCATGGGGTTGCAAAAGAGTCAGACATGACTTAAAGACTAAGCAGCAACACTGGAATTACATCTTTCTTTTTTAAAATTGAGGTATAACTGACATAAAATTGCTTTAGTTTCTGGTGTACAACATAAAGACTTGATATTTGTATACATTGTGAAATGATCACAATAAGTCTAGTTATCATCTGTCACCATACATAGTTACAAAATACTTTTTTCTTGTGATGAGGACTTTTAATATTGACTCTCTTAGCAAGTTTCAAATACGTAATACAGTATTATTAACTATTGTCACCATGCTGCGCATTACACCCCTGTGATTTGTTTACTTTGTCAATGGAAGTCTGTAACTTTAATCCCCCTTCACTCATCTCACCCATCCCCAAAGCCCCTCCCCTCTGGCAACCACCCGTCTGTTCTCTGTATCTATGAATTTGGTTTTTGTTTGTTTTGTTTTTTAGACTCCAAATGACCTAATGATTCCTAATGTATTTTAATATACTATTAGAGAAATGCAAAAGGCTAACTTATAAAGTAAGGTTGTTATAAAATAACAAAAGCTGACCGGAATGTGTCATTTGTAAAATACCAGTTTTCATTTATGCATAATAAACATATGGCTAAAAAGAATATTGAGGGCACACTCTAAATTTTTAAGTTGTGTGTATAATTTTCAAAATTGAATTAATAAAATCACAAAGTGAAAGTGAACGTCGCTCAGTTGTGTCCGACTCTTTGAGACTCCATGGACTATAGAGCCCATGGAATTCTCCAGGCCAGTATACTGGAGTAGGTGGCCTTTCCCTTCTGCAGGCGATCTTCCCAACCCAGCGATCGAACCCAGGTCTCCCGCATTGCAGGCAGATTCTTTACCAGCTGAACCACCAGGAAAACCCAGGACCATCTCATCTCCACTGTTTCTATTATCAGGCCCTAAACCAGAGGTGGTATTACTGTCTGCATCCTGAAGATCGGAGATGCATGAGAGGAAAAGCGGCTACATTGAGCTCTTTATAGATTTTTCATTGTGCAGGGAATCTGAATTTCAAAACAAATCACTTGTCTTTTTCTTTATTTTTGGCTGTGCTGGGTCTTCTTTGCTGCGAAGGCTTTTCTCTAGTTGTGGCGAGCGGGGGCTACTCTCTAGTTGAGGTGTGCGTGGGTTTCTCATTGAGGTGGCTTCTCTTGTTGCAAAGTGTGAGCTCTAGCGATGCCACAACTGCATCACTAATACTTGTGGCGCACTGGCTTGGTTGCTCTACAGCATGTAGGATCTTCCTGGAAAAGGGATGGAGCATGTGTCCCCTGCATTGGCAGACAGGTTCTTTACCACTGAGACACCAGGGAAGCCCCCTCACTTGTTTCTTTAAAAATATATTTTTTTTACAAAATTTACTCACTCATTCTATCAGTCAACAGCTGTATTTGAAACTGCTTGCCCATCATTTTTCATACCATGTGTACTTGAAACAATGATGTTATAAGAAATATCTTCCTTGGGGAGATTACAATCTCTTATGGGCACAGACCAAAGCACAAACCATGTAAATATGAAAACCAAACAGAGTGAAAGAGAAAATATTCTGGACTCTGTCCACCAAGTCATTAATTTCCTTTTGGTCCCAATTTCCTTGTCTGTTTTTAATAGCCTTCAGAACCCCTACCAGCCTTCCAGTTCTCTGAATCTGTCCTGCTGTGGGTAATCTGAGTGCTTGGGTCCTCAGTGACAGAGCCATAGTCACAGAAGGATGTCACATTGTTGATCAGTTGCTCGGTCATGTCCAACTCTTTGCAACTCCATGGTCTACAGCACACCAGGCTTCCCTGTCCTTCACCATCTCCTGGGGCCTGCTCAAACTCGTTTATTGAGCCAGTGATGCCATCCAACCATCTCATCCTCTGTTGTCCCCTTCTCCTCCTGTCTTCAATCTTTCCAGGCATCAGGGTCTTTTCCAAAGAGCTGGTTCTTTGCATCAGGTGGCCAAAGTATTAGGACTTCAGCTTTAGCATCTGTCCTTCCAATAAATATTCAGGGTTGATTTCTTTTGGGATTGACTGCTTTGATCTCCTTGCAATCCAAGGGACTCTCAAGAGTTTTCTCCAGCACCACAATTCAAAAGCATCAGTTCTTTGGCTATCAGCCTTCTTTATGGTGCAACTTTCACGTCCATACATGACCACTGGAAAAACCATAGCTTTGACTAGATGGACCTTTGTTGGCAAAGTAATGTCTCTGCTTTTTAATATGCTGTCTAGGTTGATCATAGCTTTTCTTCCAAGGAGCAAGCATCTTTTTATTTCATGGCTGTAGTCATCATTTGTAGTGATTTTGGAGCCCAAGAAAATAGTCTGTCACTGTTTCCACTGTTTTCCCACCTATTTACCATGAAGAGATGGGACCAGATGCCATGATCTTCATTTTTTTTTTTAATCTTGAGTTTTAAGCCAGCTTTTTCACTCTCCTTTTTACTTTCATCAAGAGGCTCTTTAGTTTCTCTTTGCTTTCTGCCATTATTGTGGTGTCACTGGCATATCTGAGATTATTGATATTTCTCCCAGAAATCTTGATTCCAGCTTGTGCTTTATCCAGCCCAGCATTTCACATGATGTACTCTGCATATAAGTTAAATAAACAGGGTGACAATATACAGCCTTGACGTACTCCTTTCCCAGTTTTGAACCAGTCTATTGTTCCATGTCCGGCTCTAACTGTTGCTTCTTGACCCGCATGAAGTGAAGTGAAGTCGCTCAGTCATGCCCAACTCTTTGAGACCCCATGGACAGTGGCCTGCACCAAGCTCCTCCGTCTATGGGATTTTCTAGGCAAGAGTACTGGAATGGGTTGCTGTTTCCCTCCCCAGGGAATCTTCCTGACCCAGGGATCGAATCCAGGTCTCCCACATTGTAGACAGACGCTTTACCGTCTGAGCTACCAGAGAAGTCCCTTGACCTGAATACAGGATGTCATACAAGGGAAGGATGTCATATGAGGGAAAGATGTCATATAAGGGAATAAAACCTGCTTCAGGGAGATCACCTGCAAGGCTCACCTGTAGATATCAACCTCTGTCAGCCCTCTAACCAAATGCCTTGACCCTGGTGGTTCCTGAGTCGGTCTGTCATGAACAAGGCATAGTCCTTCAACCTTAGTCCACCCACAGGTGGGGTTTGGACTTAATTCCTACAGCTGCTTTGAACAGACCTATGGTCTTTGTTTACTGTAAGCACCTGCACTTCTAAACAATTCCAGCCTGCCTGCCCAGCCCAGTATTAACTCAATCTGAATGTCTCGGCTTGCCTTTTGCTTTGTTTTCTTTCGTTTGTTCACTCAACAAATATTTATTGGGTACTTGTTCATATCAGGCAGTGTCCTTCCATCTGGATGCAGATGTAAAGAAAAGAAGGTCCTGCCTCCCAGAGCCCACTGTCCAGCTCTACCTGCCTGTGGGCTTTGAGCCCTGCCGGAGGCATCCTGGGGTCCTGATACCATCTCAGTCTCTGTCACTCCCTGTCTCTCAGACCCCTTCTTTGGGCTGGGATCTTGCAGTGAAGGAAGTAAAAGTCTAGAACCTGATGTTCTGAGCTCTGGTTGCCTCTCCTCACCTGTGAACTGGCCCTCTGCTGATATGAATACTTGTCCACATCTTGTACTTGCCTGCTCTTCTCTTTTCTTCTGGATCTTCTGCACGGATCTCTCCATCTCTTTGTGGTCAGTTGACCTCACCCCTCTCTAGTCTTGACTGCTTCCATCAGCTCACCATAATGTTCTTTTTTTTTTTTTTTAATTTACTAGGTTGCACCGAGTCTTATTTGTGGCATGTGGAATCTTTAGCTGTGGCAGGGGAACACTTAGTTGTATCATGTGGGATCTAGTTTCCTGACCAGGGATCAAGCCCAGATCCCCTGCACTGGAGTGCAGTGTCTTGGCCACTGGACCACCAGGGATGTCCCACCATGCTGTTCTTGAGGTGCCAGCTTTGGCCAATTCTCCCTGAATCATGGTGGAATGGAAGAATCAAGTCACCCTCACTGTCCTGGTCACAATTGTTGAATATTTTTATTCAATGCGCTCTTGGAGCATCTTGCTTGAGACGTGTCACAATTAAAAACAGGAGCTGCTTAAGCAGATGAGTGTGCGGTTGATACAGTAGTGGAGCCTTAATGGTACTGAAGTGATCAACTAAGAGAGTTTCCCACCAAACACCTGCATCTAGAGCCATACTTTGTGAAAACTGAGTAATGGAAAGCGTTCGGCCAAGACTCAGCAGTTTGCTCCTCTGCAGTCGTGCTGCCAGTGCAAGGACGGTGCTGGTGACAACCAAGGCCTGCTTGCCTGGGAATCACAACTCCAGACACTTCTCTGTCTTTCTGCTTCCCCTCCCCCAACCCCATCCCAGGAGGAGTTTACTAGGCAGCACATCCGTGCTTCTCTTTAGCTGGGGCTAGGACTCTACTCTCTTGGAGAAGGCAATGGCACCCCACTCCAGTACTCTTGCCTGGCAAATACCATGGACGGAGGAGCCTGGTGGGCTGCAGTCCATGGGGTGGGTAGGAGTCGGACACGACTGAGCGACTTCACTTTCACTTTTCACTTCCATGCTTTGGAGAAGGAAATGGCAACCCACTCCAGTGTTCTTGCCTGGAGAATCCCAGGGACGGGGGAGCCTGGTGGGCTGCCATCTATGGGGTCGCACAGAGTTGGACACAACTGAAGTGACTTAGCAGCAGTAGCAGCAGGACTCTACTCTGGAACCTGTAAGATGATCTTGCAAACATATGAGCCAGTCTTCCCTCCCCAGCTTCCTCTGTGCCCCATGTCCCCTACAGCCAGGAGCAGGAAGACTGGGCAAGCCAGGCCACGAGGGGGATGTGTTTACCTGGAGTCAGCCACCCAGCCATCAAATCTAACCCGCCAAATACACTGTCCGCAAAAGGACGGGCTCAGTTTTCTTTAAGGAGCCTCTGAAGCCGCTGCTTCTGAGCCCGAGGAATTCCAAAGGAAAGTTGCAGTGGAAATTGTCCCGATCAATGCAGTGGGCTGTAACTAATGTGCTAAAGGTATTGAGCGTGCTGTCACCAGCTCTCCTTCTCATGTCTTTCAATGCGCAATGGTCCTGCCCCCTCCCAGATGGATAGAAGCTCAAGTCATAGGCTGATAACTCATGTTTCCTTCTTTAACGCTGAAAATTACTCCAAAGACACAAGAAATTATTTAACAGTCTTTACAAAACCACCTCCCTCAACTCCCAAAGTATATTCTAAATTCCAACTCATCCCTGGGCATCCCAGAGAGTGAGGGAAGCAAGATGTAACTGTAACTAAATGGCCATTAGTATCATGTCTCTTTCTCCCTCATAGACAAAATAAGACAAACTACACCAGCCTGCTGCTGCTGCTAAGTCGCTTCAGTCGTGTCCGACTCTGTGCGACCCCATAGACAGCAGCCCACCAGGCTCCCCCATCCCTGGGATTCTCCAGGCAAGAATACTGGAGTGGGTTGCCATTTCCTTCTCCAATGAATGAAAGTGAAAAGTGAAAGTGAAGTCACTCAGTCGTGTCCAACTCTTCGCGACCCCAAGGACTGTAGCCTACCAGGCTCCTCAGTCCATGGGATTTTCCAGGCAAGAGTACTGGAGTGGGTTGCCATTTCCTTTCCCAACACCAGCCTATTACACATTAATAACTAAGAAGAGCTTTGAGATTGCTGATGGGTGGAAGCTGACCCTTCCTGAGCCCTCCCAGGGGCTGGGGCTTCCGCTGACACTTGACCCAGGCCAGGTACTTTGCCTGCATGCCCCTCTAATCCTCATACCTGCCCTGTGAATTAGGTATCATCCCCAAGTTTCAAACGAGGAAATTGCATTTCAAAGAGCCTAAGAATTTGCTCTGGCTTCCTCATTTGGTAAACTGAGCTGAAATTCTAACCCAGAGGCTTGTGACTTCAAAGGCTAATAGCTAAAATAGTTTGATTCCCTCTAAAATCTGGGTATGTACATTTGTAGATTCATATAGTCAATGCATTATTCTTGAGCACCTACTATATGCCAGATGTTTGTGATAAACTAATGAACAAATTAAACAAAACTTCTGAGCCTCATAGAGTTTACACTCTAGTGAGTGGAGTACAGAGAGAAGTGGGTATGTAATTCTTTTTGCCTGAAATTCCAAAATGGGTATCGCTGGAGAAAACACAAATAGACAATATGAAAATTGCCTCAGGAAGAAGGCAATATTCCTAAATGGAGCTAAATTGATTGCAGTGATCAAAGCCAGGAAATTCTGCTGTGAAGATTAACCGTGTAAGTAATGGATTTCCATTTGTGAAGGCATCTGTTGAAATTCTGGATCAGTCAGCTATGGAATGGTGTGCATACCTTAAATCTTATTAAAAAGATTAGATGTCTGTTGAAGATCTTTTTTTGCAATAACATGCAAAGGTCTGCATTTATATACTCATTTCATAGATAAGGAAACTAACTCTTCAGGGGATGAATTGCTATGAACCACTCAAAGGTAATCCCTGTAAGAATAAAATGCAGTCCTGAGTGGTAAGTAAAACAATGGATTTACCAGCAGAAGTGAGAGAAATGTGATAAATAGTACAGAACATTTAAAAATATTTATTTATTTATTTTTGGCTGTGCTGGGTCTTCCTTGCTGCACACCAAGCTTCCTCTAGTTTTGGGGAGCAGGGCCTACTCTTTCTGTCGGTGGTTTGGATCAGGTGCACATGCTCAGGAGTTGGGGTGCACTGGCTCTGTTGCTCTGCGGCATGTGGGATATTCCTAGACCATGGATCAAACCCAAGTCCCCTCCATTGGCAGGTGGATTCTTAACCACTGGACCACCAGGGAAGTCCCTACAGGATATGTTTGTAACCTTCTGTGCTTCAAACAACTGGGATCAGAGGTTATCCATGTGAAAATCCTATAAAAGTTAGACTTGTCTTCTGAAAGCTGTGACTTCCCACTAGAAAAGATACTTCTTTTTAAAACTGAATTACAGCTGATTTACAGCATCATATAATTTCAGGGGTATAGCATAGTGATCGATGTTTTTATAGATAACACTCCATTTAGGACACTTCTGATGATAGAAGGATTCCTAGAAGGTCAGCCAGTGTGTCTGTACTGTTCAGCATAGAAAAGACAGACAACTCAGCACCCAGAATATGAATCTGTAGCTACACACATGGGTAAAATGAAGAACTGACCCATTACCTGGACCACATAGCTTTACTTCACAAGTGTACATTAGCTGTTTAGTTGCTGAGTTGTGTCCAACTCTTTTGTGACCCTATGGACTGTAACCCACCAGGCTCCTCTGTCCATGGGATTTCCCCAGCAAAAATACTGGAATGGGTTGCCATTTCCTTCTCCAAAAGTGTTAGGGGGAATATTTTGGCGATAATTTCACTTTGAGATGTTGAGGTGAGTATTTACAAACAAGTGGTACCAAGAGTCATTCAAATCCTGACTCTGCCACTTACTTAATAGCTGTGTGATTTTGGATAAATTACTTAATATCTGTGTCTCAGTTTTCCCATCTGTAAAGTAAAGATAACAATGGTACCTATTTTATAGGGTCTTTTAAGGGCTCACTGAATTTATGTATGAGAAACATTCAGTTGATTCCTGTCTGACACTCGAGTCAGTACACACCATCATGAGAGATGTTATTATAATTTAGGATGGTGTGTCTATATGGACTGATGTAAGAACATTCTGAAACAGCCCATTTGCTTTAATAGCATTTGAAATTTCTTTTCTCCAATGATCAACAATTTCCTACCACGCCTGAAAGATCACGAGATGGCTGACAAGGCTTCTTGGTCTGTCTCAACAGCAAAATCTGAAGCAAACGACCACACAGTCCAGCAGGTTGCCAAGCACACCGTCATCCACTTAAGTGACTGAATATTGCACTTACCTTGGCCAGTTTGACTGTCCTGTCTAGACATAATCTAACAGTGGCTGACATCCTATCATGGTACAGACCCACAAGTGATGAGGCTTCAAAAGGGGCAAAAGAACTAGGTATTAATGAGGGGAACTCAATACCAACATGAAAACAACTGGTAAAAAACCTTTTCTATTAATACGGGGTAAGTTTAGTGGGGTAAATGTGGGGGTAAGTTTGAAGCCACAATGTGAGTTCAGTTCAGTTCAGTTCAGTTGCTCAGTCGTGTCTGACTCTTTGCCACCCCATGAACTGCAGCACGCCAGGCCTCCCTGTCCATCACCAACTCCTGGAGCTCACTCAGACTCACGTCCATCAAGTCAGTGATGCCATCCAGCCATCTCATCCTCTGTCGTCCCCTTCTCCTCCTGCCCCCAATCCCTCCCAGCATCAGAGTCTTTTCCAATGAGTCAACTCTTCGCCTGAAGTGGCCAGAGTACTGGAGTTTCAGCTTTAGCATCATTCCTTCCAAAGAAATCCCAGGGCTGATCTCCTTCAGAATGTGAGTTAAGAAAGAACATTACACAAGATCCTAATGATCCAGAGTTTCCATTTGGGAAGAAAACAAAGATACAAAATATTTAATTCCTCAAGGGAGATGATTATCTTTGGCAACCTTCTGACTGATTTGTCAAAATGCAACAAACCAAAAGAGGAATCCAGTGAGATTCCATGGTTGTTATAAATGGGACAAGTTACAAATTGTGAGTCTGGGTGGTATCTCTTACATGTACTTGGACAAGCCTGTGGGTGTCTTCAGGGCAAAGAAGGAAACTGATCGCTGTTGTTTCTTACATGTCAAAGTCTGTGTTCCAATGAATGACTTTGATATTCCCCTGTGACAAAGAGAAAAAAAGATCTCTTGAGCACCTTCACCCTGGACATGTAGCTGTTGAACAAAATCTTTACTTGTCTCTGAGGAGTAGCTACTCTTTCCAGTTAGAAATCCATGTGAGCAGTTATTTGATGAAGACGCTTCTTGTAGCCTCAAAATAAAATATGTACATTTGGCTGCCCCATGCCTCTGCAGGGAAAGGAAAGCAAATTTTCCCTCCTCACATCACCAGTGAAGGAGTCTCTCCAAGAGGTTTTATTGCTCAGTATTTCATTGGAAAACTGGTGAAGTGGGCTAAAGGTCTGTAAGAAGAATGGAATAGACAATAAGAGGTTATGTACTTTCTATAAAGTACATAAGTGTAAAGTAAAAATTTTTTAATTAACCTTTTAATCTCAGCAGAACAAATATTTTTCTTATGCATCATAATATTTCAAATTGAAATATTTGGGGGCTTGCATTGTCTGCAAAATCTCCTCAACTAACATCTTCAATTTGCTAAGAGAAAGTCTAGTTTTAAAATGTATGCAAAACTTCCTAGATTTATTCCTAGATTTCTTTCTCTTCCATCTCTTTTTTTCTAAAGAAATTTTAACCTCTCTTGTGGGCTTTGGACTCATTTAATCAAAGGACAGCTGAAGATTTTATTACCTTCCTGATGATGCTATTTGACTATTGTTTGTTTTTTTGTTTTTTAATACAAAGAACAGTTTTCATTCCAATCCCAAAGAAAGGCAATGCCAAAGAATGCTCAAACTACTGCACAATTGCACTTATCTCACACGATAGTAAAGTAATGCTCAAAATTCTCCAAGCCAGGCTTCAGCAATATGTGAACCATGAACTTCCTGATGTTCAAGCTGGTTTTAGAAAAGGCAGAGGAACCAGAGATCAAATTGCCAACATCTGCTGGATCATGGAAAAAGCAAGAGAGTTCCAGAAAAGCATCTATTTCTGCTTTATTGACTATGCCAAAGCCTTTGACTGTGTGGATCACAATAAATTGTGGAAAATTCTGAAAGTGATGAGAGTACCAGACCACCTGATCTGCCTCTTGAGAAATCTGTATGCAGGTCAGGAAGCAACAGTTAGAACTGGACATGGAACAAAAGACTGGTTCCAAATAGGAAAAGGAGTTCGTCAAGGCTGTATATTGTCACCCTGCTTATTTAACTTATATGCAGAGTACATCATGAGAAACGCTGGACTGGAAGAAACACAAGCTGGAATCAAGATTGCCAGGAGAAATATCAATAACCTCAGATATGCAGATGACACCACCCTTATGGCAGAAAGTGAAGACAAACTAAAAAGCCTCTTGATGAAAGTGAAAGAGGAGAGTGAAAAAGTTGGCTTAAACCTCAACATTCAGAAAATGAAGATCATGGCATCCGGTCCCATCACTTCATGGGAAATAGATGGGGAAACAGTGGAAACAGTGTCAGACTTTATTTTTCTGGGCTCCAAAATCACTGCAGATGGTGACTGCAGCCATGAAATTAAAAGATGCTTACTCCTTGGAAGGAAAGTTATGACCAACCTAGATAGCATATTCAAAAGCAGAAATATTACTTTGCCAACAAAGGTCCGTCTAATCAAGGCTGTGGTTTTTCCTGTGGTCATGTATGGATGTGAGAGTTGGACTGTGAAGAAGGCTGAGCACCCAAGAATTGATGCTTTTGAACTGTGGTGCTGGAGAAGACTCTTGAGAGTCCCTTGGACTGCAAGGAGATCCAACCAGTCCATTCTGAAGGAGATCAGCCCTGGGATTTCTTTGGAAGGACTGATGCTGAAGCTGAAACTCCAGTACTTTGGCCACCTCATGCGAAGACTTGACTCATTGGAAAAGACCCTGATGCTGGGAGGGATTGGGGGCAGGAGGAGAAGGGGATGACAGAGGATGAGATGGCTGGATGGCATCACTGACACGATGGACATGAGTCTGAGTGAACTCCGGGAGTTGGTGATGGACAGGGAGGCCTGGTGTGCTGCAATTCATGGGGTCGCAAAGAGTCAGACACGACTGAGGGACTGATCTGATCTGATCATAAGGCATGAATGGAGTTTGCTGCTACCAGCAATAAATGGAACTGGGAGAAGAAAGGCAGAACTCAATTCAGTTCAGTTGCTCAGTCGTGCCCTACTCTTTACGACCCCATGAATCGCAGCACACCAGGCCTCCCTG
Organism: Bos indicus x Bos taurus; assembly: GCF_003369695.1. Lineage (NCBI taxonomy): Eukaryota > Metazoa > Chordata > Mammalia > Artiodactyla > Bovidae > Bos > Bos indicus x Bos taurus. Next base: position 23,300,281 of record NC_040091.1, on the reverse strand, counting down.
TCCATCACCAACTCCCAGAGTTCACTCAGACTCACATCCATCGAGTCAGTGATGCCATCCAGCCATCTCATCCTCTGTCGTCCCCTTCTCCTCCTGCCCCCAATCCCTCCCAGCATCAGGGTCTTTTCCAATGGGTCAACTTTTTGCATGAGGTGGCCAAAGTACTGGAGTTTCAGCTTCAGCATCATTCCTTCCAAAGAAATCCCAGGGCTGATCTCTTTCAAAATGGACTGGTTGGATCTCCTTGCAGTCCAAAGGACTCTCAAGAGTCTTCTCCAACACCACAGTTCAAAAGCATCAATTCTCGGGTGCTCAGCTTTCTTCACAGTCCAACTCTCACATCCATACATGACCACAGGAAAAACCATAGCCTTGACTAGACGGGCCTTTGTTGGCAAAGTAATATTTCTGCTTTTGAATATGCTATCTAGGTTGGTCATAACTTTCCTTCCAAGGAGTAAGCATCTTTTAATTTCATGGCTGCAGTCACCATCTGCAGTGATTTTGGAGCCCAGAAAAATAAAGTCTGACACTGTTTCCACTGTTTCCCCATCTATTTCCCATGAAGCGATGGGACCGGATGCCATGATCTTTGTTTTCCGCATGTTGAGCTTTAAGCCAACTTTTTCACTCTCCTCTTTCACTTTCATCAAGAGGCTTTTTAGTTTGTCTTCACTTTCTGCCATAAGGGTGGTGTCATCTGCATATCTGAGGTTATTGATATTTCTCCTGGCAATCTTGATTCCAGCTTGTGTTTCTTCCAGTCCAGTGTTTCTCATGATGTACTCTGCATATAAGTTAAATAAGCAGGGTGACAATATACAGCCTTGACGAACTCCTTTTCCTATTTGGAACCAGTCTTTTGTTCCATGTCCAGTTCTAACTGTTGCTTCCTGACCTGCATACAGATTTCTCAAGAGGCAGGTCAGGTGGTCTGGTACTCCCATCTCTTTCAGAATTTTCCACAATTTATTGTGATCCACACAGTCAAAGGCTTTGGTATAGTCAATAAAGCAGAAATAGATGTTTTTCTGGAACTCTCTTGCTTTTTCCATGATCCAGCAGATGTTGGCAATTTGATCTCTGGTTCCTCTGCCTTTTCTAAAACCAGCTTGAACATCAGGAAGTTCACAGTTCCAATTAAGAGAGCAGGAGTATAAAACCAGATCATGGAGGGACTTCCCCGGTGGCCCAGTGGCTGAGACTCCATTCTCCAGTACAGGGGGCCTGGGTTCTATTCCTGGTCAGGGAACTAGATCTCACATGTAGCAATTAAGACCCAAAACAGCCAAATAAATACAAATTAAAAACAACAGATTGTAGAGCAAAAGGACAGAAAGAGTAGGAGTAAAGGAGATGCAAGTCCCCTGATGGGTGTTAGAGAGCTCCTAACACCAGGCCTGCCTCTGCTCCAAGTTGTCATAGGATGCAGAGTTAGACATATGGATCACACATATTCATGTTCTGTACCACACATATTCAGATTCAGATTCATGTTCTGAACTGGCATAGACTGACCAAAACTGTCTCAGGAAACATCTGCCTTTCACCAGGACAACAGTTTAAAATTAAGTCAGTGTTTGGTCAAGAAAGCAGTTAATTTAGTACAGAAATGTCAGACTGGTTGTTTGAAATTCCTAAATCAATCCATTCAAAGTGAAGGAAATGATAGCCTGCATAAACTGTCTAAATAGGTGTTAGGTCCAGTAATCCTGATGAAAGAGCTATGAAATTTATTTGAAAAGCAATAAAGTATACACAAATGTCAGATATTATTATTATGCCATAATTTTCCTGCACTTCCATTATTGATTCATTTATGTTAGTATCACATTTCCAGTTTAGGCAAGAAAGCCTAAACTGCCATATTCTAGAAAATGTACATTTTGGTATCCACACTACTTTTATTTAGCATGCAAATAAAAGTGTATCAATTGCCCTTATTGACAGTAGCAGATTTCTTAGGATCTTTGATCTGCATGCAAACTAATTGGCCTTGAATCCATTCTAACAACATTTTAATTATTCACTAGTTCACTAGTTAATACTTAAGAGCAGCTTCAACTTTAAAATGTCAATAAGAGCATGTCCTGACTTGTTTAATACCCATATAATAATTTCATACAATATTCATATCAACCTAAATTTTCTCTGATCTTTATAAATCAGTCTAAAATATTTTTATATTCAGAAAATAACATTAAAATTCTAACAATTGTAACATCCTTTGCATGTTAAATATGCAGATTTTCTGAGCATCTTGTTTATTAAATATTTTATTGACAAAGTTTGCTTTCTTAATGGAGAAGGTGATGGCACCCTACTCCAGTACTCTTGCCTGGAAAATCCCATGGACAGAGGAGCCTGGTAGGCTGCAATCCATGGGGTCTCGAAGAGTCAGACACGACTGAGTGACTTCACTTTCACTTTTCACTTTAATGCATTGGAGAAGGCAATGGCAACCCACTCCAGTACTCTTGCCTGGAGAATCCCATAGATGGAGGAGCCTGGTAGGCTGCAGTCCATGGGGTGGCTAAGAGTCAGACAGGACTGAGCGACTTCACTTTCACTTTGCTTTCTTAAAAAAAGATTTTTCTTTAGGCCATCTTTACAATTTGTTACAATATTGCTTCTGCTTTATGGTTTGTTTTGGCCATGAGGCACATGGGATCTTAAGCTCCTTGACCAGAGATTGAACCCACACCCCCGTGCATTGAAAGGCAAGGTGTTAACCACTGGACCACCAGGGAAGCTGTTTTTTCATTTAGTCTGAGACTACCTGGTATCAGTTTTTAAGAGTCAGTTGAAAAAAATCAGTAAAAAGTCTGGCTCCTATTGTGCATAGAACTATACCATGGGGAGTATAAAGTGAAAGTCACTCAGCTGTGTCTGACTCTTTGCGACCCCATGGACTATAGCCTGCCAGGCTCCTCTGTCTGTGGGATTCTCCAGGCAAGAATACTGGAGTGGGTTGCCATTCCCTTCTCCAGGGGATCTTCCAAACCCAGGGATCGAACCTAGGTCTCTCACATTTCAGGCAGATTCTTTACCATCTGAGCCACCAGGGAAGCCCTGGTATATATACCAGTATGTATACTGGTATAAAGTATACAGATGTGGTAAAACCACATTCTCTCAGTGCACTGTTCATATCCCCATGGAACCCTTTACTGCAACCACTGAATGCAGGTAGCAACTGGAAACAAAACAAAGACAGAAAGGCACCAGACCGTAAGAGAACATGTGTCTGTCCTGGGTTGGGCTCTCCAGATGAGGGTATCTGTAAAAAGTGCTTTGGGGAGTGGAGAAATAGGGCTAAAGGGAAATCCTATAGAAGGTAACTTTAGCTCAGTATTTTTTTTTTTTTTTTTGGTTTACAAAATAATTTGTACAATTTTTTTTTTCCCTTACACAGAAGGAACAATGAAACCTAACTGATGAGTACTGAACAGGCACTCTCTTTGAATAGTTACCAAATAAAGTACATGCATATAGAAATGTACAATTTTAGACTTACTAGTAACAGAGTTTCTACCAATATTCCTAGTGGTCTTATCAAATTCACCTATAATACTATCTGGCCCTGTTGTTTTTGTGAGGGTGTAGCTCTTTGACAATTTTCTCATTTCTTCTACAAAAATCTGATTGTTTAGATTTTCTAACTCTTCTGGAATCATTTATGGTAAATTTGTAAAATTTCTAGAAAGTTTTTCATTTTTATCTAGGTTTCTAAATCATTTGCATATATCTCAGTCATCTTTAATGTTTCTTTTAATGCAGTTATTTCCCCTTTATCATTTAAAACTTTGTGTATCTGTACTTTCTCTACATGTTTCTTAAAAGTCTCTTAGAATTTTGGTTGGGGCCAGGGGGCGGAATTCGTTTTCCAGTGTTGAACGTTATGTGTTAAATTTTCTTGTAACATGAAATTCTTAACCAATGACCAAACACAAAGCCAGGTGTAAATAACAACTTAGTTTATAATAAAAGTGACATTTAAACTGGGAAAATGGACAGTTTGTCAAATTATGTTGAGTGAAATAACTGTTGATATATTTGTAACGAATCTTCATATCTAAGTACCACTTACTGGAATAAACTCCAGGTAAATTCAGAGTTATTCTTAAAATGTATGTCAGAACAAAACATTGTAGAATATTTCTCCAACTTTAGGATAAGGAAATAATTTCCAAAAAAAAAAAAAAAAGGCCAGAAAAACCATAAAGGAAAATACTGGTAAATTTGTCTGATTAAAAATTTTAGTACAGCAAAAGACACCATGTGTAAAACTGCTACATGACAGGGAGAAAACATTGCTACATGTTTAAAGGACTAATAATTAGTATCTAGTGTATATTGAAAGTGAAAGTGCTCAGTGGTGTCCAACTCTGTGACCCTGTGGACTATAACAGTCCATGAAATTCTCCAGGCCAGAATACTCGAGTGGGTAGCCTCTCCCTTCTCCAGGGGATCTTTCCAACCCAAGGATCAAACCCATCTCCCACATTGCAGGCGGATTCTTTACCAGCTGAGCCACAGGGGAAGCCCAAGAATAGTGAAGTGGGTAGCCTATCCCTTCTCCAGTGGATTTTCCTGACCCAGGAATCGAACCAGGGTCTCCTGCATTGCAGGCAGATTCTTTATCAACTGAGCTATCAGGAAATCTCCTAGTGTATATTGAATTCCTACAAATTAATAAGGAAATCTCAAAAAAAAATCTATTTAAAAGAAGGCAAAAGATATTTTTAAAATTTACAGAAGATAAATGATAAGTAATGAAATATATTCAAATTTGCTGTCATCTGAAATATACAAATTAAAATAATAGTATACCAATTTTTGCCTATTAGATTGTTAAAAATTAAAATAAATGGAAGTATCAAATATTTAACCAGGAACTAATGCACAATATATATGGGTTAATATATATATAATACATATATGGGTAGCTCAGATGGTAAAGAATCTGTCTGCAATGCAGGAGACCTGGGTTCATCCCTGGAAGATTCCCTGGAGGAGGGCATGGCAACCCACTCAAGTATTCTTGCCTGGAGAATCCCCATGGACAGAGGAGGCAGGAGGTTTACAGTCCATGAGCTCGCAAAGAGTTGTACACGACTGAGTGACCAAGCACCCAATGCATAATATAAAATATGTGGGGGGTGGGGAGTGAATCTGGAAGAACAATTTTAAAAAATGCATATAACCTTTGATTCAGCAATTTTTCCACCCTAAAAATGTACTCAGATATTTCCACAAGATGTTCAATATCAGTTATATAGGGATGTGGTGTTACACTGTGTATTGTATCCATAATATGAAATACTGGTAGTCATTAGAAGGAGGTAGAAAGAGCTTCATGCAATGACGTATAGAGCTCTACAAGACCTATTGTTAGGTGAAGAAGGAAGTTGAAGAATGGTTTGTCTATATATTATGATTACATGTGTGTAACACAACCAACCAAGATTGAATTTGTGTAGTGTGTAATATATATATGTCTGTGTGCATTTTTTTTAAAAGATGAGAAGGTTGTTCACCAAAACGTTGACATTTTCTCCTCTAAGTAAACGAATCAGATTGGGAAGCACAAAGATATTCACATTTCCATCCCTTTATTTTTTGTATTTTACAATATTTGAATCATTTACAATAAGAATGTATTTACATTTTAGTAGCATCATTTTTTAAAGACAGTAAGTATTAAAAAAAGTAGATGGTATGGGCCTGCCTATTTGTATATTGGGGCATATGTTGGGGGTGGGTATGATGAAGAACAATTACTTGTGACCCATTTTTACTCAATCAGGAGACTCTTCCATAATTCGGTGAAATACTCTGTAGTCCAGAGCAGATCCTTCAATAAGAAACAAATGTTTAAATCCTTTCTCTCTTCTCTCTTTCACACACATATACACACAAATCCACATATTAATTTATTCCCTAGGTGTTTGTTGAGTATGGACCTACTTCTAATTCTGTTTTAAGTGTGATGACACTTTCTCATCACCCTGTGCAGGTAAAAATATGCATTTTCTCAAACTTTCTGGGTCACCATGCCAGCTTGTAGGACAGCATCGCTCTGCTGCTGTCATTAAGGAGAGATGCCTTCGGGCAATTTTAGGCAAGCAGTTTTTTTCCCATCCCAAATCTCCCTCAAGTTCCAACTGCTTAGATGGGGCTGAAAGAAGTAGGGTTAGGGCAAGGGAGAGGTCAGGGGGTATCTATATGATGGTGTGTGTAGTTGTAATATGTGATTTATAATAAATGTATCTGGTCTTTGTCCCAAATTTTGGTACAGAGCTCCTAAAACCTTTGGAATAACCTAACTGAAGAGAGTGCAAAATGTCTTTTATTAGGTTAATGAGACTACTCTGGAACTGTATGTAAGGGTGGGAGCTGAACGCCAGCAGAACCAACTACATGATTAAAGGATTAGGACTTTCAGTAACACCCCTTAACCTCCAGAGTGCAAAGAGGGGCTGGAGGGTAAATCCATCACCAATGGCCAATGATTTAATCAGTTGTGCCTATGTAATGAAGCATCCACAAAACCCCAAGGAGGTCAAGTTTGTGGAGAGCTCCCAGGTTGGTGAACATGAGGAAATTTGAGGACAATGGCAAAAGGAAGGGCATGGAAGCCCCCACACACTTTCCCTATGCTTATGCATTTCTTCCATCTAGCTGGACTTGAGTGATACCCTTTTATAATCACCTGGTGTATCTAGTAAGTAAAATGTTTCTCTGAGTTCTGCACCACAGTAGCAAATTAATGGTCCAAGAAGCTGGGGGAGACTGTTGGGGGGGGACAGGGGGTGTTCATAGAACTCTGATCTACAGCCTGTGGATCTTGAATAGAGATGATAGCCTAGACTTACAAGTGGCATCTTAAGTGAGGGTGGGGGACAGTCTTGTAGGACTGAACTCTTAAAATTGTGGGGTCTGGGACCTCCTTGGTAGTCCAGCGGTTAAGAATCTCCCTGCCGATGCAGGGGACATGGATTTGATCCCTGATCTGGGAAGAACCCACATGCCGCGGGGCAAGGAAGCCCGTGCACCACAACTACTGAAGCCCGCGCACCTAGAGCCGGTGCTCTGCTCCAAGAGAACCCACCACAGTGAGAAGCCGGTTAGAAGAGTAGCCACTGTTCTCTGCAGGTGGAGAAAGTCTGTGCCCAGCAATGAAGACCCAGCACAGCCCCCCAAAATAAATAAATAAATATTCTGAAAAACCGACAAAAGATGTGGGATCTGACACTATCTCTGATACTGAGTTGAGCTGTAGGACAACCAACTGGTCTCTGAGAATTGATTGGTGGGAACCCCTTTACACTCTGGAATTGGAGGTGCCATGTCACAGTAGTACAGCCACGCCACTTTGGCTGCAGAAAACAACCGGCCAGATACATGTTTATGCATTGCTTTTTTTGTGGAGGGTAGCTAGTGGATTATCACAAGAAGGAAGTGGGACATGGGACAAATCATCCCAAAGTGTCATCCACAGGTGTGTGGCTTAGAGAGCAAAGACCATATAAGCAAAAGGACATACAGACTCGAGAAGCAACGTCCTTGCGTTAGGAGGCCCAGCGTCATCCTTTTACCATGCAACTTTCAGACGACTGCTGCTCCACCCTCAGGGCCTTTGCCCAGCATCAGTTGGGGCACTGGACTGGCCCACCCTCCCGTAAGCACATACTGTGCACTGCCTGCCACTGCCCCTGCCTGTGCATCTCTACATTCAACTGATCAGATGTGGGATCTCAAAACTGTATCCAGTGCACTGGGTTCTCAGTTTTCTGACCCCCAACTTGTCCCTTTTATTTATTTATTTTAGAATTTCCTCTCTTTTTTTGGTCCCTCTCTTTTAATAACAGTGCATCTTTTCAGATGACGGCATCACGGGAAATAGTAGCCTTCCAGTCCTTATCACTTGACTCTAGGCTGAAAAGCCATTGAAATCAAGTTCAAACACATCTTTATGATCGTAAATTCATTAATGTCAATAACCAAACTCACTGTTTGCTTGTATTTGTAACTTCAAGAAATTATTCTCGGAACTTTACCAGCACACGATGTTCTGTTTTGATTGGCTCAATCTGATTTCTTTCAGCTCTGAAACAAATTCTCTGCATTGAGACAGCCTCATTGCTAACCACAAAAAGATCATTTCATTCATAAGTGGAGTGTATTTCTGCATGTGTGCCTTACTTTTGCACAATGGTTATATAGTGCTTGAGTTGCAGCGAGGGAAATCATTTTACACTTATTTTCATTCAACTACATCACATGAGAAAAAGAAGATTCTATTAATACTATGTCTTATGGAAGAAAGTGAAGAGGAACTAAAAAGCCTCTTGATGAAAGTGAAAGTGGAGAGTGAAAAAGTTGACTTAAAGCTCAACATTCAGAAAACTAAGATCATGGCATCTGGTCCCATCACTTCATGGCAAATAGATGGGGAAACAGTGGAAACAGTGTCAGGCTTTATTTTGGGGGGCTCCAAAATTACTGCAGACGGTGACTGCAGCCATGAAATTAAAAGACGCTTACTCCTTGGAAGGAAAGTTATGACCAACCTAGATAGCATATTTGAAAGCAGAGGCATTACTTTGCCAAGAAAGGTCCGTCTAGTCAAGGCTATGGTTTTTCCAGTAGTCATGTATGGATGTGAGAGTTGGACTATATAGAAGGCTGAGCACTGAAGAATTTATGTTTTTGAACTGTGGTGTTGGAGAAGACTCTTGAGAGTCCTCTGGACTACAAGGAGGTCCAACCAGTCCATCCTAAAGGAGATCAGTCCTGGGTGTTCTTTGGAAGGAATGATGCTGAAGCTGAAACTCCAGTACTTTGGCCACCTCATGAAAAGAGTTGACTCACTGGAAAAGACTCTGATGCTGGGAGGGATTTGGGGCAGGAGGAGAAGGGGACGACAGAGGATGAGACGGCTGGATGGCATCACTGACTCGATGGACGTGAGTCTGAGTGAACTCCGGGAGTTGGTGATGGACAGGGAGGCCTGGCGTGCTGCGATTCATGGGGTCGCAAAGAATTGGACACAACTGAGTGACTGAACTGAACTGAACTGACTTAGAAACTAAACAACAATAACAAATTCTGCCTCTAGTCAAAGTGCCAGGAGCAGGCTATTTTGTAAATACATCTCTGATCAAGGGCTCTCTTGAAATTTTGACCTTCAGTTCAGTTCAGTCACTCAGTTGTGTCCAATTCTTTGCGACCCCATGAATCGCAGCACGCCAGGCCTCCCTGTCCATCACCAACTCCCGGAATTCACTCAGACTCACATCCATCGAGTCAGTGATGCCATCCAGCCATCTCATCCTCTGTCGTCCCCTTCTCCTCCTGCCCCCAATCCCTCCCACCATCAGAGTCTTTTCCAGTGAGTCAACTCTTTTCATGAGGTGGCCAAAGTACTGGAGTTTCAGCTTTAGCGTCATTCCTTCCAAAGAAATCCCAGGGCTGATCTCCTTCAGAATGGACTGGTTGGATCTCCTTGCAGTCCAAGGGACTCTCAAGAGTCTTCTCCAACACCACAGTTCAAAAGCATCAATTCTTCATGTCTGACTCTTTTGCAACCCCATGGACTGTAGCCCATCAGGCTCCTCTGTCCATGGGATTTCCCAGGCAAGAATACCAGAGGGGTTTGCCATTTCCTTCTTTGAGGGGGGATCTTCCTGACCCAGGGATCCAACCTGAATCTCCTACATTGGCAGGTGAGCCATCAGGGAAGCTCATAAATTAACCCAGTTCTAGCAAATAAGATGCAATGGCAAAACTGTAACGGGATTAGCAGAAGTATTTCCATTCACTTGATGGAATGTGAATATACGATGATGCATTTGGAAGAGGTTTGGCATTTTTCTGTGGTATTGGATGTGCAAATGCAATAAGCTCCTCTCTAACTCCACCTTGACTTGATTTGTTTTTCCATATTCGTGCCCAATAGTCTCAAAGAAGTTATAAAACATCCATGTGAAGTGAACCATATCATAATGGGCCTAAGCAATAGATGGTAAGGTGGGTCTGACCAGGGAAATCTGGATTAGAAAACCTAATACTGTAGAGGATAACCCTAAAGTTCAAAAGCTGTCGATGGATCCTTCTATGGACATACAAGTGATGAACATCCAAACATTATATTTTAATTTATTTAGGGGATGCATATTATTGAGTTATTTATATTCTTCAGTTCATAGCACATTATCGTCAGTGATCTCAGCAAAATCTTTCCTCTTTATGTTTTATTTCATTCAGTCAATAAATATTTATGAAGTACATGCTATGTGCCAGGTACTATTCTAGGCAGTGGTGCTACAATCATGAACAAAACAAAGCAAAACAAAATCTTTGCTCTTGTGGTATTTACTTTCTAGCAGGGTTAGATAGACAATAAATAATAAAATAGTAAATTATACAGTATGATGGAAAGTGGTGCATGGTATGGAAAACTTGATAGAATACTTCCCAAATAAGAAGTAAACGAATGTAAATCCTAAGATCTGAGTGCTGGAGAGGCAGGAAACTTAGCTTCCAATTGCAACCACAGAATTGGCTACATAAGACAGTGCTTAATTCCTAGGACAGAAGAACATAAAAGAGAAAAAGTGAATACAAAGGTAGAAACTTGGAAAGACATGTTCTGTTTCAGTAATTCTTAGAGTTCCAAAATATTTTAGCAGTACACCTAACCCAACTCTTCAATAATCTTAAAAGGATATTGCTTAATTGCTGCCTAAATTACTTTCAGATAATCTTAGAAGGGCATTGCTTAATCACTGACTACAGTTACTATCTTTTATACCATAATGCATTTTTTTTTTTCTGTTCTGAAAACCAGACAACTTTAACCAGATCTTAGGCTTAAATTCCAGACCACCCTGCCAAACATGAAAAAGACCTATTTCAACTATTGCTAAATGCAATGTTGACAGAAATGCAGAATGGTAAGCCTCTACTCCAAAATAAGGCGCCCCTTATATCTCCAGCATGCCTGGGAACCAACACTCATTCGAAGGTCCTATCTTATCTGTCTCCCCCACTACCTGTGAACTCCTTGAAAGCAGGAACTGTGTTTTATTTGTTTTGGATGATTTGGAATCTAGCTCAGTGCTAGCATATAATGATCAATTTTAAAATATTTAAAGAATGAGTATTAAAGACAGCATATTAAAAAGCAGAGACATTACTTTGCCAACAAGGTCCATCTAGTCAAAGCTCTGGTTTTTCCAGTAGTCATTTATGGATGTGAGAGTTGGACCATAAAGAAGACTGAGTGCTGAAGAATTGATGCTTTTAAACTGTGGTGCTGGAGAAGACTCTTGAGAGTTGGACTATAAGGAGATCAAACCAGTCAATCCTAAAGGAAATCCACCTTGAATATTCATTGAAAGGACTGATGCTGAAGCTGAAGCTCCAATACTTTGGCCACCTGATGTGAAGAGCTGACTCATTAGAAAAGACCCTGATGCTGGGAAAGATTGAAGGCAGGAGGAGAAGGGGACAACAGAGGATGAGATGGTTGGATGGCATCACTGACTCACTGGGCATGAATTTGAGCAAACTCTGGGAGATGGTGAAGTACTGGGCAGCCTTGCGTGCTGCGGTCCATGGGGTTGCAAAGAGTTGGACATGACTGAACAACAACAAAAAAGAATGAACAAATGAACATTTTATGATGGTGTTGGGCTTGTTTTCATAGTGATATGTTATGTTACTGAAGGGGTTGCTTAAGAGTTGAAATTTCTTATTAAAAATAGAAATACACAAATATTTTATATGGCCTCTGCATATCAGATCTTTAAATCTCTGGTTTTTAAAGGTGATTCTTTTCATAGTTTGCTCTTGGAGTCCATGCCTATCTTGTCTTTCCTGCTCAGTTGTAAACAGGGAAGAGCTTCATCCTCAGTGTCTGACCCTACCAGATTACTGACTCAATCCTGGCTCATGCTGGCGACTCATTTATATCAGTGTGTGTGTGTGCGTTGAGGTGAGATGAAATGGAAGTGAGGTGATGGTGGAAGGGGAAGATGTGAAATTAGTCTAATGGTATGGGATGTGACTGGAGAAGGCAATGGCACCCCACTCCAGTACTCTTGCCTGGAAAATCCCATGGACGGAGGAGCCTGGTAGGCTGCAGTCCATGGGGTCGCTAAGAGTCAGAGATGACTGAGCAACTTCACTTTCACTTTTCACTTTCCTACATTGGAGAAGGAAATGGCATCCCAATCCAGTGTTCTTGCCTGGAGAATCCCAGGGATGGGGGAGCCTGGTGGGCTGCCGTCTATGGGATCACACAGTCAGACAGGACTCAAGCGACTTAGCAGCAGCAGCAGCATGGGATGTGACTGGGGTGAACTAAGAGTGTCTCTCTGTCCACCAAGATATTGTCTGTTTGGTTCATATAGCTGAACTTCTGGTTAGAGTCTGTAGGAGATGCTATGATATGTCATCCACATCCTCCCTTCAGGACTGCCTTCAACCAAAGGGACCTGCCTCGCCCAAGATTATAACCCTTTGTGGGCTGTCCATACCCAAGGGCTGATCATTGTGGGATCTGGCCCCTTGCCTCATTTGGGACATCTCTGAATGGTCATGAAAGCTTCAGAGTTCACTGTGGGATTTGGATCAGACCTCTGTTGTCATTTAGTCACTAAATTGTGTCTGACTCTTTGCAACCCCATGGACTGAAGCCTGCCAGGTGCCTCTGTCCAGGCAAGAATACTGGAATGGGTTGCCATTTCCTACTTCAAGGGTCTTCCTGACCCACAGATTGAACCCATGTTTCTCGATTGGCACTTTACCACTGAACCACCTGGGAAGCCCTGGATGAGACCTTTATTGCAATGGTATTACAATTGTACTTCTCCCTCTGATGAAACCTGCTTCCCTCATATTCTTACAGGTGTTGTTCCTAAGATATTCCCCCCAAAACTTCCTGCCTGCAAATCTCCACCTCCATTTGTTTTCTTGGAAACTTATCCCATGAAAGAGTACCACTTCTATTCCAGACTCTGCCCCAAGTTAAAAGCTTGTTTCAAATTTTGGCCCTCTCGCTGATGATCAGAATTCTTGTGAAGACCTTACCTGTCCCCTCCCACAGATAGTTGGATCCTACTCACCGTACCTTTAGCAGATGGACCAATAGACCATTTGAAAAATGTAAAACCACCACCTGTAAGTTTTTTAAAATGTAATTTTCCGATAGGTTCTACAATTGAGCCACTTTTAGTAACAAAACTGGTCAATTAAGCACTTTGGATGCTGTGATTTGATCTGCTATGTACTAGTTTTGGGTTTGATTGGCATTCTGGATTAAAACAAATTACAACTAAATTTATAATCATTTCCCCTTCACGATGACCATATCTACATTCCTTTGTTGAGTTCACAAGGATGGTAACATCTAACTTTCTCTACTACATTGCATTGACATGTATTCATATACAGTATAATATTTTTTTAATATTTTTATTATATTTACCTGGCTTCACCAGGCCCTAGCTGTGGCATGTGAGACCTTTGATCTTTGTTGCTACATTCGTGATTTTTTTTTTTTTTCTTTTAGTTGCAGCATGTGAGATCTAGTTCCTTCAGCAGGGACCAAACCTGGGCAGCTTGCATTGGGAGCGTAGAGCCACTGCACCACCGGAGAAATCCCTCCAATATAACATTTTGAGATAACCCAATGTCTCTATCTTCCTTCCCATAGAGTGTTCCCCAAAAAAGATCTAGAAAGTTCTTACTCTGTCATTTAGGATATCAAGTATGTGTTTTGTCATAGATAAATATATAAGAATAAGAGGTCTAAGACATCAGAGTTTTCACATAAACAAATTGTTCTTGGCAAATAAATAAAATGTTAGTTTAAGTCTTTTCACTTAAACCCAATTTTAGGAACTTATGAGACAGGATCACAAAGACAAATGTATGATAATATTTGTCACCATATTCCTTTATACTAAATAACATTGAAAAAAATAAATGAAGTTACTTGAAGGAAACTGGTTCTTCAACAGAAGATTGAGTAAATAATATTATGGTACATCCATAAAAGCAGCCATGAAAAATATGGCATAAGGGTACATTTTATTAATATAAGTAGAAGTTCATATTGTAAAGCTGAAAGAAATTGGGGTTACTGAACAACATTAAAGACAATTCATTTACGTAAAATATCAATATATCTGGCATGGACATATGCTGAGATAACTAGAAAGACGGTCACTAACATGCAACAAATTATTTTTTCTTAGTAGTAGATTTAGACTGACTTACATGGACATGACTGAGCGACTTCCCTTTCACTTTTCACTTTCATGCATTGGAGAAGGAAATGGCAACCCACTCCAGTGTTCTTGCCTGGAGAATCCCAGGGACGGGGGAGCCTGGTGGGCTGCCGTCTATTGGGCCGCACAGAGTTGGACACGACTGAAGCGACTTAGCAGCAGCAGCAGCACACTTTTCAGAATTGCTTGAATTTTTACCATATATATTCAAGAAGAATAAAATTATCTTACTCTGTGCTTTTCTTCCTAACCATCCTCCCAAATCTTTTTTACATCCTCTCAAAAGAATAGGAAGCAAAATTATGCTCATAGCAGCCAAAGGGTGGAAGCAACCCAACTGTCCTTCAATGAATGAACAGTAAACAAAATGTATATGTATGTATATGTAGTGGAATATTATTAAGCTTTAAAAGAGAAGGAAAGTCTGACACAAGCTACTGTATGTATGAACCTTAAAGATATTATGCTAAGTGAAATAAGCCAGTCACAAAAGAACAATACTGTTTCATTCAACTTATTTCAAGTACTTAGAGTGGTCAAATTCAGAGAGACAGAAAATAGATCAGTGGTTACCAGGAGCTGGGGTGAGAGAAATAAGAAGGTATTGTTCAATGGGTGCAGACCTTCAGTTTTGCAAGATGAAACAAGTCCTGGAGATGGATGGTGGTGACAGTTGCATAACAGTGTGAATGTCCTTAATGCAACTGAACTGTACACTTAAGAATAGTTAGGATGGTAAATTTTATGTTATGTGTGCTATGCTAAGTCACTACAGTCGTGTTCAACTCTGTGTGACCCCATAGATGGCAGTGCCCCAGGCTCCCCCATCCCTGGGATTCTCCAGGCAAGAACACTGGAGTGGGTTGCCATTTCCTTCTCCAATGCAGGAAAGTGAAAAGTGAAAGTGAAGTCGCTCAGTCGTGTCCGACTCTTAGCAACCCCATGGACTGCAGCCTACCAGGCTCCTCCATCCATGGGATTTTCCAGGCAAGAGTACTGGAGTGGGGTGCCATTGCCTTCTCCAAGTGTTATGTGTATTTTATCACAATTTTTTAAATTGAGGAATTTTAACAAAAAAAAAAAAAGAAGAAGAAGAAGAAGAGGATTTGAGTTTTACCATTTATATGTCTCTGGAGTATCCAAAGATGCTTAGAGCACCATATTTCTGGGGAGTGGAGGGGAAAGGATGAACTTTGGTGCCTCATGGAGGGAACATTTTATAGTATTCTTCTTAGTTACAGCGGAGGCAGGAATAATGACAGGCTTGTGAAGTATATAAGAGGAGAAAAGTACCCCTTATAAATCTTGTGATGATCATTCCCCACTTTGAACTACTACAGGATGATGGTCCAATTCAACATATTTACAGCTACTCTAAGACTTTCTTTATTTTTTTTAAGATTTTCTTGATGTTGGTGATGTCTTTGGAGTTTACACCCAAGGGACACATCTCACATTTAAGGAGACAGATGGGGGAAAATGGAGCATAAAAAGCACCTTTTGTGGCAAAGGAAGAGAGAGTATCCAAAAACTGGATCTAAATACTTGAAAATTTTACTTTTTGATTTCAAATTCCAGGATCCTGGAATGTGGCAGAATGTGGCAGCCCTGGTGGTGGCAGAAACTAACCGTGTCCCTCTAGCAAGGACCTGCACTTGCCCAGCAGAGCCCCGCTCACTAAAACACCAGCTTCTCTGATCCCTGCTTTTGCAAAGAGTCATCCAAATGACCTTGTAGGTATTTATTCCTTCTTCTGCTTTCAAAACAAAAATCTCTTTTTTTTTTTCCACCCTCAAGAACAATTCCAACCTGCTCACCTGGAATGAGTCTGGTTTCCCTGACTGCTTGGTGCTTCCTGTTGCCTGGACCAGAGAAGAGAATGATCAGGCAATTTGCCTTCCTTTAGTGCTTTCCGTGTGATAGGCACACCATGCTGGTGTATCACCAGTCTTCACAGCAGAGGAGACTGGAATCGTTAATGCGGAGTCTTCGGAAGGCAATCACGTCTGTTTTTATAAGAAAGGAGGTCATTGGTCAAGGTCAAGTGATGTTGAAAGGCAAGAACTTTGAAGTCTAGTAGTCAAAAGTGTCTTTTTAAAAAAATAATTCTAGGTAGGAGTGAGAACAAACGGAACAGGGATTTGGAGCTGGGCCACCCTGGAAAGCCTCTGCCGTAATACCACAATATTCTGATAATTCAAGCAGATACTTGCACCCAGCGTTCATAGGAGCACTGCTTACACTAGGGAAGACATGGAAACAACCTACATGTCCACAAACAGGTGAAGAGATAGGAACTTACCTGGCAGTCCAGTTGTTAAGACTCTGAACTCCCAGTACAGGGGGCACAAGTTCAGCTGGGCTCCAACTCCCAATACAGGGAGCACAAAGTGGGGAATTAAGATCCCAAATGCTGCAGAGCAATGCCAAAAACAGGGGGAAAAAGTTGATGGATAAAGAAGATATGGTGTATATATATACATATATATTGGTTGATACTGGAGTGGGTAAACTTTCCCTTCTCCAGGGGATCTTCCCAACTCAGGGATCTAACCCAGGTCTCCTGCATGCAGGCAGATTCTTTAACAGCTGAGCCACAAAGGAAGTGCGCACACACACACACACACACACACACTGGAATAGTAGCCATAAAAAAGAATGAAATAATGCTTTTGCAGCAACATGGATGGACCTAGAGATTGTCATACTAAGTGAAGTAAAAGTCAGACAGAGAAAGACAAATACCATGTGATGCTGGCAGGCTATGGTCCCTGGGGTCACAAAAAAGTCAGACACAACTTAGCAGCTAAACAGGAACATTCCGTATAATGGAATCTAAAAAATGATACAGATGAACTTATTTACAAAACAAAAACACAGACATAGAAAACAAACTTACGGTTATCGAAGGGAAGAGGGGGTGGATAATTTAAGAGTTTGGAATTAAAATACACATACTACTATGTATAAAATAGATGAATAACAAGGACCTACCATATAGCTCAGGGAATTATATCAATATGTTTTAATTATCTATAATGGAAAAAAATCTGAAAATGTATGTATTTATATATATAACTGAATCACTTTGCTGTACACCTGAAACTAATACAACATTGTAAATCAACTATACTTCAATAAAAAAATTTTAATAATATTTTGAAGGTTTGAGAGAATTCTGACTGATTTGTAAAATTCAACTAACATGTTCTCACTATAGACCTTGGGCTATGCCAACAAGGGGACCAGATATTTAAGAACCACAAGCAAAGAAACTAGAATTTGTTAAATTAAACTTAAATTTGCTATATCAGTTACTCACTGAGAATTACCAAGTGGAGAAAATTTATGAAATAATGATGTAAATCTATGAAATTTTTGTTTTATTCACTTAATTCTGCCAAGTTTTTGATAGCTTTTCTGTAAATTTTGGACTCAGTCTCTGCTTCAGACTCTCTGACCCATGACTTGTTCATGAGTTCAGCTGCTACTTAATCCTCTTTTTTTTCATAAAAATAAAAACTGTTCATTGCCTTTTCCATATCAAAGAGATTTTCTGTTATGCCTGAATGAGGAATATTTCTCTTAATAAAAAATATACATACATACATACATACATTCATATATATGTACATATATATATATATAATATATATAATTTGGGATTATGTTATCCCAACTGATTGCCAATACTGTCTATTGTTAACTGTTTCTGTCACTGTCTCTTTTTCAGAAGCAAGTTCCCATCAGCCTAACAAGAACAGTTAGTCCCATTTTAAATAGACTCACAGATCCCTTCAGAAGAAAGTCTGCTAAACACAGGCACTGTTGGAGAGGTCAAAGGTGACATTTCTTGTCCTCGATTGAGGAGTATCCCCAGACACGCAAACAGCAACAAATTTGCCAGGCAGGGGATGATAAAGGTCAAAGGCACAGCAGAGAAAAGAGATCCCAATCCCTGCAGGGACTCAGAAAAGGCCTAAGGCAGAAAGTGACATTGGAACTAGGTCCCCAAGGGTGGATAGGATTTCAATGAGCAGAGATGGAAAGAAGGGCATTCCAGACTGCCGGGAAGTATAAACAAAAGAGAGGAAGCAGGAGCCAGGGCGTGTTCAGGAACAGCTAATGGTTCAGTCTGGCCCAAATGCAGGGTGTGTGTTGGGAATCAGTGAGAAACATGGCAAGAAAAACAGGGTAAGTTTGCAGATGATCCATCAACCGGTTATGAAGAGAATGAGGACTCTCGAGTGGTTTTAGGAAAGGAATACTGAAATGTGACTGAAATATGAAAATGAATTGACTGCTTCATACCATGTTTGTTGAGAAGCTAGGATGTGAGAAAGATGACTGGCAACTTAGAATGAGCTCCCATCCAAGCATTGAGAGGAAGGAGGCCATCCTTCACATGAGTGCAAGGATCTGCTACCCGAGACGCGTGCTTCTACTGTGGGGCAGAGCTACGAATCCGCTCTGATCACAAAACTGTGGTCATTGGTTTCACCTCCAGGCTCACTGAACAGTCTCACCATGTCATTTTTACAATGCTTCTTCATTGCCTGTAAAAGAAAACCCAGGGACTGCCCTGGTGATCTAGTGGTTAAGAATTCGCCTGCCAGTGCAGAGCACATGGGTTTGATCCCTGGTCCAAGAAGATCCCACATGCTGAGGAACAACTAAGCCTTCACACTTGTGTGCCACAGCTACTGAAGCCCACGCTTTAGAGCCCATGCTCTGCAACAAGAGAAGCCACTTCAAGGAGTAAGCCTGTGCATCGCAACTAGAGAGAAGCCCCTGCTCAGGGCAACTAGAGAAAGCCTGCAGGTAGCAATGAAGACCCAGTGCAGCTAATAATAGAATAATAATAATAAAGATAGAGGCTTTCTGGGAAAGATATTATAAATAAAGATATTTGTCTTTCTGGGACAGTCTGAGTATGAACATCCCTGTATGGACAGGGAGGTCCCATGGTGGCAAGGACCCAGGCTATTTTTATTCATGTTGCTCTTCCTTCTCAACACACATGCAGAACCTCTGAAGAACAGAAAGTGTCAAAAACCAACAGATAAGTGAATATGTTACTCTCTTAAACAAGAATATGATATCATGAAAAGAAACAATCAGAAAACGGTTAAAGATCTTTTTAAATTGAAGTATAGTGTTGATTTACAATCTTAGTTTAGGTGTTAGGTGTCAACATAGTGATTCAATATTTTTAAATATTATACTCCATTTAAAGTTATTAAAAATAATGGCATGTTTCCCTGTGCTGTACAGAATATCCTTGTTGCTTATTTATTTTATGCATAGTAGCTGTGTTTCTTAATCCCGTATTCCTCCATGTCCCTTCCCTCTTCTTTCTCTTTATGGGTAACCACTAGTTTATTTTCTAGATCTGTGAGTCTGTTTTTGTTTTATTATATAGATTCATTTATTTTTACCAGATTCCATATATAAACGGTAAAAGAGTATTTGTCTTTCTCCCTGATTTATTTCGCTAAGCATGATACCTCCTAAGTCCATCGAATATGAAAAAATTTTGTCAATATAATAACTGGAAATAAAACCAAGAAAATCTCTTGGAAAAAATAGCAGAAGGACTGTCTGAAAGATCTGATTCAGTGTCAGATGTATACAAATCTTAAGGAAAAGCTGGACAGAGGAAATGAAGGGAAGAAAATCTTTAAAGGAGCAATACATTAAAAATTTTTTTAAGTTAAATAAGAAATAGTTTTCTAGAGGGAAAATGTCCACTGACTACCAGGTCAACTGATGGGAACTATAAAAGCCCTCACACTTCAATCCAATGACATGAAATTTCAGGACAGCAAAGGCCAAAGAGAGATATTAAGTCTTTCAGAGAAAAATAAAACAAGTCACCTAAAAAGGAATGAAACACTGGATGTTCAAATGGTGGTAGTTTATTTGTTAAGTCATGCCTGACTCTTTGTGATCTCATGGACTGTAGCCCTCCAAGCTCCTCCATCCATGGGATTTTCTAGGCAGGAATACACTGGAGAGGGTTGACATTCCTTTCTCCAGGGGATCTTCCCACCCCCAGCATTGAACCTGCATCACCTGCTTGGCAGGCAGATTCTTTATTGAACTGAGACACCTGGGAAGCCCCATGGATGTTCAAATATGTGTCTTTAAAATAGTTTTTTAATCTGAAGTCTGTACACATGACATTATTAGGCAACTGTGAGAGTAGAAAGTATTTTTGAAGATACAAAGCTGCATCCTTTCTTAGGAAATTATTGGGCTGGCCAAAAACTTTGTTTGGGGTTTTCTGTGCCATCTTAAAAACCCAAAGGAAAATTTTGGCCAACCCAATACTCACTGACAGTCTCAGCAAGTGGAAGTAAACCAAGAAAGAGATGATGTGGACTCCAGAGAATACAACTCAGGAAGGCAGAGTTGAAACTTCTAAGATGTCAGCTGGGAGTTAGCCTAAATTAACCTGGAAACTCCAGGAGGAGGCAGGTCTCTGGAAAAAGATACTACAGAGTAGATAAAATGAGGTAAAGACTGGAAAACTTGAATGTATGATAAATTACAAGAAAAGGGAACAGAGAACTAGAAAGTCTAGGAAAAACATAGAGCTCTCCAAAAAAAGTCATAGATCAAATATTAAGCAAACAAGACCATCTAGGAGATTTTAAGCAACTGATGCACTGTAAAAAAAGAATAACTATTTGACCATGAAGCTAGGACCAATTTTATTTAATTAGTTCATGGAAAGTAAATGTTAACAATTTTGACACAATGTAAAAGAAGAAAGATTTGACCAGAGTGTGGGATGAAAAGGGGAGAGAGAAAAAATAATAGAAAAGATAGAGAATAAAATACCTTCATGTTATGAATTGGAAAATCTAGCAATCCTATGTGAAGCGGACATAACAGGAAATAGAAATCTCAGTGTATTAAATAATCAGGTGTGAAGGTTTAGTTTAGAAGAACTAAAAACAACCAAACATTGGTATGAAGACAAGGAGAGGAAATGGAGTTATGTTGTTAAGTTAAACATTCAACTTTCATACTGAGGAGTCAACAAATGTGTTATGTAAATAAATCAAGAAAAAGGAGCTCAAGCACATAATTTAGATGTTCGGATTTGTCCGAAGAACCAAAAGCAGAAACAGTTTAAAAATCTTGTTTCGGGGAAATAGGATTGTGGGTAGAAAGGAGTGAAATAGGATTGTGGGTAGAAAGGAGTGAAATAGGATTGTGGGTAGAAAGGAGTGAAATAGGATTGTGGGTAGAAAGGAGTGGAGAAGGAAACCATAGCTTTTCACCAGAATCTCTTTCATTTGTTTTTCAAATGTGAAACAGTAGTCCTGGTCCAAGGTGATGGCACCTTGGAGGGCCTTGCCCCCTTATCTAGGACATCTCTGGCTGCTGGTGCTTCCCGAGAATTTCCTGAGCCTGCTAGCACTCCAGATTAATTCACCTGTCAGATGCAGTTGAGAAAGGCTGCAGCTTGCAACTGTCCACAAAAGGAAAGAGTATAGCAAAATGCAAAATAAGACACAGACCACCCCATCTCAAGGGCTTCCCTGGTGGTTCAGTGATAAAGAATCTGCTTGCCAATTCAGGAGACGTGGGTTTGATTTCTGAGACGGGAAGATGCCCTGGAGAAGGAAATGACAACCCACTCCAATAGTCTTTCTTGCCTGGGAAATCCCATGGTCAGAGGAGTCTGGTGGGCAAGAGTCCATGGGGTCACAAAGAGTTGAACATGACCTACAGACTAAACAACAACAACCGCATCTCAAGAATCCAATTCTAGTTCTTTCAAACCAACCCACACCCTGACCCTTCTTTCTATTCAGGCTCTATCCAGCTCCACTCCTCTTGGTTTGGTGTCTTTAAAAATGACTTTTCCCAGGCATTTCACCTTGATCCTGATCCTGGAACTTGCTGACTCAAAGTGCTTGAGTCTGTGAACTTGACCTCCTAGTAGTAAACAGCCCTCTTCATCTTCAACAAACAACACATCAGCACCTTCTTCTTCTATGGAGGATAAAAGACAATGCCCCAAAATATCTGAGTTCCCTTTTCGGGGTCTATCATATTCTCCATGAACTCCCTCTCCTCTTTATCTTACATGGCAGCTGGGTCACTTTTCTATGAGGTTACCCTATAGCTTTTCTGGTGCCTGCCTTTCCCATATTCTGCCTTCTGGATGACATGTGAATTCTCTTTCTCCTCACTTTATCCCTTCGGCATCTTAAGAGGTAGCCTCGGTCCAGCTCCAGCTCCACTTTCCCGCAGGTGGATCCTCTCCTTATTTATCCTTTTCCTGCTTTCCACCCCTTCCTCCCACTGGGTTGTCCCATTGCTGGCCTCTCTTCCTGCCTGATTCTTAAGCATAAAACCAACAGAAATATGTAAATAGCATTCAGGCAAAGAAAAGAGTTGTCAAAAGGCAAGACATGATTAATTGCCAGATGTATTGTGCAGATGATAATTGCCTTAGGAATTCAGAGGAGACACGATGAGAGCATGCTAATGAACCGTTTCTTTTCCTCACTAACAGTTCTCCCACTTGACTGTTGTCTCTTTCATCATCACAGTGATTCTCAAAATGTGGTCCCTGGACCAACAGCATCAGCATCTCCTTGTTACAATTTGTTAGAAAGGCAAATGCTTGCGTCTCTCCCCAGAACTGCGAAGTTAGCAGTTCTGGGAATAAAGTCCAATAGCCTGTGTTTTATTTAACAAATTCTCCAGGTGATTCTGATGAACACCTTAGTTTGAAAACCACAGGCCAAACTCTTCTGGCCAATAGTGGTTTGAGATAAAAGAAGCAGCGATGATTTTTGTGAGCTAAAATCATCAATAAATTATTCAGTACTTCACAGCTTAGGGATCTGTATTGCATATCTACCACAGATTAATCTTGCCACTCAAATCCTACCACTTCCCAGGGCCCTAATGAGATCCACCCCTTGGCACTTTCTACATGGAATTCCATTCCCGTAACTCTAAATACTTGAAGACAAAAATCAAAGTCCATTTCAGATCTTTAAAGAAAACACACATCAAAGGTAGAGCTGAGATTCCACCTCCTCTCTGAAATTTCCCATTATTTTATTGTTCATGGAAAAAGAACAACATAACAAGTAGTTAGAGGCAGCTTGGCCCCCACAAGCACCATGCTTACATAGAAGCTCACTGAATCCTTGTAACGACCTTGGATGGATGGTTCTACTACCCTTCACCATTCTCAACCAGATTCACTGTTTCCCGCACATGCTTAATACTCTGATGCTCTCTGTGTGCTCATATTAAGGGATCCCAGATGAAGAACGGAAACTTTATTTTGGCATCTATCCTTCCAGTTAAGCATGTAACTGCCATGGGGAATTAGGAGGAAAACCTTTGGATGCATATTGGATTCAGTGACTAGGTTAGGAAATTGTAACAGGGTTTGCAGAGGGAAAACCCCCACAGGCTAGCTATCTATCTATTTCAATGAATTGGATCACATGATTATGGAAGCTAACAAGTTCAAAACTGGCACAGTGGGCTGGCAGAATGTTAACCCACTAGAGCTGATGTTTTAGATCAAGTCTAAACTAGTCTGCTTTTGAGCCTGGAAGAACTAACATTGCAGATGAATTCTGAGGGCAGTCTTCTGGAGAATTATGTCTTAGGAGGCATATTTTTTGGGGGTACTGTTCAGGCCTTCAACTGATTGGATGAGGCCCACCCACATTATGGAGCTGATTTAAATGTTAATATCATCCAAAACACTATCACAGAAAAACGACAAAAATGTTTGACCAAGTATCTGTGCCCATAAAATTAAGCATCACAGAAACATCCAAGATTAGGCCAGAATAAGAAAGCAAGTTGGACAAGTAGGATCCAGAGCTGACTTATCCTGAAGGGCTATGTCTATCTTGTTCACTAATTTTTCTTGTTGACCAACAGGGTCCACAGCAACCTGAGAATAAATATTATAACAACTGAGAATAAATATTGGTTGAGTGAATGAAACAAATATTCATTCAAAATGAATGAGAGCTTCCGTATATCCAACAAACAAAGATGTGAAAAATGTTTTTAATGCTTTTCCTTTAATGTCTAAGGAATAGACATTAAATAGACATTCCTCTAATGTCTAAGGAATAGTCATCCTCTGGACCTGAAATGTATTCCCATCTCCATAAACTCTAGTGGGACCTGAGAAATGGATGGAAAAGTCCAACTGGTTAGTTTCAGATTGCTCTTTGGAGAATGGAGGCAAGAAACTTTCCTACCCTCCTATGTCTTTGGGAGCAACCAATCAAGTGCTGTGATCCACAATTTGGCTTCATTTGGTAATTCAGATACTTAATCACACAGTACCACACACAGCAATGACCTAGTTCTATTGGAGAGCTCTTTCAGCTTCATAGAGATATTGACAGGTTCTGCCTCCTGGATCAAATTACAATAATATTTGATAACCAACTATTCACCAAACAAGGAGAAGCTGATTCCTAGAGTTTCATCTTTTAAAGCATTTCATCTCAAAAGTGGTGCACACAAATTATCTGGAAGGCCTACTAAATTATAGACTTTTGGTCTCTACCACCAGAAATTCAGTAAACCTGGAATGAATCTGCTTTTTTACCAAGCAGCCCCAGGAGATACTGACATAGGAGATATATCCCACACACACCCGACAGACATAAAGGAGAATGTTTACTTACTTCTTTCATTTAAGGATCAACTTCTTTCATTTAAGGATCAACTTAATTCACAAAGAAAATGTTCATATACCCTGGGAAACTTCTTATTATTTGATACTGTACCTTATATGAACTCCTTATTGCAAAATTCAGACTTGAATTGAAGAAAATAGGGAAAACCATTAAATCATTCAGATATGACCTAAATCAAATCCCTTATGATTACACAGTGGAAATGACACTAGATTCAAGAGATTAGATCTGATAGACAGAGTGCCTGAAGAACTATGGATGGAGGATGGTGACATTGTGCAGGAGACAATGATCAAGAACATTTCCAAGAAAAAGAAAAGCAAAAAGGCAAAATGGTTGTCTGAGGAGGCCTTACAAATAGCTGAGAAAAGAAGAGAAACTAAAGGCAAAGGAGAAAAGGAAAGATATACCTATTTGAACGCAGAGTACCAAAGACTAGCAAGGAGAGATAAGAAAGCCTTCCTCAGTGATCAGTGCAAAGAAATAGAGGGAAACAATAGAACAGGAAAGACTAGAGATCTCTTCAAGAAAGTTAGAGATACCAAGGGAACATTTCATGCAAAGATGGGCACAATAAAACAGAAATGGTATGGACCTAGCAGAAGCAGAAGACATTAAGAAGAGGTGGCAAGAATACACAGAAGAACTATACAAAAAGGTCTTCATGACCCAAATAATCACGATGGTGTGATCACTCACCTAGAGCCAGACATCCTGGAATGTGAAGTCAAGTGGGCCTTAGGCAGCATCACTATGAACAAAGATACTGGAGGTGATGGAATTTCAGTTGTGCTATTTCAAATCCTAAAAGATGATGCTGTGAAAGTGCTCCACTCAATATGCCAGAAAATTTGGAAGATGCAGCAGTGGCCACAGGAATGGAAAAGGTCCGTTTTCATTCCAATCCCAAAGAAAGGCAATGCCAAAGAATGCTCAAACTACCTCACAATTGCACTCATCTCACACACTAGCAAAGTAATGCTCAAAATTCTCCAAGCCAGGCTTCAGCAATACATGAACCATGAACTTCCAAATGTTTAAGCTGGATTTAGAAAAAGCAGAGGAACCAGAGATCAAATTGCCAACATCCAGTGGATCATCGAAAAAGCAAGAGAGTTGTAGAAAAACATCTACTTCTGCTTTATTAACTATGCCAAACCCTGTGACTGTGTGTATCACAACAAACTGTGGAAAATTCTTCAAGATATGGGAATACCAGATCACCTGATCTACCTCCTGAGAAATCTGTATGCAGGTCACGAAGCAACAGTTAGAACCAAACATAGAACAACAGACTGTTTTCAAATCGGGAAAGAAGTACGTCAAGGCTGTATATTGTCACCCTGCTTATTTAACTTACATGCAGAGTGCATCATGCAAAATGCTGAGCTGGATGAAGCACAAGCTGGAAACAAGATTCCTGGGAGAAAAATCAGTAACCTCAGATATGCAGAAGACACCACCCTTATGACAGAAAGTGAAGAAGATTTAAAGAGCCTCTTGATGGAAGTGAAAGAGGAGAGTAAAAAAGTTGGCTTAAAAGTCAACGTTCAGAAAACTAAGATCATGACATCTGGTCCCATCATTTCATGGGGAGTAGATGGGGAAACAATGGAAGCAGTGACAGACTTTATTTTTTTGGCTCCTAAATCACTGCAGATGGTGACTGCAGCTATGAAATTAAAAGACGCTTACTTCTCAGAAGAAAAGCTGTGACCAACCTAGATGGCATATTAAAAAGCAGAGACTTTACTTTGCCGACAAAGGTCCATCTAGTCAAAGCTATGGTTTTTCCAGTAGTCATATATGGATGTGAGAGTTGGACCATAAAGAAAGCTGAGCACTGAAGAATTGATGCTTTTGTACTGTAGTGTTGGAGAAGACTCTTGAGAGTCCCTTGGACTGCAAGGAGATCCAACCAGTCCATCCTAAAGGAAATCAGTCCTGAATATTCATTGGAAAGACTGATGTTGAAGCTGAAACTCATACTCTGGCCACCAGATGCGAAGATCTGACTCATTTGAAAATACCCTGATGCTGTGGAAGATTGAAGGTGGGAGGAGAAGGGTAGACAGAGGATGAGATGGTTGGATGGCATCACCAACTCAATGCACATGAGTTTGAGTAAGCTCCGGGAGTTGGTGATGAACAGGGAAGCCTGGCGTGCTGCAGTCCATGGGGTTGCAGAGTTGGACACGACCGAGCAACTGAACTAACTGTATTTTATATTTTTTGTTAACATTATTAACATTATAATTAATATTATATTAATATTATCTTCCATTTGAGTAAGCTTTACTATTTATAAAGCACACTCCAGTGTTCTTGCCTGAAGAATCCCAGAGGCAGGGGAGCCTGGCGGGCTACTGTCTCTGGGGTCACACAGAGTCGGACACGACTGAAGCGACTTAGCAGTAGCAGCAATATTTATATATTAAAAGGCTTCCCTGGTGGCTCAGTTCACTTGTGAAGAAGCCTCTTGCAAATACAGGAGATGCAGGAGACTGCCGCAGTTCAATCCCTGGATCAGGAAGATCCCCTGAAGGAGGAAATGGCAAACCACTCCAGTATTCTTGCCTGGGGAATCCCATAGACAGAGGAGCCTGGTAGGCTATAGTCCACGGGGTCACAGAGATTTGGACACGATTGAGCGACTGAGCACATCCGCACGTGCTATTTATGTATTATGTTGTTTGATCCACTCAATCGTCCTTTATAAAGTAGGCAGAGAGAGGTATAATTATCCACATTAGACTGATGAGAAACTGAGATTTAGAAAGATTAAGTGGCTACCAGATTGCTCAAGTAGTAAGTGTCATAAAGATGACAATTTTTTGAGGACAAAAATTATTTTTTTGTGGTCCCAAGAGTGGATATGAGTCAAACGCTGGTACTTCTTTTTCACACTTGAATATCATCTGTACATTGTAATCTGAAGGCAGTCTTCTGGAGAATTATTTCTTGGGAGTCTGTTTTTTTTGGGGTACTGTTCAGGCCTTCAACCAATTGGATGAGTACTAGAGCCTTCAAAAGGAGAGTGCAAAATCCCTTCTTGGAAAATTAACCAAGACAGCTCCTCTCCCACTCTCCCAGTCTTAATCCTGGCAGTGCACTTTGCCTGCTTCTTAGAGGTTTCCATCAGGATTGTTCTCATCATTTTCTGCTGCTTCTTTTTACTCTTTAAGGCTTTGGTGGTTCTAACGTCTGTATGAACCGTTGTGATAACAGTGGTCTTATTTCTCCCAACTCCAGAAGACACTTTAGCCTTCTTCCTCCAAATACCCTTCAGGACTTCTCTTTAGAATTCAGCTTTGCCCCTAGTTCAAAGTCTGCCTTTGTCCTACCCAGATGGCAGCTAGCATGCTCTAGAAAAATTAAAAATTCACCTAATAGGAAATAAAATTTTTTTAGCAGAAAACACAGCTGTGTCATCTTTTGCTTGCATGAGTATAGGCTCTTATAGGCCAACTTCCCTGTAAAAATCCTATTGTTTGCCTGGTTTCCCACTGTAATTACTATTAGCTCCCCTTTCACTCTCAGAAGTGTCTCAGATTACACAATAAACTGAATGGCCATCCTACTCAGATGACATCTCTCCATGGGAATTCAACATATATGTTTTAGAATAACTGGTAGCATTTGGTGCCTCTCAGCATTAGTTAGGTAATGTTAATCAGGAAGCTTATTAAAAATAGATTTCAAGCGCCTCTGCTCCCCTCCCCACAGAAAACTACAGAAACAGCATTTTTATTTTTAAAAACGCATTTTATTGTATATTGGAGTAGAGCTGATGAGCAATGTTGTGATAGTTTCAGAGGGACAGCAAAGGGACTCAGCCACACATTCACATGTATCCCTTCTCCCCCAGGCTCCCCTCCCATCCAGGCTGCCACATAAACATTGAGCGGAGTTCCCTGTGCTATACAGTATGTCCTTGTTGGTTATCCATTTTAAATATAGCAGGGTATACGTATCCATCTCAAACTCCCTAACTATCCCTCCCCGTCATCTCTCCCCTCTGGCAACCATAAGTACGTTCTCTGCATGTCAGTGAAACAGCATTTTTAGAGTAGAGATAAAGCATCTGTATTTTGAGTATGTTCCCCAGTGATTCTGATCATGTTCTTCTACAGACTTTGGGGCTTACTCTTCTGGAGTATTTCTGCTCTATCCCCTTGGTAGCTTCATGACCTTGGGCAGATTCTTCAGTTGCTCTAAATCTAATTTCACCTGTGAGGATAGGCAAGCTGCTATAAAAAGCACCCAGAGAATCTCAGTGACTTAACACAACATAGGTTTATTTCTCATTTGTGCCATGGTCCAGCACAGGCTGGATGGCGTTTCCGCCTCACACAGGAAATCAGGTCTAGATTCCTTCCATCAGGTGCCACCAAACCCTGCAGAGTTTCCTGCTGGATCCTATGAGCCAAGCTGGAGAATGAGAGAAAAGAGAGGACAAGGAGCATCATGCAGGACTGTCAGGGCCAGACCTGGAATGGTACACACGACATCCATAGTCTATTGGCTTAAACATAGGAACATGGTTGCCCCTAACCATAAAAGATGACAGAAATGCCATGTCTCTGTATATCCAGGAGAAAAGTAAGGGATTGGATTTGGTCCCTGCCGTAGACCCCTATTCTGGTCATCAAATGTTTGCTGATGCTTAGTCCTTTACATAGACAGTCCGCAGGAGACAACCCAAATCCTAGAGCCCTTCCAGTGCCTGCTGCTAGTTTCCATCCAGGATTGCCAAGGGATGCACAGTCCTCCCCATCAAGTCCAGATGCTACCCTCTTCTTGTCTAGAGATCTGTGCGTGCATGCCTGCTCAGTCACTCAGTTGAGTCATGTCTGACTCTCTGCAGTGCTATGGACTATAGCTGACCAGGCTCCTCTGTCCATGGGATTTCCTAGACAAGAATACTGGAGTGGGTTGCCATTTCCTCCTGCAAGGGATCTTCCTGACCCAGGGATCCACAAGCATCTTCTGCAGCTCTGGCATTGGCAGACAGATTCTTTACCACTGAGCCACCTGGGAAGCCCCTAGAAATTTTAACTTTAGATCAAGAAGACAACTTATATTTCCCTTCCCCAATGCCCACCCAATATACAGTGATGGGTGAAGGGAACGGTATTCTCAAAAGAAATCCCACATGGCTCAGACGGTAAAGCGCCTGCCTACAATGTGGGAGACCTGGGTTCAATCCCTGGGTCAGGAAGTTCCCCTGGAGAAGGCAATGGCACCCCACTCCAGTATTCTTGCCTGGAAAATCCCATGGACGGAGGAGCCCGGTAGGCTACAGGCCATGGGGTTGCAAAGAGACGGACACGACTGAGCGACTTCACTTCAGAAAGCAAACACTCAGCATTTGACTATGACTAGAAGGGCAGGAAAAGGTTCCCTTCCTTGAGGTTAGAGATGTGTTTTCATTAGACCTTAATTTGGCTTTCTGGGAAGCATTACTTTGTCCCTCATTCTCTGGTCCTTGACTTACACTTTGTGGTGTTTTTCCCCAGTTGATAATCTCTCTGTCCTTGGCTTAAGAGAGCACTGGGGTATATGTCTTAGAAGTTTTATAGGAGTCCATTTCCTACTGAAGCAGATTTTGAGGCCCAGTGGCTGTTTTACAACTGGGAAAGTTCTTGCCATCAGTTAGTTGCGTGTGCTCATAGCCACTCCCAAAGTTCTTTCCTGATATAATCCTCAAGTCTGATTTCTAGCTTTCCTGGTTTGCCTCCACCATTTCCCCCTATCCCCCACTCTGTCTTTCTCTCCTTAATGGTGACCACCCTGAACTCATCTGAAACAACATGAAGGAAAGAGTCACATCTAACCTGATTTGGTCAAAAGCCTAAGTCACTTTGTTCAGTTGAGGGATGTTACTAGATCTTTGTCACTCAATCCTTTTCTATGAGTCTTAACTTCGGGAATCTAGAAGCAGTTAGTTTTCCCAAACCTGATGCCCTGAGTTCCTGGACTCATCCTCTCTCCTTCCACTGTAACTTGTAAACTGGCTAGTTGATTTGATTCCTATGTTGTTTTTTGTTGTTGCTGGTGTTTACTTGTTCGTTTTGTCATACCTTGTCAAAGATAGCCAATAATAGCCACACTTCCACTAACACTTTGATATATTCCAACTATTTTTCTTGGCGTTACAGTTCAAATATACATTAATTGTCTTCCAAATTAAAGAAGCTGACAGTTTTACCAAATATTTCACTATATAACATAATCACATTTCTGGGCTTTGGTGTCAGTTTCTTTGCTACCCATTACCCAACTGCTAAGCCAGTGTCATCTATTTTTGGGTTTTGTTTAGGCAGAACCCCTACTTCAAAGCACCAATATAAGTATACGGGCATACTAAGTCGCTCAGTTGTGTCCAACTCTTGCAACCCTGTGGACTATAGCCCTCCAGGCTCCTCTGTCCATAGGATTATCCAGGCAAGAATACTGGACTGGGTTGCCATGCCCTCTTGATCCAAGGATCTTCCTAACCCAAAGATCCAACTCGTGTCTCTTACGTCTTCTGCATTGGCAGGGGAGTTCTTTACTACTAGCGACACTTGGGAAATGCAATACAATATGTGTTAGTCACTCAGTCGTGTCCGACTCTTTGTGACTCCATGGACTGCAGCCTATTAGGCTCCTCTGTCCACGGAATTCTCCAGGCAAGAATACTGGAGTGGGTTACCATTTCTTTCTCCAGGGGGTCTTCCCAACCTCGGGATCAAACCTGGGTCTCCTGCATTTCAGGTGGATTCTTTACCATCGGAGCCACCAGGGAAGCCCTCAATACAAGTATGGTGGTGGTGGTTTAGTAGCTAAGTATATGTGCTATCTAATATAACAAAATAACCAAAATAGACTTTTATTTCTTGCTTATGTCACCAAGGTATACTCTGCTCCACACACATGTTCAGGTACCCAGGCTCCTTTTATTAAATGGTTCTAATGTTCCCTTAGTGCCTTTATGCTCTCTCTGGATCCTTTATATCTGCTCAGCAGATAAGGGGTGAGAAGCAGCCTGGAGGATTAGGTGGGAGATTTTAATGGGTCAATAGTTTATATGTTTATACCCATATTCTCCTAGCTATACCTGACTGCAAGAATGCCTGGGATATACAGTCAGGGAGAAAAGAGAAGTTATTTGATAACTAGTAACTGGCCAGCCTTTGTTTGCCTTATCTGTGAAATGGGGATAATCATAATATCTACCTCATAAGATTGTTGCGGGATTACATAAAATAATTGATGGAAAAAACAGTCTGGCATAGACTCACAGTAAATAACCAACATATACTATTTTTTCCATCATTATTATGCATATTTTCAGTATTGGCCAAAGTTAAATATTCTCTGTGAGATGTTTCTACCTAACTTGAAATGATTAAGCTCTCAACTGTCCAACCTCCTCACGAAGAGACAAAATCCACCCGAGGTGAATTCCTGCCTCAGAAATCAGGCTCTTCTAGGGAATTCACAGATAAAAGACATTAAACTCTTTTTATAAAGAGGGTCACACTGGTGAAGACACGCCACAGTAAGTCATTGTGTGAGAGGACAAAACAGCAGGAAATGGACCTCACTGTGGTCAAGAGTAACGGTATAGATGTCTGGAGAGAAGGTATAAACTGCTGAAATTCTGAGCTAGCAATCACCACTGAGAACAGAGAGCAATCTACAAGTATGTGAGTCTTGAGCCCCCACTGTGTGTCTGGACCTTGACCGAGGGTCAGAGGAGAAGGGCAGGCACACAGCTGCAATGGATCCCAAGAGCCTGGGACCCATGACATTCATTTCTGATTGTTTGGAAGACGTTTCTCCAAAACATTATCAATAATGGCTTGTTTCCCTAGGTTCACTCACAAAAGCCTATTTTACAATCAGAGTTCATTTTAAAAAGTTCTCATTAATGTAGTGGTAAGAGTCTACATTCCTGGTTTTCAGTTATCGTTTTTTGGCTTGACAGCCATATGGCATTTTGAAAAATCACTCAACCTTCAGATTCTGTTTATACTTACTAAAGGGAATAATGCTGTGATGGGTTTTGTACTATGTCAGCTTAGCTAAGCTGGAACTATGTTTCCCTGAATTTCCTTCTCTGCACAGTTTTGGATTGCCATGAGCCCTGAGAGACATTGATTTGGAAGATGGAAGTGAACCAGATGCCACGTTCTTAAGCTCAGAATTAGGGGCAAGACACCAGGTGCCATTGTAGCTCATGTAATTTGTCTCTGATCTCATTTTGATGATCCAGAGTCACAGACAGGCTTGCAGCTGCTGTAGCCCTAACTGAGTCTTCCTTTTGTTTTTCCAGCTACTTAGTCAGTTGCATGTGTGGCTTTGTTATGGAAGTTTCCAACTTCTCCTGGAGATCATCTGCATCGTCAAAGCTGAGGGGTTAGAAAGAGTGTAAGACCAAGGCAGAGAAAATTCAGCCACTGAAATGCCATGTAATGTCAGCATCCCATGGTTAATATCATCCTCTTCTTCACTCTGACCACCTGAAGCCTCCAATCTGATGCTTCATTCTCCCATTTTGAACAAAAGTCAGATTCACAACTTTACCCCACCCCTCTGGGCTGTGAAGCCACACGTATTAGGCTTTTCAAGAGCTTATCTGTCTAGTAGCTTTAAAAAATAGTCATAAAAGCTCATCTTCTGTGCTGGTCTCCCTTATTCAATATTTTATTTTTCTCACTGAGATGCTGGCTGTCTGGTGTTACAAAGGCCCAGAGTGAGACTTACTCTCATAGAAAATTAGACTGAGACTATTTGGGGCATTTTATCACTGGAGTTGGAATGGGTGGGAGCTGTTTAGTGGTGAATAGAATGCTGTCTGCAGAGAGAAGATACTAGTGAGACCATGGATGTGCAGAAGGTAAAGCAGGAGGAAAGCAGGAATGAGAAAGAGGGAGTGCCTTTGGGAGAATTTTCTTTCTGCTTTCCTTATCTAACAGTAGACCCATCACCAAACATTCTGTCCAAAAATGGGTGAGTTGGTTTCCTGTGGCTACCATATGAATGACCACAAGCTATTTGTATCATTTTTTTTTAGATTCCGGATAGAAGTAATATCATGTAATATTTGTCTTTCTCTGACTTACTTCACTTAATATGATAATCTTTCGGTTCATCCCTGTTGCTGCAAATGGCATTTTTTCATTTTTTTATGGCTGAGGAATATTCAGTTGTATATATGTACCACATCTTCTTTATCTGTTCCTCTGTTGATGGACATTCAGGTTGCTTCCATGTTTTGGCAATTGTAAACAGTGCTGAAATGAGCACCAAGGTGCATACATTTTTCAAATTATGGTTTTCTCCAGATGTATATCCAGGAGTGGGATTGCTGGATCATATGGTAGCTCTATCTTTAGTTTTTAAGGAACCCCCCATACTGTTTTCCATAGAGGTTGTACGAATTTACATTCCCACCGTCAGCGTAGGAGGGCTCCCTTTTCTCCACACCATCTCCAGCATTTGCTGTTTGTAGACTTTTTGATGATGGCCATTCTGACTGCTTTGAGGTGATACTTCATTGTAGCTTTGAATTCCATTTCTCTGATAATTAGTGATGTTGAACATCTCTGCATGTGCTTTTTGGCCATCTGTATATCTTCTTTGGAGAAATGTCTATTTAGACCTTCTGCCCATTTTTGATTAGGTTACTTGTTTTTTTACATAGAGCTGCATGAGTTGTTTAAAGTCCAACAATCCATGATGTCAGGGTAAGAATTCTCTGATAGACTGTGAAGCATAGAGGTATATTCCATTTATTAAATCTCTTTTGTGAACATTGTTAAGAGTCCTTATGATGGAGAAATATGTGATTATTCTGTAGAGTGTATTTTTTCCAAATTTCTGACTCTAGCTAGTGTAAAAACCTACATAACTAGAAGATTCTTCAACACATAGGTTATACATAATGAATAAAACATCAGGCAATAAGGAAGCAGATAGTACTAACAGCCTCCAAAATCAGGATCATCTGCACATTTTTCTCTATTCATCCTCCCATTCTTTCTCCTCTAACACCTACAAAAGAATTTGAGTCACTTATTTTCCATCTTCCTTCTTGCCTATAATCTCCAAAGATTTGCAATATTGCCATATACTGGAATAATATTTCTTTCAAAAAACTGCCAAGAAGCTTATTATGTTAGTCTCTATCAAAGGGATGGGTTTTTTTTTTTGTTTTTTTTTTTTTTCCCTACTTCTAACCGTGCTTCATTTTCCTTGCCTTCCTGTCTCTGGAAACAATTCTTAAGAAATAAATAAGCAAACAATGGAATACACTGAGAAGAAGTAATGAGGAAAACATGTTAACAAAAATGTGAATGCAACTTAGAAGATGAGACTGTATTTAAATATAGCCTGCTGATTAAGGTTTAGTGTTTGTTCTTTTTTTTTTTGAGCAGTTTATAAAGACATTTGCTGGTAACACAGATGTGCCAACAGGCTTCTCAAGTAAATATTGACTTCAGTTGACAAAGCCTGACATTTTCTCTGGTTTTTCTGACACTAGCAAGACACTTGCTTCATAGTATGTGCGGGAAGGTAGAGGGTAAATAAGCAAGCAGATGGTTACTGACTCTACAGGAAAAATGGGCAGTAGTCCACAGAGAACACAGCTCCCACAGCCGTGGTTCCCAAACCTGGGGCAGAAGATAGAAAATACATACAGGTTCCCAGCCAGGTTTTAATTCAGAAAGTTAAGTGATTGCCCAGGCATCTGTATATTTAAGCTTTGATATACAGGCAGGTTTGGAATTACAGCCCTAAAGGCTTCTATCTAGCACTGTTATAACTACTGGCCCAGCACCTACGTCAGCAGAGCTCTTGGGGGCCAAGATGGAATAAGATGTGAAGGATGCACTAACCTTATGTTCTACAGAGAAGGTCCCTCAAGGTTATGGTTGAAGCACATGGCCACTGTGTCTATTTCTTGCATAAAGAGTGGAATTTATCCCATGGGCTGCCAATTTGGCACCCATTTGGAGCATTAAATTCACTTAGCAAGTCAGAAAGGGAAGCTTTTTAAAAACACCGTTTCAGTTAGGATAAATTTCAACTATGGCTTATACTCTCTTTTTTTAAAAATTAATTTATTTTTAATTGAAGGATAGTTGCTTTACAATATTGTGTTCGTTTTTGCCATATATCAACATGAATCAGCCTTAGGTATACCAATGTCCCCTTCCTCTTGAACCTCCTTCCCACCTCCTTTCTTTACTGCAGATAGCTGTGACTACTCAGACCTGAATAAGGGCATCTAACTACACCTTATATTTTAAATATCACAGATCTAAATAGTCTTTTGAAGATCAGTCAGTCAACCCTATTCAGGAAATGCCAACCACAGTGAGAATAATGGATAAGCCACTGCAGGTCATCAGACATGGGTTTGAACACATCAACTTACTTCTTACTGGCTGTGACTGTGGGCACAAATACTTCATACCAGTTCTTCAGTGTCTTGCTCTGTAAAATGGAGGTAACCACAAGACTTATCATACAGGGTTATCAATAAGTTATAATAACATGTAATACATGTAAAGCTCCTGCTGCTGCTGCTGCTAAGTCACTTCAGTCATGTCCAACTCTGTGCGACCCCATAGACGGCAGCCCACCAGGCTCCTCCATCCCTGAGATTCTCCAGGCAAGAATACTGGAGTAGGTTGCCATTTCCTTGTCCATGTAAAGTTCCTATACTATTTTTAAATGTTTCAATTTTATACTGGAGTATAGTTGATTAACAATATTGCATTCATTTCAAGCATATGGTGAAGTGATTCAGTTATACATGTATCTATTTTATATATATATATGTGTGTGTGTGTGTATATATATACACACACATTATTTTCCCATTTAGGTTATTACAAAATATTGAGCAGAGATCCCTGTGCTATACAGTAGGTCCCTGTGGGTTATCTATTTTAAATATAGCAGTGTATACATGTCAATACCAAACTTCCAATCTGTTCCTCCCTGCCACCCTTCCCCCTTGGTAACTATAAGTTTGTTCTCGAAGTCCATGAATTTGTTTCTTTTTTGTAGGTAAGTTCATTTGTATCAATTTTTTTAGATTCTGCATATAATCGATGTCATATGATATCTGTCTTCCTCTGGCTGATTTACTTCACTTATGATAACCTCCATGTCCATCCATGTTACTGCAAATGGCATTATTTCACTCTTTCTTAATGGCTGAGCAACATTCTATTGTATATACATATATAAGAAGAAGACCCACATCTTTATCCATTCATCTGTCGATAGGCATTTGAGTTGCTTCCATGTCTTAACTATTGCAAACAGTACTGCAATGAATACTGGAATGCATGTTTACTTTTGAACTATGTTTTTTTTTTTTTTTCCAGATATATGCCCAGAAGTGGGATGACTGGATCATATGTTAGCTCTATTCTTAGTTTTTTAAGGAGCCTCCATACTGTTCTCCATAGTGGCTGTGCAATTTACATTCCCACCAACAGTGTAGGAGGGTTCCCTTTTCTCCACACCCTCTCCAGCATTTAAAACTCCTATATCATTATCTGGTTCATATTAAGCAATAAAAATATAAGCTATTAAAAGTGTTATTATTGGTATTATATCTGGCAGATAGCCAATACTCAATACATCATGATGATGATCATGATGGTGTCAACTGAGGTTATTCCTTCAGCCCACCATCTCCACCACCACCACCTCTGAGGACCTCAAAGAGAAGCAATTAGACATACTGCTCTTCAGAGTCAAGTTCATATATGATGGATTGTGAAATAACTCAGGGCAGAGAGGAGCCAACAATCTTCCCTCTGCATAATAAAGCTGATGAAAGTATTTCACAAGAAAGAGAGTCAAAGTTATGTCAGTGGGAGGAACAACAACATCTCTTTGCAGATCAAAAAGAGCAAAGTCAAATCTTCAGTTCACCAAGGGCATCTAGCTACTGTCTGGAGAAGAAACTCTGGCGCTTCTGCCTCCTCATACATGAGACTAGATCCTGAAGGACAAGCAAACACAGGGGTGGTCCCCCACCCATTCATCATTGACATTCAGTGATGAAGGCTGTGGAATTTTTAAGACCTGAGACTGAGCTTGGAACTTAAAGATTTCCAAATGAGAGGGAATTCTAAAGGCAGATGAAAGTACTAGAAGTGGAAAGGAATGAAAGAGTAAGAATTCTTAGTAGAGGGAGATGAGTAGAAAGTTTAGGATCAAGAGAAGTCTGCAAGGCACCCTCACATTGCCTGGGAAATATCAAGGTAAGCCTTTCCCAGCAGGCCTAGGCAGTGAGACTTTGATCTTTGTGTGATCCAGAGAAGACAATGAAATAACCTGGGGGAGAATGCCAATTCTTCCTCCATCTTTCAAGATTCCAAAGTGTGTGTATTGTGGTGGGGGTGAGGGATTATACACGTATCCAAATAGTTATGGAATACCAGCTGGGTGTCCCTACAACTCATCTCCATCCTGACACTGTCGACCTGGAGACAGTTAAGGGCTCAGTCCCACATTTTCAGATGCCATTCTCAAGTCCAGGCTGTTACCTGGGCTTCTGACTGACCAGCTGTGGAGTTCCCACAACCTCCTCCTCAGGTCCCATTAATTTGGTGGAATGGCTCAACTCAGAGAAACATTTTACTTATGGAAAAGATGCATAGGGCAAGGTATGAGAAAAAGGCATATAACTTCCATGCCCTCCCCACTTACCACATGCTTACCACTCTCCATAAATCTCCACATATTCACCAACATGGAAGCTCTCCAAATCCGAACCCTTTGGGTTTTTATGGAGGATTCATTATATAGGCACAATTGATTAAATTGTTGGCCATTGGCAACTGATTAAACCCCCAGTCTGTCTCTCTTCCCCAGGGTCAGGGGTTGGGACTAAATGTTCCAACTTTTGAATCACATGGTTCATTTTTCTGGCAACTGGCCCCAACCTTAGCTGCAGTCCAAATATCACCTCATTAACATAACAAAAGGCACAAGCCCTGCTTTATGGCTCTTATCAGGAAATTCCAAGTGTTTTAGGAGCTCTGTACCAGAAATGGGGATGAAGACCACACAAACTTTTCTTATTATAAATTGCAATCCTCTTCCCCACTCTACAGAACTTTGGTCAACTAAAGCCCTTCATTAAAAATTGTCTCATACTGAAAAGGGAATCCTCCTATACTGTTGGTAGAAATATAAGTTGGTACAGCCACTATGGAAAACAGTATGGAGAATCCTCAGAAAACTAAAAATAGAGTTGCCATATGACCCAGCAATTCCCGAGGCATATATCTGAACAAAACTATAATTCAAAAAGATACATGCACTCCTATGTTCATAGCAGCATTGTTTATAATAACGGAGATATGGAAACAATCTAATTGTCCATCAACAGATGGATAATGAAGATGAATATATATATATATGTATGTATAATGGAATATTACTCAGCAATGAAAAGAATACCATTTGCAGCAACATGGTTAGACCTGGAGATTATCATACTAGGTGAAGTAAGTCAGAAAGAGGAAGACAAATACCATATGATATCACTTATAAATGTAATCTAAAATATGACACAAATAAACTTATCTACAAAACAGAAACAGAATCACAGGTGTAGAGAACAGAATTGTGGTTGCCAAGAGGGAGGGAGGTGGTAGAGGAACAGAGTGGGTATTTGGAGTTAGCAGGTTCAACCTATCACATATAGAATGGATAAATAACAAGGTCCTACAGAGTAGCACAGGGAGCTACACTCAATATTCTGTGATAAACCATAATATAATAATATAATAACCATATATAATATATAATATGTGATAAGCTATCATATAATATAAACCAAAATATAGAAACAATTAAAAAAGAATGTATATACATGTGTAACTGAGTCACTTTGCTGTATAGCAGAAATTAACAAAATATTGTAAATCAACTGTATGTCAATAAAAAAATTTTTTTAATGTCTCATAACTTTATTGAAGTCCAGTGTGGCGTTACCTCAGGGAGAGTCATAAGGGACAGTGTTTCCTGTTTCATGGGTTCCACCCCCCAACTATGGCTCAGAGGACAGCAAGAAGTAACAATTCACAGCCTGTCATCCCGCACTACCCTGAATGATCAAAAAGGATAGCTGGAGACACCACTGTGAACAGAAAAGGGAGGGGCTTACTTATATCAGTAGTTGATTGATAGTTGTTTTGATAGATGCTAGGAGTCAGACACGACTGAGTGACTTCACCTTACTTTTCACTTTCATGCATTCGAGGAGGAAATGGCAACCCACGCCAGTGTTCTTGCCTGAAGAATCCCAGAGACGGGGGAACCTGGTGGGCTGCCGTCTACGGGGTCGCACAGAGTCGGACACGACTGAAGCGACTTCGCAGCAGCATGGGACCTAAGGGCTTCCCAGGTGGCACTAGTGGTAAAGAACCTGCTCACCAGTGCAGGAGGCACAAGAAAAATGTGTTCAGTCCCTGGGTGGCGAAGGTTCCCTGGAGGTGGGCAGGGCAACCCACTCCAGTATTCTTGCCTACATCCACGGGCTACACTCCATGCGGTCGCAAAACATTGAACAGGACTGGAGCAACTGAGCATGCACACACGCGTGGGACCTAAAGGCAGCACAAAGTATGTTACATGCAAAACTTTCCAGGGTTCAAATAATTAAAGCTTTGAACATATTACCAAAAGCGTTTGTTAATTTCCCATTTCAGGAACGCTTTTAAATACGTAGACCGTCATCTCGCACAGTTTCATTTTTAATTTTGCTTACATGTAAGAAGCTACCCTCAGATTTTTTAGGTTAAGCTCCTTGTGCTTATATATTACCAGCATGGGGAAAAAAAGCCATATAAAACGTGACAATAGTCAAAATAGGTTCATATCAATTTTACCCTCAAAACCTGCTATGAGCAAATGAAAACACTGGGATTCACAAAATTTAACATAACCTGGGTCACAAAGCTCCTGTAGAATTTTGACTTATCCAAGGCTCCTGACCTCAGTCTCACACCTGTTCTCTGGGTCATTCTGAGCCGCACTGTAGGGAGGGGTCAGTAGTGATTCAAAGTTACTTCCTTGACTAGAGATACTTCTAGGAGAAAGGAGCATTGAACACAAACGTCCCTATGTAGTTTTAATACATTTGAATTAAAACATAAAAATTCAGCTTATCATACAAATAATGTTTTTTTATGTTTCTGTTTTGTTTTTTCGCTCAAATTGTTATTGAAATCCTTTAGGTACTCAAATATTCCCCAACTCCCTTCTGTGAAGAACACTGAGCTAAATGCTATGATGGAAGGCAGAGGTGGTCTGTCTCATAGAAGGATGGATGTTTGGCTTTTGCACAAGGACACAGGGGCCAGGACAGTAAATCAGAGTTTATTTCAGCTGAGGTCCCCTTGTTCCTGGACAGGGGAAAAAAGTACAGTTAAACAGATAGGATTAGTTTGTATCATGGTCAAAAGTAGAATTCAAACTTTGATATTCAAGACAGCTTGAAAGGCAGAAAGTACCACCCAGGTTCCAACATGAAGACTGGACTAACTTGGTCAGCAAAGCAGGCTTTAGCCACTGAGGATGACTGAACCCATGTTGCTCTGATTCTACCACAAGACTTAAACCAGTGACCCCTGAGATCTACTTGGTCAAAATATTTTTTAAAGTAGGACCTGCCCATAGCATCCATTTTACTTCCTCAGCATCAGGCTGGGTTCCCACCCTTATTATTAACATCTGGTGGTACTACTATATCTACAGAAGTTTTGTAAGTGTGTGTGTATGTAACAGAGAAAAACAAAGGTGACTCCATACTGGATTCATTCCTTTATATTCTATTGCTACAAGTTAATCACTGAAGGGATGTTGCCTGTAGCTTAAAGTATACACAATGAACCATCTCTGAGAACTCTGCCTCCCATACTTGAGCTTAAACTGAAATGCCTTTGTTTAGCTCACAGGAAACATCAGATGTGGACCAGGCCCACCTATAAATGGCTGCAAGAAAGAAGAGATTAACACATCCCCTTTGATTCTGGTCAGAACCAGGAAATATTTGCAACGACTTGTCTCCTTTTTTAACTTTATCTCCTTACCTCCCCCTCTTTGTTTTATAAAAGACACAAGCATCCAAACCCAGGCAAGATGGTACTTTGGGACACTGGTCTACCGTCTTCCTGGTCATCTGGTTTTCTTTATAAAGGTCGCCATTCCTTGCCCCCCAAATCCATCTCTTGATCTACTGGCCTGTTGTATGGCGAGCAGTATGAGCTTGAACTCAGTAGCATGTGTGAGGGAGAGAGAAATAGAGACAGAGAATGAAGGAGAGATGATCTCTCACTCAGCACTGCACCCCCTGCCCCCAGTCTCTGCAGCGCTTCCAACTCTAGGGCCTGAGACTCACAGAGAATCCCAAATTTCAGTCCTTATTCCTTAGTCTTCATAGATATACTACACACTTTGAAGTGCTGAGTTAGTTTGTAAGAAACTGAAATAGAAGAATTGTGTAGAAGAGTAATGAGAAAGAAAATTTCAAAGATAAGGTTTGGGCCAAATTCTGAGAACCGGAATGATAGGCCAAGGGAAGTTTTTGAGAAACATAGTGTTTTTTTTTTTTTTTTTTTTCTTTTCTTTTAGAAACACATTTTAGAAACTATCTGGGTGTTTAGCTTCTGTAAACCAAAGATATATGCAGCCAACTGCTCTTCAGCCAATGATTTTGACAGCATTTAAACATTGTCTTTGTACATTTGCCACAATTTATGCAAAGAATGCATTTCCTGAAAGTTATGTTTAAGTTACATGTTGCAAATCAAATCACATTTTAAATGTACTCAGGGACCTTGCTATTTAAAGAGCATTTTGTCTACTGAACACATGTGCATATGAGTGTGTGTGTGTGTGTGTGTATACTAAATTCATCTTGGCTTACAAATTGGATAAAACTGTGGCTTACTCACCCACTAAATTTACCGTTTTTAAAACTCTTGATTTTCTGTTGTTTTCAAGGAGTTCAATGGCCTGATACAGAAAAAAAAAAACAAAAAAACTACTGCCCTAATTATTTGCCTAACTTTCAGACAGGAAAACGCCAGTTCATTGTCATTTACTTCATGCCCACAATAAGTATCTGAGGTGTCAGAATGTCTGGTGACAGTGTGTTTTATTTTTAAGAGTATAAGAGGGAGGAGGGAAAGAACTTCTTGGAATCTTCCCAAAGTCTATGTGAAATGCTGTTTGTCTGTTTTGAAGGACACGGTGAGCTGGTGAAACCAGGGAGGGGAGGAAGAGACTGTTCAAGGCAATGGCCTGCTGGCGGGAGGAGGAGGTTGCTAAATCCAGCTTGGAGGAACTCCACACATCAAAGAACTGGTTTGCTGAAGCTCCACTCCCAGGCCTTTCTGAATCACTCAGCTCAGCCAGACACAATAAGCCTGTTGCTTGAACTACCCAGCCCATGTCTCCAGTTTCCCCTTTTGCTTTGTCAGCAGGAACCTTATCCATGTGCATATAAGCACTGCTCACATTTGCATGCAAGAGCCATCTGTTTATTTTGCACAGGCTGGCTGAGACCTTCTCTGAATATTTTTCTGGTCATCTTGATCTTGAACAACCCTTTAACTACTCCCATCTCAAGGCTCTTTCTCACAAGACTTTCTGTTCTGGGATAATGTGTCCCAGGGCAAAGATTAGGACTATGCCAGGGAGATAAAAATGTTGCCAGAGCAGTGGTGGGACCATGCCCATCCCACCTGCCCTGGCTGTGCTTGTTTACAAGCTCCCCACTTGGCCACACCACCTCCCTCTCCATGCATATTCATCATGCATCACAAACCATGACCGAATGTGGGGGCAGGGGTCATTCAGCCAATCATAACTGTACAACTGGAGACTATTTATCAACCCTGGAACAAATTCATATCAAACTAGAGGTTATATTGATGAGACGTTTAAATATTCATTTAATTCAGCTCAATGACTAAAGAATTCCATTAATTATCTAAAATTCTGTCTATTGGTTTGACTGCTGTTTTACAAAGTTAACTGACTCTTTAGTTCATGTTGATATATCCTGTGAGTAGCTTCTTCTCAAAAGTAGAATATTTCCCTGCTCAAGCTCAACGTGTCCTTGGAGAGTTCAGGGAAACGAAGGAAAGGACCTCAAGACCTTATGGAAAGAGCAAATGGGGAGAGGGTTGGCTTAGAAGAATGGTTCATATTTTTTATTTTTGCATATTGCACTTGTAATCACAGAGTCTAAGAATACTGACGTGTGATGAGGAGTGGGATTTCATGCACAAAGCAGGAATACAAGTAACTAAAATTTCACACTGGAGTAATTATAATATCACATTCTTTTCCAATATTATTCCCTCATTGGCATTCATTCAAATAA
Organism: Bos indicus x Bos taurus; assembly: GCF_003369695.1. Lineage (NCBI taxonomy): Eukaryota > Metazoa > Chordata > Mammalia > Artiodactyla > Bovidae > Bos > Bos indicus x Bos taurus. Next base: position 23,255,846 of record NC_040091.1, on the reverse strand, counting down.
ATCCCTCAGTAAAAGCCACTTATACCAATACTGTATAAGAAAAGAAGCCTGACCTTCTAATAATTTCCAGATGGTCTCACATAATTCATAACAACTGAACACTTATTAAGTGCAGGTGTTGTATTAAGGACTTTGAAAATGTTATCTTGTTTAATTAATCATTATTTCCTTTCACCTACTAACTTTAGGCTTTTTCTGTTTCTAGTTCCTATAAATTTAAAGTTTGGTGGTTTATTTGAAATCTTTCTCATTTTTTGAGATAAGCCTGTATTACTATCAGCTTCCATCTTAGAACAGCTTTTGCTGTATCCCATAGATTTTAAAATGTTACATTTCCAGTTTCATTTTTCTCAACATGTATTTTATTTCCCCTTTGATTCCTTCATTATCCCATTGGTTTTAGTACCAAGTTGTTTAGTCTTCACCACCCATGTCTTTTCCAGTTTTCTTCTTGTTGATTTCTATTTTTATACCATTGAAGCTAGAAAAGCTGCTTGATATGCCTTTATTATTTGTTTATCTTTTCCAGTGATATTTTTACATTCACATATTTTCTTACTATTGATTAATCAGTGCTTTTTCTTTTTGACTTAGAGAAGTCTCTTTAACCTGTCTTGTAGGATTGGATTGGTGGTGATGAACTCCTTTATTGTTATTTAGTTGCTAAGCTGTGTCTGACTGTTTGCAACCCCATGAACCACAGCACACCAGGCTTCCCTGTCTTTCACTATCTCCCAGAGTGTGCTCAAATTCATGTCCATTGAGTCAATGATGTCATCCAACTATTTCATCCTCTGTTGCCCTCTTCTCCTTTTGCCTTCAATCTTTCCCAGCATCGGGGATTTTTCCAATGAGCCAGCTCTTCGCATCAGGTGGCCAAATATTGAAACTTCAGCTTCAGCATCAGTCCTTCCAATGAATATTCAGGACTGATTTCCTTTAGGTTTGACTGGTTGGATCTCCGTGTTGTCCAAGGGACTCCCAAGAGTCTTCTCCAACACCACAGTTCAAAAGCATCAATTCTTCAGTGTTCAGCTTTCTTTATGGTCCAACTCTCATATCCATATATGACTCCTGGAAAAACCATAGCTTTGAATAGACAGACTTTTGTTGGTAAAGTAATATCTCTGTTTTTTAATATGCTTTCTAGGTTTGTCATAGCTTTTTTCCCAAGGAGCAAGCGTCTTGCTTACCTGGAAAGCTCTTATTCTCTTCTTCAATTCTGAATGATAACCTTGTCATGCAGAGAATTTGTGGTTGGAAATTTTTTTCTTTTTGGCATTTTGAACATGTCCTGCCACTCCGTCTACCCATAAAGTTTCTGCTGAAAAACCTACTGATGGACTTACAGGGTTTCTCTTGTACATAATAAATTGCTTTTCTCTTGCTTTTAAAGTTCCTTCATTATGCTTAGCTTTTGCTACTTTAAGTATAATGTGTCTCAGTGTATTTCTCTTCGGATTCATCTTATTTGGAACTCTAGGCTTCCTGGACCTGGATGTCTGTTTCCCTCCCCAAACTAGGAAATTTTCCAGCCATTATTTCTTCAAGTAATTTTTCAGACCCTTTCTCTCTCTTCTCTTTACAGGATCCCTGTAAAATGAATGTTATTCTGCTTGAAAGTCCTGGAGATCCCCTAAGGTATTCTCATTTCTTTCAGTTCAGCTCATCGCTCAGTCGTGTCTGACTCTTTGTGATCCCATGAACCACAGCACGCCAGGTCTCCCTGTCCATCACCAACTCCCAGAGTCCACCCAAACCTATATCCATCAAGTCGGTGATGCCATCCAGCCATCTCATCCTCTCTCGTCCCATTATCCTCCTGCCCTCAATCTTTCCCAGCTTCAGGCTCTTTTCAAATGAGTCAGCTCTTCGCATCTGGTGGCCAAAGTATTGGAGTTTCAGCTTCAACATCAGTCTTTCCAATGAACACCCAGGACTGATCTCCTTTAGGATGGACTGGTTGGATCTCCTTGCAGTCCAAGGGACTCTCAAGAGTCTTCTCCAACACCACAGTTCAAAAGCATCAATTCTTCAGTGCTCAGCTTTCTTCATAGTCCAAGTCTCACATCCATACATGACCACTGGAAAAGCCATAGCCTTGACTAGACGGACCTTTGTTGGCAAAGTAATGTCTCTGCTTTTTAATATGCTGTCTAGGGTGGTCATAACTTTCCTTCCAAGGAGCAAGCGTCTTTTAATTTCACGGCTGAAGTCACCATCTGCAGTGAATTTGGAGCCAGAAAAATAAAGTCAGCCACTGTTCCCACTGTTTCCCCATCTATATCCCATGAAGTGATGGGACCAGATGCCATGATCTTTGTTTACTGAATGTTGAGCTTTAAGCCAACTTTTTCACTCTCCTCTTTCACTTTCATCAAGAGGCTCTTTAGCTCCTCTACTTTCTGCCATAAGCGTGGTGTCATCTGCATATCTGAGGTTATTGATATTTCTCGCAGCAATATTGATTCCAGCTTGTGCTTCTTCCAGTCCAGCGTTTCTCATGATGTACTCTGCATATAAGTTAAATAAGCAGAATGACAATATATAGCCTTGATGAACTCCTTTTCCTATTTGGAACCAGTCTGTTGTTCCATGTCCAGTTCTAACTGTTGCTTCCTGACCTGCATACAGGTTTCTCAAGAAGCAGGTCAGGTGGTCTGGTATTCCCATCTCTTTCAGAATTTTCCACAGTTTATTGTGATCCACACAGTCAAAGGCTTTGGCATAGTCAATAAAGCAGAAATAGATGTTTTTCTGGAAGTCTCTTTTTTTTTCCATGATCCAGCGGATGTCTGCAATTTGATCTCTGATTCCTCTGCCTTTTCTAAAACCAGCTTGAACATCAGGAAGTTCATGGTTCACGTATTGCTGAAGCCTGGCTTGGAGAATTTTAAGCATTACTTTACTAGCGTGTAACATGAGTACAATTGTGTGGTAGTTTGAGCATTCTTTGGCATTGCCTTTCTTTGGGATTGGAATCCAGTCCTGTGGCCATTGCTGAGTTTTCCAAATTTGCTGGTATATTGAGTGCAGCACTTTCACAGCATCATCTTTCAGGATTTGAAATAGTTCAACTGGAATTCCATCACCTCCACTAGCTTTGTTCGTAGTGATGCTTTCTAAGGCCCACTTGACTTCACATTCCAGAATGTCTGGCTCTAGGTGAGTGATCACAGCATCGTGATTATCTGGGTCATGAAGATCTTTTTTGTACATTTCTTCTGTGTATTCTTGCCACCTCTTCTTAATCTCTTCTGCTTCTGTTAGGTTCCTACCATTTCTGTCCTTTATTGTGCCCATCTTTGCATGAAATGTTCCCTTGGTATCTCTGATTTTCTTAAAGAGATCTCTAGTCTTTCCAATTCTATTGTTTTCCTCTATTTCTTTGCATTGATCACTGAGGGAAGCTTTATTATCTCTTCTTGCTATTCTTTGGAACTCTGCATTCAAATAGGTATATCTTTCCTTTTCTCCTTTGCTTTTCACTTCCCTTCTTTTCACAGCTATTTGTAAGGTCTCCTCAGACAGCCATTTTGCTTTTTCGCATCTCTTTTTCTTGCGGATAATCTTGATTCCTGTCTCCTGTACAATGTCACAAACCTCCATCCGTAGTTCATCAGGCACTCTATCAGATCTAGTCCCTTAAATCTATTTCACTTCCACTGTATAGTCATAAGGGATTTGATTTAGGTAATACCTGAATGGTCTAGTGGTTTTCTCCAATTTCTTCAGTCAGTCTGAATTTGGCAATAAGGAGTTCATGATCCAAGCTACAGTTGGCTCCCGGTCTTGTTTTTGTTGACTGTATACAGCGTCTCCATCTTTGGCTGCAAAGAATATAATCCATCTGATTTCAGTGTTGACCATCTGGTGATGACCATGTGTAGTGTTCTCTTGTGTTGTTGGAAGAGGGTGTTTGTTATGACCAGTGCCTTCTCTTGGCAGAACTCTATTAGCCTTTGTCCTGCTTCATTCTGTATTCCAAGGCCAAATTTGCCTGTTACTCCAGGTGTTTCTTGACTTCCTACTTTTGCATTCCAGTCCCCTATAATGAAAAGGACATCTTTTTTTGGGTGTTAGTTCTAGAAGGTCTTGTAGGTCTTAATAGAACTGTTCAACTTCAGCTTCTTCAGCGTTACTGGTCAGGGCATAGACTAGGATTACCATGATATTGAATGGTTTGCCTTGGAAATGAACAGAGATCATTCTGTTGTTTTTGAGACTGCATCCAAGTACTGCATTTCAGACTCTCTTGTTGACTATGATAGCTACTCCACTTCTTCTAAGGGATTCCTGCCCACAGTAGTAGGTATAATGGTCATCTGATTTAAATTCTCCCATTCCAGTCCATCTTCGTTCACTGATTCCTAGAATGTCGATGTTCACTCTTGTCATCTCCTGTTTGATCACTTCCAATTTGCCTTGATTCATGGACCTAACATTCCAGGTTCCCATGCAATATTGATCTTTACAGCATTGAACCTTGCTTCTATCACCAGTCCCATTCACAACTGGGTGGTGTTGTTGCTTTGGCTCCATCCCTTTTTCTTTCTGGAGTTATTTCTCCACTGATCTCCAGTAGCATATTGGGCACCTACTGACCTGGGGAGTTCATCTTTCAGTGTCCTATCTTTTTGCCTTTTCATACTGTTCATGGGGTTCTCAAGGCAAGAATACTGAAGTGGTTTGCCATTCCCTTCTCCAGTGGACACATTCTGTCAGACCCTCCACCGTGACTCACCCGTCTTCGGTGGCCCCATACGGCACGGCTTAGTTTCATTGAATTAGACAAGGCTGTGGTCCATGTGATCAGACTGGCTAGTTGTCTGTGATTGTCGTTTCAGTCTGCCCTCTGATCCCCTCTCTCACTTCTTTAATTTTTTTTTTTTTTCATTTTGCTCCTCTGTCTGGGTATTTTCCATTTCTTCATCTTTTGGCTCACTGATTCATGCTTCTATTTCATCCATTCTGCTGTTGAAAAATGTAAAATACATCTTCTAATGTATTTTTCAATTAAGTTATAACTTCCTTCTTTTCACTTATTTATGGCTGCACTGGATCTTCATTGCTGCATGAGGGCTTTCTCTAGTTGCAGCAAGCAGGGGCCCCTCTTCATTGTATTGTATGGGCTTCCCATTATGTTGATTTCTCCTGTTGCAGAGCATGAGTTCTGGGCACATGGACTTTAGTAGTAGCTGGAGCACTCCGGCTCAGTAGTTGTGATGCACGGGCCCAGTTGTTCATTAGCATGTGGAATCATGCCCCCTGCATTGGCTGGTGGATTCTTAAGCACTGGACCACCAAGGACGTCCTATAACTTCCTTCTTATATTTTCTATCATTTGGAGGTTCTCTCTGTGTTCATCCATTCTTCTCCTAAGATCAGTGAACATTTTTATGACTGATACTTTGAATTCTTTATCAGATAAGTTGCTTATCTTTGTTTCACTAAAGTCTTTTTCTGGGGACTTTCTTTGTTCTTTGGTTTGGAATCAATACCTCTGTTTCCTCATTTGGCATACCTATGTGTGTTTGTCTGTAACAGGCAATGGCTCCCTCCTCTAGTCTTGAAGAAGTGGTCTTGTGTAGATGTTTCATATGACTTGGAAATAAAAGCCACCAGAGCCAGGCATTCTATAGACATCCTTTACATGGGGTGCATGTACCTACTATCTTTAGTAGGGCCACAGGATGAACAGGGCACAGGAAGTTTGCCTGATCCAGTTGCAGCTCAGCTGCTGTAAGGGGAGGGTTCAGCTTAAGGTTCCTATCCAGTCCAAGGCATAGATCCTGCCTGATTGCTATACCAAGTTGGGTGGGACATCTTTGTGCTAACAGGATAGAAGGAAGACACCAAAAAATTAAGCCTGTCTTCTCTGTCACAAGCGAGCTAGGATGATCACAGAAATGACATCCATCAGCACTATCATTTCCAGATAAGGTCTCAGGAAGTTTCTGCCTCTCCAGCAGTCACTTTAAGCCCTTACAGTCCAGTTGCTTTTCAGACTATTGCTTTTGTGCTGGATCTCAGGGCAAGTGGGTCTTCAGATCAACCTTTTAAGAGTTGGTTCTCTATTCCCTGCAGTTCTATCACTAATCCCTCTGGTTTTCAAAACCTAATGTTTCCATGTTGGCCCCAAGGATCAGAGTGTCTGACATGGGGCACTATCTGTTCACTACTCAAGGAAAGTGAAAACTGAAAGTGTCCTCAATTGTATCCAACTCTGTGAGACCCCATGGAGCCTACCAGGCTCCTCTGTTCATGGAATTCTCCAGGCAACAGTACTGGAGCGGGTAGCCCTTCTCTTCTCCAGGGGATCTTCCTGAGTTCCTTATTTTGGGAAGGCCCTCTTGGCTGTAGGTTGCCACACCTGAGGTGGGGTCCTGGTGAGGACTTATGACTACCTCTCCTCTCATCTCAATGTGTCTTGTTTGTCTTTTATTTTGGAGGTGCTGATCTTCCACTTCTCAGGATTTGGCTGGAGTGGAGTGGATTTTTCTGTATGTAAATCTCAGCTCTGTCCAATCATAGAGATAAGCAAGTGACCAAGAAAGCCATTTAGAATCTCAATCCCGAGAATCTGAGTTCTGAGTGGAGACACATTTGACGACTCAAAAGAAGTTAAGAGTGGAGTTGTCAGAGCTGGGAATTCTAAAGATACAAGAGATTTAATGTCACTGCCAAGATCCCTGAAACTGCCCTAGATCTTCTCTTTTGCAAAGGCTGGGTTTCAGCTCTTCCTTTGACTCCATGTTTCCTTCCGACAAGTTCCTTTTGGGAATGCTTGTGGAGGTGGTTTCTATTCCTTGCAACCCAAGAACAGCAACTGATACACTTAAAGGTGTTCAGTAAGTGCTTAGATTTCACAGATACTCAGTGGCAAAGTTGGGCTTTTAACTCCAACCTGTTATGACTACAAAATCCCACAAGTAGCCATTAGTTACGCTGATTCATTTACCCTGTCTCATTTATCTCATGGCTTTTATAGTTCTTGTAGCAACAGGCTTTGTAATTTTTACCTTTCTGTTTAAGACTTTGGCCAGTTTCTTGTTAGTAGACTACCTCAACCAATATCAGGGTTGTTTTGTTGTTTCTTTGTTTCTCCCAGAGAGCACCTGAGTAGTGTTAGCTGAACAAGTTATTTCAACTAATAACTAATGCGTGTCTGCTTCCTCATCTCTTTATGACATAAAGGGGAAAGTAGGATCATATCATTAGACAGCCTTCAAAGGAGGAAGGATACAGGTAATTGGAGGGTCCTCTTTTCTCTGAGCAGAGGTGATGGAAGACAGTCAGGTGAACTTGAGCTCCCAAGGCACAGACAAACTGCCCAAAGACCCAAAGGAAGACAGTGCAGGGCCTTGCAGATGACTCCAGTAGTTTTCAAACTTATGCTCACACTACCATGCTAACATATTTTGAGCATGCATCTCCCAATATAGTATATTATTTTTGTAAATGATAAACATTTACTACTGAACCATTCCATAATGTTATAAAATATATACCAAAAAAATCTAAGGAATACATTAACAAGCATAAACACAAGTTATAATATTTTATTTCTGCATCTGCACAATTATTTTCTGCACCTCCTAGGGTACCCAAACCTACCTTGGATACCACTGAATTAGAAGTCAAAGAAAGGATTCTCTGTAATAAGTCTAGATAAATTATTTCAGATCATGATTTTTGCTGAAGGATTTTTAAAGGCCCTCCTCTACGCCCAAGATCAGTGTATAAAAATAGTGTTTGTTCATAGTGCCAATTTAGCACTTATCATATTACATTAATTCATTTTTATGTGTATTTTCCCATCAGACTATGACATTCTTAAGGGCAGGGTTGGTGTCATATTTATCTTTGCATTCTCTATCACAGTTATAGCACAATAGGTGCCTAATAAACAGCTTTTTAACAGAAACCCACTCCCTCTCCTTCATGTCAGTTGGGCCTGGGCCGCCACTGGGATGGTCACTGAGGCCCTCTGGGTAGGGTCCCAAGCTCAGCAGCTTCACTCTGAGCCCATCCTTGCTGTTCAACAGTAAATAATCAACATGTTTTAAAGCACAAACAAATGCAAAGAACTGAATATCAAGAAATTAGCCTGAGACCTCAGAGAAGCTGCTGCTGCTAAGTCACTTCAGTCGTGTCCAACTCTGTGCGACCCCACAGACGACAGCCCACCAGGCTCCTCTGTCCCGGGGATTCTCCAGGCAAGAATACTGGAGTGGGTTGCCATTTCCTTCTCTCCTCTATGAAATAAATAGCCACATCTTAAAAGCTCTGTTTGTTTCAAATACTGATCTCTATTGGAGGGATGGGCAAGGTTTCCAATATGGAAACCCTTCAGTTTACTGTGCAGTGGAAAAAGACTCTCATATGTGTCTCCGGGTTGGGTTGTGAAAGAGCTCCACGTGGCATTAGGATCCCTTCACGGTGAATTTCAGTGCCTGCCTCTGTAGTTCTTCAGTCTGGAGGCACTTAGGTTTTGCAATCAAGGTCTTTAATTGTGCTCAGGTCAGGAAATCATGCATGTGTTTCTCCCTTTCTCTAATCCCTGGACTCTATATTATCAGAGCTTATGGATGGGGTGTAGGTTGCCTCTTGGATTTTTCTGAAATGATGCAATTCAGTCTTATTTGAGGTCCCAAAAGAAGCCTGGGAAAATTCACAATGTCAAGTTTTTCTCTTTCCCTGAGGAGGAAGTGGAATTCCATTCCTTTGTCCCTGCTGTTTCCCCCACTCCCGCCCCAGCGCCCCACCCCCAGAGGACAGAGTTGTGTACCAGAACAATTGACCAAGTAAGGTCCTGCACTCACACCCTCAGGGAGGGAAAAAATTAATCAGATTTCCAGGGCTAAAGAGATTTTTATCTGTTCAACTTCAAGGACTGTTCCCCCACACATTTTCATATGACGTAACAAAGGAATATCAGACCACATCCTCCCTATGGTGAAAGAGGTGGAGCCTTAGGCAGGAAGGATGAGAAAAAGACAAAAGCAAACAGAGAGCTGGTAAGGAACTAAAAATGTCACTCTTGGAATCCTCACCAAATGGAGTATTTAACCTGAGATAGGGGCTATTTCTTTTGAGATAAGATGTTAATACTGACTCCAGAAGGCTCTCTTCTGGAGGCTAGAGCTGTACAAGTCTTGACTCAGAGTCTTCGGACAGGACACACAGCCTGGGTAGATTTATGCAAGTCCCCTCTCCTCCTGCACAAATGCTGCCTCAGCTGTTTGTGGCGGGCACTTTCAGATGCAAATGTGACGCTGGTCACTGGATGCTAATCTCAGTTGCTTTTCTCCTTGGTCCTCTGTCCAGGAGAGCATCGGCCAGAACACCAGTATCACTGCACAACATGCCGTGTCACGGCTCTGTGCCTACTGCACTTAAAAAAAAAAAGAAAGAAAGACAGAAAAAAAGTCTTAATAGCATTTCCCCCTCCGACAGAGCCAATTAGTTATGGGCTTTCTCGAAGCTTAGTGCTATTCAGTAAAAACCAACCACACGGAACCCCCAACCCCTCCCCTCCCTGTACCTCTCAAAGAAATTCACAATGGACAAACCAAGGGCGTGTCTTTCCCGGGTCAGATTTTTTTCTCTCTGAATCTGTGGACAAAAATATTACTGTAGCATTTGTGCACCTGAATCTGGAAGAGGAGAAACTGTTCACCCGAGTATGTTTTGAAATTCTCTCCTTGAACTGGGTTTGTTCCCATCATGGCAGGATTTGCAACGTGAGATTGAGTGGTCTTCAGGGTTGTCAGCAAAATAATATCAGCCCTTTGTGGAGGGGTGACAGACCATACAAAGAGTGCGGCTTGTTTCATCTGCCCATGCCGGCGGCCAACTTTGTAAAAAAAAAAAACAAACTCAGTTTAAATATTTTCCCACAGAATGTCTGCTAATTAAAGAAAATGTATATAGCATAGACAAGCCAAACAATTGCACCACTTAGAGGTAACCACTATTCACACTTGATATGTGTATCTTGCTTCTGTCTTTTTCTATACATGAATTTTCTTTTGACCAAAAAAAGAAAGTCGACGTTATATGTACTATTTTATGTACTGCTTTTTCACCAAACAAAATATATTGTACACTCTTCATATCAGCTATTGTTCTGAAAATTCATTTATAAAAGGAATACATATATATTACTTTCTTTTAACCTTATGAGTACACCATAAGCTACTTAACTCTCTTACTTGGGGAAACATTTAAATTTATTCTTATTTTAAAATTCTTTGGATAAAATCTGCACTTTTGAGACATTTATGACCCTTTCTTAAAGATCAATTGCTAGCTTGTAAAAATTGCTGTTCCAAAGGTAAAAAAAATATCTTTTGACACATCACCAAATGTCTTTCCAAAAAAAGCACAAATTTACAAGGCCACCAGTATGTATAAAGTTATTTTAATCTCTGGCATTTTGATAGGCACCCACTGAAATGTGTCTTAATACTGTTTCATTTCGCATTTATACTGTAATACTTCAACAGGTATTACAGTAAGCATATTTAAAATTTATCACTCATTTTAATGCCACTTTGCAATACACTATTAGCAACTTTTATATATGATTTTCTATTGGGAACTGAGTATTTTTCATATTGATGTTTAATAACTCTTTATATATTACATTCTACATGCTGCAACTTTTTTCTTCAATTTGATGTTTGACTTTCACTGTTATTTATTGTATGGGCCATGTAAACTAATTTTTTATATATTTGCTAAAAACTTAAAAAAATAGAAATACAATAAGTTAAAATAGTCACTTAAATATCACTACCCAGAAATAACCAAGACAATGCAGACATTTTTACTTTTAGCAAAATCTGAACCATTTTAATATTTTCTTTCATGATTTCTATATTTTTTGGTATTTTTAGAAGTGTCTTCCTTACTTTATACTCACCTGCATTTTCTTCTATTCCTTTTTAATTAACACATAAATCTTTAATTCATCCGGAGTAACTTTGGTATAAAGTAAGGCTGTAACTTTGTATCTTTCCAAATTCTCTTTCTTTTGCCCAGTATATCTCTGTCTATAAAGTATAGATACTTGGCTCTTTCTTTCTGTAGAAGGGTAAGACAGTGATAGAGGGAACTATGAGTAATCCAAATAATTCTAGCAAAAGCAAACAATTAATCAACAGCAATAGACTGATGAATGCAAGTGGCTCATCAGTAACTAGGTCAAAGAGTTATATGGAATAACTAGGTCAAAAGGGGGTCCCACAAGGTAGTGAAATAATGGAAGAGCCATGGATGGCAAGAGGTGAGCTGACTTGCCACTCAATTTCTAGCCCTCTGTCATTCCCTACCATCACCTACCACCCCTGCTGCCACTTCCTGGGATGTAAAAACAGAAGGCTACTCATTAAGGTGAGATGGAGTTCAGGCATAAGGAAATATACAAACCCAAGTGGGAACGCGTGCTAAGCAGCTTCAGTCATGTCCGACTCTTCGAAACTTGAGGACTGTGGCCCACCAGGCTCCTCTGTCCATGGGATTCTCCAGGCAAGAATACTGGAGTGGGTTGCCATGCCCTCCTCCTGGGATCTTCCTGACCCAGCGATGGAACCCACATCTCTTACGTCTCCTGCATTGGCAGGCAGTTCTTTACCACTAGCGCCACCTGGGAAGCCCAGGTGAGCAGCACAGTGACCAGGATTTGCGGGCCATGGGGGTGGATAGTTGAGAGGGTAACAGGCTCATACTCAGTGCCACCTCTGGATAACAGAGTGAGAACACTGGCTCTATGTACATGGAAGATTATTAGTGGCTTTTTACATTTTCAATAACCAGCCTACCCTGACTGCTAATCACATGAGAGTTACGTAGTGGTGGTGATGGTTTAGTCACTAAGTCATGTCCGACTCTTGAGACCCCACGGACTGTAGCCCGCCAGGCTCCTTTGTTCGTAGGATTCTCTAGGCGAGAATACTGGAGCAGGTTGCCATTTCCTTCTCCAGGGGATCATCCTGACCCGGAAATCGAACCTGGGTCTCCTGCATTGCAGGCAGATCCTTTACCGACTGAGCTATGAGGCTCAGTCTGAGAGTTATGCAGTTCTGTGATTTAGCTTAGACTATCTGCCCCACCTTCCCAGGCACTGCCAAGGCCTCTGATAGTGCAGCCTGCTGATGTTAGGTATCCTGACAATGTGGAGGGCCCAGGCAAGCCAGCTTCTGCTTCTCCCTGCCTCCCTGAGAAGCAAATGGCAACCCATTCCAGTATTCTTGTGTGGACATTCCCATGAACACTACAGTCCATGGGGTCACAATGAGTCAGACACACCTGAGTGACTAAATCACCACCACCACTGTTTATGCAGTGTCTGACCTGAGCTAAGATACATATTCATAAACCCATTTTGCTATGTCTATGGACAAGTCCTCTGTGCTAGAGCTTAGGAGGCACCCACAGCACCTTACTGTCTAGAATCCCCACCTGTTGGGTGGATCACCTTGAACGCTAACCCCAGGCTGCTTAATTGGAAGTTGTGTCTAGTCTAGTCTCCCTTGGATCACAGGACTGTCTGACTGTGTCCTGGGCTTGCCTTCCCGACTTCGATACTAACACACACTCACTGCTCATGCTGGTCCTGTCACCCAGGACACATGCTAGGCCTGATCCAAGCCCCATCTGCCTTCCTCCTGGCCACTGAGGCCTCCCGGGAGCCAAGGCCAGATGCAGACCACTCATCTTTATTCCCAAATTGTCTGTTACTGACAATGAGTTCTCCAAGTCGGTTAAAATAAAGCTTTGAGTTTATTTTCATTGCTGCAGAAACTGACAACAATTTTTGCAAAGTGTTTGGTGAAATCAAGATTTTTTTCCCTGAGCCTTTGGCTGACTTCTGTTGGGAGGGTGGGAGAGGGGTTGAAATGTGTTCTCAATTGCTCACTGAAGCATTTTTACAGTGGCTGCTTTAAAAACCCTTGTCAGATAATTGTAACATCTCTGTCAGTTTGCTCTTGGCATCTATTGGTTTTCTTTTTTCATTCCATTTGAGATCTTTTTAGCTCTGGATGTGACAAGTAATTTTTGACTGAGAACTAGACATTTTGGGTACTGCCTTGTAAGAGATGGATCTTAATTAAACCTTCTGTTCTAGCTGACTTCCTCTGACATTGCTCTAGCAGGGAATGTAGAAGTCGGGGTCTCCATTCCCACCCCACTCCCATCCTGTTGGCCTCTGGATGTTCCTAGTTACTGCTGAGCAAGGCTGGGGGTTCCGGCTCCCGACTAGGCTCCGCTGATACCCCCTGGCTGGAAGGCATTGGAGCCTCCCCCTTACTGCTCTCCATGTGGCCTCTTCTGATAGAGGGTGGGGGAGCTCCTTATTGGTGGGTGGTGGTGAAAGTCCACTCCATTAGGCCTCCTCTGATCCAACCTAGGAGATGGGGAGGGACACTGCAGTCCACAAAGGAGGAATGGAAGTCCTGGTTGGCTCTGTATGTTCTAGGATGTCACCACCATAGGAAAGAGTGCGGGCTTTGTAGTGCTTCATTACAGCCTCACCAAGGTGCAAATGTTCCCTCCCCAGCCTTTGCTGGAGGGGTGGGGTGGGACCACGGTATTTTCCATGTTGCTGGCAGAAGCAGATCAATTATTGTCTAATAGTTTTCTTCTCTTTTCCTGGTCCTCTGATTAAGAGAGCAGGCTGTTGGTAGAGTCTTTTTTGTCAGTACCCACTAGTGTTTGGGGATGCCAACTTCTTGAAACTCATGTCTGAGAAACGTGAAATAAAAAGAAAACTTATCACAATGTTCCTCTTCAAAATCATTAGTCAGCTTTCTCTCTTCTTTTCAGAATCATCTTAAGTCTTTCTCTATGTACTACTGTCCAAGCTTTTTCACTGTATGTAATGGGAGAAATATAAAAAAATCACATCTGCTTCATCTTTCCTATTTATTTCTCTAAAGACAGTAGTAAAAGCAATAATACAGGAAAACATAAATTTCTCTGTGTGAAATGGATGGGTTTTCCAAGTGGCTTACTGGTAAAGAATCCACCTGCCAATGCAGGAGACACAGGAGGCTGAGGTTTGATCCCTGGGTCAGGAATATCCCCTGGAGGAGAGCATGGCAACCCTCTCTAGTACTCTTGCCTGGAGAATCCCATGGACAGTGGAGCCTGGTGGGCCACAGTCCATGAGGCTGTAAAGAGTCGGACACAACTGAGTGAGTGACCACTCTCACAAGAAATGTATAGGGTTGGCAAAAATGTTTTTTCGGGCTTTTCCATAACATTGTACGGAAAAACCCAAATGGACTTCTTTGGCCAACCCAGTATATATTTAAAACACAACACATATGAATTTCCTACCATGGGAATGTCAAAGCTCGTGCTTCTTTCACCTAGTTTAATTTGCCTTGATATTTAAGTAAATATGACTAGTTTGTGTTCGGAAAGATTCTAGTCAGAAAGAGTCAGAATCAGCTAAATGTAGCACGTCACTCTCTTTCAGCATCTAATTAGACTTGTCACTGTCAGTTCTTTCTCAGTGACAAATCATCAGTAATTCTTATAATTATAGCTTTGTAAGGAAAGGCAGGGCAGTTCTTCCTGATGCCAGCAGTTCCAAGCAATGTGAAAGCAAGTCTAAGTTCTCATGTGGAACTTAGATGGAATACCCATGTGTGTGTGTGTGTGTGTGTGTGCACGTGTGCACGCATGCCCACATGCATCCATATCTGTCTAGCTATCTCTATGTGTACTGACTGAGAGCAAATGTTAATATCATGGTAAATTTTTGGAGTGTCACTAAGAAATAAGCATAATTTCTGTCTTCAAGGAAACAAAATTGAGAAATGACATGTAAAAATGTCTCTTATCAAAGCACTTTCCATCGACCTAGAGCTCATTGAGAAAAGCAGGTTGAGTAGTGAAATAATCCCCCTACTGGAACTCAGGGTCTGGATTTGCTATTAACATCATAGGTTGTTGGACTGAGCTGCTTAGGATGGTTGCGTATCCATCACCTGGCTTTTATGTCTCCCAGGACTGGCAGGAGGACATACCTATATGCACAGACAGCTACGAAGTAAAAGAAATGAGAAGAGAAAGAGTTTATGAAACTGATCCTGGGTCTCCCCTAGACTGAATCACCAGATCTGCTTTGTAAGAGTTGTCTGCCTTCAAGATGCTGAGGAGAGGGAGCCAGGAAGCTGAGAAATCTTTCTGTAACTCAACACAAGTCCATCTCTGATTGAAATAGGGAAGCAGGGACAACTTCATCACTAGTTTAAAGAGTTTTGAGAGCTCTACAGACTTCTTAGGTGGCACTAGTGGTAAAGAACTGCCTGCCAATGCAGGAGAGGAGGGTTCGGTCTCGGGGCCAGGAAGATCCCTTGGAGGAGGCCATGGCAACCCACCCCGGTATTCTTGCCTGGAAAATTCCATGTACAGAGGAGCCTGGTGGGCTACAGTCCATGGGGTCTCAAAGAGTTGGACCTGACTGAAGTGACTGAGCACACACACAGCACAAGGGGACTTGACTCCCGCCACCCAACACAAGAATCCTGTTTCAGGCTTTGACCAATCTAGACCTAACTTCACTCAGCACATTGCAGAATGAATGGAGCTTTAGCTTCTGGTAGGCCCTGTTTCGTGTCTGCCTTGATGCAGCCTCTTTAATTCAGACTCACTCAGGCACCCACCAGCCCATACAGGCACACACTTACATTCACAAAATTAGCTCAGGAAACCCTAATGTCCCCTGCCTCCAACACCACTATCCTACTTCTCCCTGAAATGCTGTTGTTTAGATTCTAAAGAAACCAATATCGCTTGGCTTTGGGGACTTGAGTTTTTACAATTTAAAATGCAACTCTCTCGGGACTTTCCTGGGCCTCCAGCGGTTAAGACTCTGCACTTTCAATGCTGGGGGCCTGGGTTCAGTCCCTGGTGGAGGAAATAGGATCCCATATGCCTCACAGAGTGGCCAATTAAAAAAAAAAAGTTTAAAAAAAAAAAAAATCAATAAAGTGCAAATCTTTCTGAAAAACTGAGCAGGTTTGCCTTCCTGGCTTTCTACCTCCCTGCCCCACCCCCACCCCCGAAGTGCTGCTTCAGACAGAACCTCACCCTAACTCCCAGTCACAGAAGGCGACTCTCAACCCTAGCCACCTGACCACACCTTGACTGTGTGTGGTCTTGTGCAAGTTGTTTACCCTCTCTGAACCTCAGCTTCTTCACGATAAATGCTACATTGTGTCACCACAAAGACTTGTGTAATGCTCTGACGGGATACTGCATGCTCAGAATTTAGCACAATGCTCTGTGCATAACAAGCCCTCATCTACCTCTATCTCTGTTATTTCTCCAGATCTGGGATGGTATCAGAGGAATTATGCTTGGTTCAAGGCACCCTTCACTTTCAGGAGGGTATCGATGTAGTAGAGTGTCCAGAGAAAAATCAGGGACTACCCTGGTAGTCCAGTGGCTAAGGCTCCGTGGTCCTGAAGCAGGGGGCCCAGGTTTGATCCCAACCAAGAGTTCACATGCTACAACTAAAGATCCCTCTTGCAGCAACTGAGAGCCGAGCAGGTGTAGCCAAATATATAAATAAAAATGAAAATATTTAAAAATAGGTCTACTGAAACATGGGTCAAAAGATAAATAACAATAATAATAAAACCAAAGGAAAATCAGCCCTTGATAGAGAAAACAATGATAGCAATAACTATTGTTGAACACTTGTGTGCCAAATATTGTATAAGGAAACTTAGCTATTTTTGTCATTTACTCTTCACAAAAACCAAAAAAAAGAAAAGTAGCTATTACTATTCTTCTTTTCCTATCAAGACAGAAAAAGTCAAGTTGCCCAATATCACAGAGTTCAAAGGTGTAGAAATAGAATTTGATCCCAAGTCAGTTTGCTTGCTAGGCAAACTGTCTTTTTAACTACATGCCTGATTCCTGCCATAATATAAGGGGCAAGCGAAGGAAACAGGAATATTTAACAAGCTGTCAGGTTTGGAGGAGACAGGGTGCAACGTGGAGAAATCTCCAGTAGCTCATTCTACTCCAAGGTTCTGTGATGCAATGACCGGCAGGCAATGAAGCCAAACTGTAGGAGCCTGGAACTTGCAGCAGTGCTCTGAGAGGTTCTAGCTCTGGGAACTTGATCTTCTGTGGTTTTCTTTTCCCAACACCTTTACTTCTGCCTCTCTGTGCCATAAAAAGAATATTTTCTTTTACCCCTAACGCAAGCTCAGTATATTTATGAGGTGCTGATTTTCAGAGGAAATAGGCCTTGTCATTAAGAACTCCAAAGACAACATCAGATCAGATCAGTCACTCAGTCGTGTCCGACTCTTTGCGACCCCATGAATCGCAGCACTCCAGGCCTCCCTGTCCATCACCAACTCCCGGAGTTCACTCAGACTCACATCCATCGAGTCAGTGATGCCATCCAGCCATCTCATCCTCTGTCGTCCCCTTCTCCTCCTGCCCCCTATCCCTCCCAGCATCAGAGTCTTTTCCAATGAGTCAACTCTTCGCATGAGGTGGCCAAAGGACTGGAGTTTCAGCTTTAGCATCATTCCTTCCAAAGAAGTCCCAGGGCTGATCTCCTTCAGAATGGACTGGTTGGATCTCCTTGCAGTCCAAGGGTCTCTCAAGAGTCTTCTCCAACACCACAGTTCAAAAGCATCAATTCTTCAGTGCTCAGCCTTCTTCACAGTCCAACTCTCACATCCATACATGACCACTGGAAAAACCATAGTCTTGACTAGACAGACCTTTGTTGGCAAAGTAATGTCTCTGCTTTTGAATATGCTATCTAGGTTGGTCATAACTTTCCTTCCAAGGAGTAGGCGTCTTTTAATTTCATGGCTGCAGTCACCGTCTGCAGTGATTTTGGAGCCCAGAAAAATAAAGTCTGACACTATTTCCACTGTTTCCCCATCTATTTCCCATGAAGTGATGGGACCGGATGCCATGATCTTCGTTTTCTGAATGTTGAGCTTTACGCCAACTTTTTCACTCTCCACTTTCACTTTCATCAAGAGGCTTTTTAGTTCCTCTTCACTTTCTGCCATAAGGGTGGTGTCATCTGCATATCTGAGGTTATTGATATTTCTCCCGGCAATCTTGATTCCAGCTTGTGTTTCTTCCAGTCCAGCATTTCTCATGATGTACTCTGCATATAAGTTAAATAAACAGGGTGACAATATACAGCCTTGACATACTCCTTTTCCAGATGGCCAATAAACACATGAAAAGATGCTCAGCATCACTATTTGTTAGAGAGATGTGAATCAAAGCTACAGTGAGGTATCATCTCACACCTATCAGAATGGTCATTATCAAAAACCTATAAATAATAGATGCTGAAGAAGATGTAGGGAAAAGGGAACCCTCCTACAATGTTGGTAGAAATGTAAACCAATACAGCCATTATGGAGAACAGTATGGATATTCCTTAAAAAACTAGAAATAAATCTACCCTATGACCCAACAACCCCACTACTGGGCATATACCCTGAGAAAACCAGAATTATAAAAGACACATGTGCCCCGAATGTTCACTACAGCACTATTTTACAATAGCCAAGATGTGGAAGCAACCTAGATGTCCATCAACAGATGAATGGACAAAGAAGATGTGGTACATATATAAAATGGAATATTACTCAGCCTTAAAAATGAATTTGAGTCAGTTCTAGTGAGGTGGATGAACCTAGAGCCTGTTACATAGAGTGAAGAAAGTCAGAAAGAGAAAACAGATGTCATATATTAATGCATATGTATGGAATCTAGACAAAAGGTATTGATGATCCTATTTGCAGGGAAGGAATGGAGATGCAGATGTAGAGAATGGACTTGTAGACACAGTTGGGGAGGCAAAGAGTGGGGTGAATGCAGAAAGTAATATCAACATATATACACTACTGCTGCTGCTGCCGCTGTTGCATCACTTCAGTCGTGTCCGACTCTGTGCGACCCCATAAATGGCAGCCCACCAGGCTCCCTCGTCCCTGGGATTCTCCAGGCAAGAACACTGGAGTGGGTTGCCATTTCCTTCTCCAATGCATGAAAGTGAAAAGTGAAAGTGAAGTCACTCAATTGTGTCCAACTTTTAGCGACCCCATGGACTGCAGCCCACCAGGCTCCTCCGCCCATGTGATTTTCCAGGCAAGAGTACTGGAGTGGGGTGCCATTGCCTTCTAAAATAGGTATCTGGTGAGAAGTTGCTGTATAACACAGGGAGGCCAGCCTCATGCTCTGTGATGACCTAGAGGGATGGAATGGGAGGAGGGGAAGGAGGCTCAAGAGGGAGGGGATATATGTATAATTATGGCTTATACACAACATTGTAAAGCAATTTTCCTCCAATTAAAAAAAAAAAAAGACTACTGCAGGGACTTCCCAGGTGGTCCAGTGGCTAAGACTCCATGATCCCAATGCAGAGAGCCTGGGTTTGATCCCTGGTCAGGGAACTGGAGTCCACATGCCTCAACTAAGAGTTTGCATGCCGTGATAAAGATTAAAGATCCCATGTGCTACAACCAAGACCCAGTGTGGCCCAATTAATCAATTAATTAATTTTAAAGAAAGAATTGCTGGAAAAGCCTAGCAGGTAGCCCTGATGATCAGAGAGACTGAGGGCTAAAGAAGGAGCACCTGAGGGTGGCCCCTAAATAGCAACAGAAATGGCCGAGGCTTGGGGACTATTCATTGCTTGCATTATTCTACGTGCTTACATGGGGTCTCCCAGGCGGCACTAGTGCTAAAGATCCTGCCTGCCAATGCAGGAGACAGAAGAGACACAAGTTCAATCCCTGGGTTGGGAAGATCCCCTGGAGGAGAACATGGCAACCCTCTCCAGTATTCTTGCTGGAGAATCCCATGGACAGAGAAGCCTGATGGGCTAGAGTCCATAGGGTTGCAAAGAGTCAGACATGACTGAAGTGACTTAGCATGCACACACACATGTGCCTTACATAGAATGGGCTATATAGTTATAACAACCCCATGGCCGTTTCTAAATAATATTCTATATTTCTGATGTCTTTTGGAATTTGTTTCATATGGGTATATGATTTTAGGCTCAAATGATACCTCATTTGAAAAATTAAGACCAGTCTATTTGAACTTATTTTTCAGTATGGTCTTTATCAGTGTGTTTAGAAGCAACAGTTAGAGCTGGACATGGAACAATGGACTGGTTCCAAATTGAGAAAGGAGTACGTCAAGGCTGTATATTGTCACCATGCTTGTTTAACTTATATGCAGAGTGCATCATAAGAAATGCTAGGCTGTATGAAGCACAAGCAGGAATGAAGATTGCCGGGAGAAATATCAATAACCTCAGATATGCAGGTGACACCACCCTTATGGCAGAAAGTGAAGAAGAACTAAAGAGCCTTTTGATGAAAGTGAAAGAGGAGAGTAAAAAGTTGGCTTAAAACTCAACATTCAGAAAACTAAGATCATGGCATCTGGTCCCATCACTTCATGGCAAATAGATGGGGAAACAATGATAGATTTTATTTTGGGGGCTCCAAAATCACTGCAAATGGTGATTGCAGCCATGAAATTAAAAGACATTTGCTCCTTGGAAGAAAAGCTTGACCAACCTAGACAGCATATTAAAAAGCAGAGACATTACTTTGCCAACAAAGGTCCATCTAGTCAAAGCTATGGTTTTTCAAATTTGGAAAACTCAGCAGTGGCTACAGGACTGGAAAAGGTCAGTTTTCATTCCAATCCCAAAGAAAGGCAATGCCAAAGAATGCTCCAACTACCGCACAACTGCACTCATCTCACATGTGGCAACCCACTCCAGTGTTCTTGCCTGGAGAGTTCCAGGGTTGGGGGAGCCTGGTGGGCTGCCGTCTCTGGGGTCACACAGAGTCGGACACAACTGAAGCAACTTAGCAGCAGCAGCACACGCTAGTAAAGTAATGCTCAAAATTCTCCAAGCCAGGCTTCAGCATTATGTGAACTGTGAACTTCCGGATGTTCAAGCTGGTTTTAGAAAAGGCAGAGGAACCAGAGATCAAATTGCCAACATCCACTGGATCATCAAAAAAGCAAGAGAGTTCCAGAAAAATATCTATTTCTGCTTTATTGACTATGCCAAAGCCTTTGACTGTGTGGATCACAATAAACTGTGGAAAATTCTTCAAGAGATGGGAATACCAGACCACCTGACCTGCCTCTTGAGAAACCTGTATGCAGGTCAGGAAGCAACAGTTAGAACTGGACATGGAGCAACAGACTGGTTCCAAATAGGAAAAGGAGTACATCAAGGCTGTATATTGTCACCCTGCTTATTTAATTTCTATGCAGAGTACGCTGGGCTGGATGAAGCACAAGCTAGAATCAAGATTGCTGGGAGAAATATCAATAACCTCAGATATGCAGATGACACCACCCTTATGGCAGAAAGTGAGGAAGAACCAAAGAGCCTCTTGATGAAAGTGAAAGAGGAGAGTGGAAAAGTTGGCTTAAAGCCCAACATTCAGAAACCGAAGATCATGGCATCCGGTCCCATCACTTCATGGGAAATAGATAGAGAAACAGTGGAAACAGTGTCAGACTTTATTTTTTTGGGCTCCAAAATCACTGCAGATGGTGATTGCAGTCATGAAATTAAAAGACGCTTACTCATTGGAAGAAAAGCTATGACCACCCTAGATGGCATATTAAAAAGCAGAGATGTTACTTTGCCAGAAAAGATCTGACTAGTCAAGGCTATGATTTTTCCAGTAGTCATGTATGGATGTGAGACTTGGACTATAAAGAAAGCTGAGCACCCAAGAATTGATGCTTTTGAGCTATGGTGTTGGAGAAGACTCTTGAGAGTCCCTTGGACTGCAAGGAGATCCAACCAGTCCATCCTAAAGGAAATCCATCCTGAATGTTCACTGGAAGGACTGATGTTGAAGCTAAAAGTCCAATCCTTTGGCCACCTGATGCAAAGAGCTGACTCATTTGAAAAGACCCTGATGCTGGGAAAGATTGAAAGCAGAAGGAGAAGGGGATGACAGAGGATGAGATGGTGGGATGACATCACTGACTCAGCGGGCATGAGTTTGAGTAAACTCTGGGAGTTGGTCATGGACAGTGAGGCCTGGTGTGCCATGGAGTCACAAACAGTCAGACAGGACTGAGTGGCTGAAACGAACTTATCAGTGTGGGCTCTGGAGCCAGCATTCCCTGCTGGCTACTTCCTCCTATGTGACTGACAGATAATATAACATTGATGAATAAGGCTATTAGGAAATGAGGAAACTTAAGTATATTGCCCAAAGGGCCATATTGGTGATAGATTTGGAACTTAATCCCTTGTGGAGCTCTCTTTATGTTTCTGGTCAAAAAGGGATTGCTGGTAAGTCAGTCTTTGCAGTTATATTTACATCCAGCTGGAATGTTTTCACAGAAAAACTTCATTTGTCTCTACCAGAAACCAAATAAAAATGGAACTTTCAGCATTCTGCCAGAAAAGTCGTCAGTGCTTCTATTTTATTGATTCAATGTGACTCATGAATATTGATGGAAAAAATGCTATGTGCTGATCACCATGCTACAAACTGGGCATACAAAAGTGGGTACCACATAACCCTTCTGTGAAAGTTGCTCATGGTCTATGAAGGGAGACACACCTGGAAACCAAAAAACTAAAAGTAGTGTGAGAAGGGAGTAGCAGTGTAACATTTCTGAAATTTTGACTGACTTCTTTTTTAAGCACTGTAAATTCTTTCTTTACCTTATGCCCATGTAAGCACGAGACCAACCCACCTACTGCCATACAGGGGGATGTGACCCAGCAGGAAGTCAGTTCAGTGGAGTCTTCCCAGCTTAAGTGTACAAAAGCCTAAAACCTCAGGGAAGAGAGATTTAACTCATATATTTGAGGAAGGAGAAGAGGAAGATGAGGAATGAACCAAGCCATTGGAGACAAATTCCTGTATCCACAGAAGCAATTGTTCATTTATTCACTCATCATTCATTCACTTATGCATTTGTTCAACTCATGTTTATTAAGTAAATCCTATGGACCAGGGACTGCTTGAAGCACTGGGAACACAGCAGCAACAATCACTAGGTCCTAATGCTTCAAGATGCTTATTTTCTTGTGCACAAGAGACTGAAAGTCAGCAGATAGCCTATTAAACATATGAGACATCAGATGGTGCTAAGTGCTGCAGAGAAAAACAAAGCAGAGAGAGGAGGAAGAGGTTGGGCTGGAGGTGAAGTGCAGAGGAGACTTGTTGTTGTTCAGTCTCTCAGTTGTGTCTGACTCTGTGTGACCCCACTGACTGCAGCATGCCAGGCTTCCCCGTCCTTCACCATCTCTTGGAGTTTGCTCAAACTCATGTCCATGCCAACCAACCATCTCATCCTCTGTTGTCCTCTTCTCCTGCCTTCAGTCTTTCCCAGGGTCAGGGAGGAAGTTGCTGTTTTATAATAAAGGATTTGAGGACAATCTCTCTAGTTAGGTGACTGAAAGGGGTAAGGGAGCAAAACGCGGCTCTCCAGAGAAAGAGCATTTCATGTAGGAGAACAGTGACTCAAAGGCCCTGAGGCAGAAATGTTCTTCCTGTGTCCAAGGAGGCCAGTGAGGTTGGAGTGACTGAAGGGAAGAGAGCAAGACTTGAGGTTAGAGAGAAATGGAAATCCAGGTCATTTAGGACTTTAGAAGCCAGTGAAGGGAGATTGTCTTTTCCAGCAAGTGAGAGGGGAAGTCATTGGTGCTTTTTACAGAGAAATGACATGATTTGACTTCTGTTTTAAAAGATCGTTTCAGTTCCTATATTGGGAATTGTGAGAACGCAAAATGAAAAGCAGGAAAAGAGTGTGAATACTGTTACAATAATCCCAAAAGGGACGGTGACTGCTTGGACCAAGACAGTAGCTGAACCAGAAGTGAGGACTGATCAGATTCAGATACAGACCCCGGGACACACTGATGGGCCAGATGTGGCGTATATGAGACCTGTCAAGATGGAGCCAAGAATTTTTAGCCTGATAAAATGGGAGCCCAAAGGTTTTAGGTTAGATAAGGCGTTAGAGTTCACTCACCCGTTCTATCCCCACTCATTCACAATTTTGAAAGAAAATGGAGATCCAGAGACACAGAGCAGCTGCCCTGGTCACAGGGAATTAGAAAGCAGAGTGTGGTCTCCTGAATTTCAGTCTACTGTCCCTTTCTCCTTCTTCTTTGGCATCATTGAGTTGATTTCTTAACCCTGGAGAAGTTGTCACAGGCAGCACTCACCAGTGCTCTGACTGAAGAGAAGTGGATAATATGCAAAAGAGAATAAGAATTAGAACATCAATAAATTTGTATTTTTTTAAAATGGTCTTCATCTGTTTTTTAAAAAAATTTTTAGAAGAGCATTTTTTATTTTTCCCTTCTTAGTTTCTTTTAAAAAATAATTTTATTTATTATTTGTTTTTGGCTGTGCTAGGTCTTTGTTGCTTTGTGGGCTTTTCTCTAGTTGGGAGAGCAAGGACTACTCTCTAGTTGGGGTGCACAGGCTTCTTGTTGCGGTGGTTTCTCTTATTGAGAGCGTGCGCTCTAAGTGCACGGGCTTTGGTAGTTGAAGCATGTAGGCTCAGTAGTTGTGGCCCATATGCTCGGTTGCTCCCCAGCATGTGGGATCTTCCTGGGTCAGGGATTGAAACTTTGTCTCCTCCATTGGCGAGTGGGTTCTTTACCACTGAGCCACCAGGGAAGCCCTAAGAATATTTTTTTAAGCATAGTTTTAAATTTACAGAAAAATACAGACTTCCAAATACCCCACATCTAGTTTCCCCCATTATTAGTATCTTACACTAATATGATGGATTTGTCTCAATTAATGAACCAAAGTTGATACATTTTTATTAACTAGAGTTGTACTTTATTGTTTTCCTTACTCTTTTCTTAATATCCTTTTCCTATTCCAGTATCATATCCAGGACTACATTATATTCAGTTATCATAGTTTTTTAAATTCCCCTTGGCCATTACTGCGTTTCAGAATATCCTTGTTTATGACGACCTTGACAGTTTTGAGGAGTACTGGTCAAGTATTTTGTAGATATCCCTCAACTAGAATTTGTCTGACATTTTTCTCATAATTAGACAGGAGTTATGTTTTTAGGAGGAAGATTGCATGTCATTTCATTAATTCATAAAAAGGGTACATATTATCAATATGATTTATCATTGTGGATGTTAACCTTGATCACCAGGTGAGGTGGTGTTTATCAAATTTCTCTTCTGTAATGTTACTCCTTTATTTCCCATTGCACACTATCTTCTTTGGCAGAGTCCCTATGAACAGTTCATTCTTGTGGAATAGGGTATCTTGAAGATGGAATATCTACAAAATTACTTTGAATTCTTCTGCATTGATTTTATATTGGCTCCCCCCATGTATTTATTCAATTATTTATTATACCCATATGGACTGGGCAGGGCACCAACAATGGCTGCTACCTCTGACACAGAAAATGGATGGATGAGTCGTTGGATGGATGAAGGCTTTCTTTTACAGGTGAAAACAGAAGTTGTAACAACAAATTATGTCCACACAAGAACTTATACATGAATGCTCAAGGCAGCATTTTTCATAATAGCCAAAATGTAGAAATAACCCAAATGGTTATTGAAAAAACCCAAATCATCAACGGACAAGTGGATGTTCAAAATGTGATGTAGCTATAAAATGGAATATTATTTGTACAGAAAAAGTGATACAGTACTGATGCATACTATTAATACAATGTAAATGAACCTTGGAAACGTGCAAACTGAAAGTAGTCACAAAGACTAGATATAACATGATTCTATTCGCATGACACGTCCAGAATAAGGAAATTGTAGAGACAGAAAGTAGATTAGTGGTTGCCTCAGGCTGGGGCAGGGAGGCCAGGGAGTGAGGGAGGTAATGGCTAAAAGGTACAAGGTTTCCTTCTGAGATGAAAAAAATGTTCCAAAATTGATTGCAGGGATGGTTGCATACATCTATGAATATACTAAAAACCACTGAACTGTAGGCTATAAATGTGTGAATTGTATGGTATGTTAATTATATCTCAATGAAGCTATCTTTAAAAAGAAACTGTAACAGCATGCAAATTGAGAAATGTACTTTGGTCTCTTTTATTTTAATATTAGGCTGGATTGTACTTTGGTTTGTAATCCTGGTTATCTTTCGTGCGGAAATGAACAGAAACACAGACCATTTTGAAATGTTGGATAACAACACAAAAATATTCATCTTCAGTTCTAGAAAACACTATAGTGGTTTTGAAATAATTCATTCTCCTTTCTAATTATGTTTTGCCTAGGTGACAAGACAAATTTACCTTCCTTGAGTTCATAAAAAGAGACACACAAAGGAAAGATGGGCAAGACACTTTCTAAACGGAAAGTCAAGCTAGAGATAGTGTGCTTGAAATAAGCCACGAAGGAGGAGAACAATATGTGACTAATGGATGGTTGAACTCACATATGCACATACACACCACACTACGTGATGTTTTACCCTTACATTCAGCTGACTGTCTTTCCTCTGTTTTTCTTCATTAGCTTGATTACCACCTCAGCTATGAATAAATGACTCCACACTGTTCAGCCTAAGGCTCAGTGAAATGGGCTATTTAAACATTAAATGGAGCCAGATAGACATAAGGAGAGATACAGCTCTAAGCATATGAACTTGAACTTTTTGGCAGATTCTGACCAGCAAATACAGAACACTCTCACTGAGGAGAAATTAGCTCATCATTTGTCTGTGGAGTTGGCCCAGGGCAATCATTTCTTTCCACGTTCCATCTGCAGCCCTGCCATCCCTGTAAAATCGGGTTGGCGTGCTCCCAGAAACATGTTTTTGAAGATGACTCAAGGAATGGCCTCCAATGGTTCTCACAACTGGTACCCTGCTCTTTCCTTAAGGTAGGACCCATCTGAAAATGATAGCTTTCTGCAAGGGGGGTTGAAGGGGGTGACAGGGGTGTTCAAAAGGAAATATTTTCCTTCTAATCAAGTCATAAGCCACAGAGATGGGAGGTGAGATAAAAACATGGTTCCAGTGTCAACAGGAGGGGCTGATACATGTGGGGGAAAAAAAAAACACTTGAGACAGAGGAGAAGGGAATCTTCCAGGACAAACAGAGAGTTTGGTTATTCCCCGAAAAGGCTGGCAACTACTGGAGGCTGGAGCTCCCCTCCAGGCTGGAGACTCTCCATCCTGGGGTTTGATGGGGTGAAAAAGCACAGGGCTGGGTGGGGACATATGAGGAATTCGGGAATGAGTAGTTCCAGGTCATTGTTGTTACTGAGTCACTAAGTTGTGTCTGACTCTTTTGTGACCCCATGGACTGTAGCCCACCAGGCTCCTCTGTCCATGGGATTCTCCAGGCAAGAATACTGGAGTGGGTTGCCATGCCCTCCTCCAAGGGATCTTACTAACCCAGGGATCAAACCCACGTCTCTTATATCTCCTGCATTGACAGGCAGATTCTTTACCACTGAGTCACCAGGGAAGCCCCAGAGTCCCAGGTATTCGGGAACAATATTCCTGACTAGCGTCTGCTGAGTTTGCTCTCCACTCACCTCTCCTCAACCCACTCTTTTCATCATGGGCACCATTCAGACTTTCTAGGTCAGTTCTCATTTCCAATACTCCTGACATGGCACCACAACAAACCAAAATTGCTGCACATTCTAACTTTTTATCACCCAGATTACATCTCTTAGACTATTTCTTGAATCTAGAAGTGAATCACAAACCACCATCTGTATTTGCACCACATACCTCTGCTTATGGGATGTGGCAAAAATAGAGAGAAAGGAAGCATGTGAGTGAGTTTCCTCTTCTAGAAACTTTTCTTTTCCCTTTGGGTTTCATGAGAATCTGTCAGCTTGCTGAGCAGACATCACTGCAATTGCAAGATGCTGGGTTATTGATGAGAGTGGTTCAGTTCAGTTCAGTTCAGTTACTCAGTCATGTCCGACTCTTTGTAACCCCTTGAATCTCAGCACGCCAGGCCTCCCTGTCCATCACCAACTCCCAGAGTTCACTCAGACTCATATCCATCAAGTCAGTGATGCCATCCAGCCATCTCATCCTCTGTCGTCCCTTTCTCCTCCTGCCCCCAATCCCTCCCAGATTCAGAGTTTTTTCCAATGAGTCAACTCTTCACATGAGGTGGACAAAGTACTGGAGTTTCAGCTTTAGCATCATTCCTTCCAAAGAAATCCCAGGGCTGATCTCCTTTAGAATGGACTGGCTGGATCTCCTTGCAGTCCAAGGGACTCTCAAGAGTCTTCTCCAACACCACAGTTCAAAAGCATCAATTCTTCGGCGCTCAGCCTTCTTCACAGTCCAACTCTCACATCCATACATGACCACAAGAAAAACCATAGCCTTGACTAGACGAACCTTTGTTGGCAAAGTAATGTCTCTGCTTTGGAATATGCTATCTAGGTTGGTCATAACTTTCCTTCCAAGGAGTAAGTGTCTTTTAATTTCATGGCTGCAGTCACCATC
This sequence comes from Bos indicus x Bos taurus, assembly GCF_003369695.1. Taxonomy (NCBI): domain Eukaryota; kingdom Metazoa; phylum Chordata; class Mammalia; order Artiodactyla; family Bovidae; genus Bos; species Bos indicus x Bos taurus. Next base: position 23,227,323 of record NC_040091.1, on the reverse strand, counting down.
TGCAGTGATTTTGGAGCCCCGAAAAGTAAAGTCTGACACTGTTTCCACTGTTTCCCCATCTATTTCCCATGAAGTGATGGGACTGGATGCCATGATCTTCGTTTTCTGAATGTTGAGCTTCAAGCCAACTTTTTCACTCTCCACTTTCACTTTCACCAAGAGGCTTTTTAGTTTCTCTTCACTTTCTGCCATAAGGGTGGTGTCATCTGCATATCTGAGGTTATTTGATATTTCTCCCAGCAATCTTGATTCCAGCTTGTGTTTCTTCCAGTCCAGCGTTTCTCATGATGTACTCTGCATACAAGTTAAATAAGCAGGGTGATAATATACAGCCTTGATGTACTCCTTTTCCTATTTGGAACCAGTCTGTTGTTCCATGTCCAGTTCTAACTGTTGCTTCCTGACCTGCATACAGACTTCTCAAGAGGCAGGTCAGGTGGTCTGGTATTCCCATCTCCTGAAGAATTTTCCACAGTTTATTGTGATCCACACAGTCAAAGGCTTTGGCATAGTCAATAAAGCAGAAATAGATGTTTTTCTGGAACTCTCTTGCTTTTTCCATGATCCAGCGGATGTTGGCAATTTGATCTCTGGTTTCTCTGCCTTTTCTAAAACCAGCATGAACATCTGCAAGTTCATGGTTCACGTATTGCTGAAGCCTGGCTTGGAGAATTTTGAGCATTACTTTACTAGCTTGTGAGATGAGTGCAATTGTGCAGTAGTTTGAGCATTCCCTGGCATTGCCTTTCATTGGGATTGGAATGAAAACTGACCTTTTCCGGTCCTGTAGCCACTGCTGAGTTTTCCAAATTTGTTGGCATATTGAGTGCAGCACTTTCATGGCATCATCTTTCAGGATTTGAAATAGCTCAACTGGAATTCCATCACCTCCACTAGCTTTGTTTGTAGTGATGCTTTCTAAGGCCCACTTGACTTCACATTCCAGGATGTCCAGCTCTAGGGGAGTGATCACACCATTGTGATTATCTGGGTCGTGAAGATCTTTTTTGTACAGTTCTTCTGTGTATTTTTGCCACCTCTTCTTAATCTCTTCTGCTTCTGTTAGGTCCATACCGTTTCTATCCTTTATTGTGCCCATCTTTGCATGAAATGTTCCCTTGGTATCTCTAATTTTCTTGAAGAGATCTCTAGTCTTTCCCATTCTGTTGTTTTCCTCTATTTCTTTGCATTGATTGCTGAGGAAGGCTTTCTTATCTCTTCTTGCTATTCTTTGGAACTCTGCATTCAGATGCTTATATCTGTCCTTTTCTCCTTTGCTTTTTGCTTCTCTTCTTTCCACAGCTATTTGTAAGGCCTCCCCAGACAGCCATTTTGCTCTTTTGCATTTCTTTTCCATGGGGATGGTCTTGATCCCTGTCTCCTGTACAATGTCATGAACTTCATTCCATAGTTCATCAGACACGCTCTCTATCAGACCTAGACCCTTAAAACTATTTTTCACGTCCACTGTACAATCATAAGGGATTTGATGTAGGTCATACCTGAATGATCTAGTGGTTTTCCCTACTTTCTTCAATTTAAGTCTGAATTTGGTAATAAGGAGTTCATGATCTGAGCCACAGTCAGCTCCTGGTCTGGTTTTTGCTGACTGTATAGAGTTTCTCCATCTTTGGCTGCAAAGAATATAATCAATCTGATTTCGGTGTTGACCATCTGGTGATGTCCATGTGTAGAGACTTCTCTTGTGTTGTTGGAAGAGGATGTTTGCTATGACCAGTGCATTTTCTTGGCAAAACTCTATTAGTCTATGCCCTGCTTCATTCCATATTCCAAGGCCAAATTTGCCTGTTACTCCAGGTGTTTCTTGACTTCCTACTTTTGCATTCCAGTCTCCTATAATGAAAAGATAATGACATCTTTTTTGGGTGTTAGTTCTAAAAGGTCTTGTAGGTCTTCATAGAACCGTTCAACTTCGGCTTCTTCAGCATTACTGGTTGGGGCATAGACTTGGATTACTGTGATATTGAATGGTTTGCCTTGGAAATGAACAGAGATCATTCTGTTGTTTTTGATATTGCATCCAAGTACTGCATTTCGGACTCTTTTGTTGACCATGATGGCTACTCCATTTCTTCTAAGGGATTCCTGCCTGCAGTAGTATATATAATGGTCATCTGAGTTAAATTCACCCATTCCAGTCCATTTTAGTTCGCTGATTCCTAGGATGTCGACATTCACTCTTGCCATCTCTTGTTTGACCACTTCCAATTTGCCTTGATTCATGGACCTGACATTCCAGGTTCCTATGCAATATTGCTCTTTACAGCGTCGGACCTTGCTTCTATCACCAGTCACATCCATAGCTGGGTACTGTTTTTGCTTTGGCTCCATCCCTTCATTCTTTCTGGAGTTATTTCTCCACTGATCTCCAGTAGTATATTGGGCACCTACTGACCTGCGGAGTTCCTCTTTCAGTATCCTATCATTTTGCCTTTTCATACTGTTCATGGGGTTCTCAAGGCAAGAATACTGAAGTAATTTGCCATTCCCTTCTCCAGTGGACCATGGGAGTGGTAGGGTGGGTTAAAGAAATTCAAATGTAAAACTCAAGAGAAGATAGCTTCAGTGTATTAGCATTGCCTGTATTGGCATGTTCAATACAACATATAAATTATGTGTGAATTCTAGAGTAACCATCTTCCTGCCACTTGCCACACTTCCTGTATTTGAATACAACTCTTAAGAAAACTCCCAGCGGAAAATTCCTGCTTAAACTCATCTTGTATTCCCTTCCCTTAAACTCAACACTTGGCACCATCCACTTCAGTGAATGACACTTTCTAGGAGGTCAGCAGGTATTTCTGTTCACTCATCCTAGGAAATTCATCTGCCAGTTGCAGTAGCCTCACCAACATGACATTTTGGTAGATAATTTGTCATTGACATGGAAAACATCAGTCTAACAGACAAAAATCTCCCCAGGGCTTCAAATTCCTATTACCTTTTTGGTAACCTAAGGGGCTAACTCACTACTTCTCACTCCTCTTTGTAGAGAAGTTATCCAAAATCCTTAGTAGATATTCAAAGCCTTCCATGACTGTTCCCTTCCTACAGTTCCAGCCTTTCCTTCTATCTCTCTCCCTAATGTCAAAGGTGTAGCTAAGCTGGGCAACTGAGCATTTCCTGAACATGCCCACTGCTTTCTCATCCTGTGCTTTTGTGTATGCAGCGTTCTCCCCCATCAGGGATGCCAGCTTCTCATATTCCACCTGTTGAAATTCAACCTATCCCTCAAAATCCAATTCAAATTTGAGTTTATCTATTAATACAAAGTCCTACCTGGCTCTACATCCCCAAATCTTCCCTACTGTAATGAATTTCTCTTTCCCCTTGGCAATATCAATATACAGAATTATCAGATTTTGCCTAATTTAATTACCAGAAAGTATTTCTCTCATTCAAAAAATACAATTTAAGGGACTTTAACTTTTTCTCTATGTTTATCTTCGTTCCTAGAAAGTCATCTTGTCTAGAATACTTAGCAGATTTATGTGATAAACTTCTGGTTGGTAGGACCCAACCTCCAGATTGCATGAATATTTAATGAGAAGGGTTGAACAAATAATTAGTATAAACTAATTGCTTTTCTTTTAGATCAACTGACTCAAGCTTTGAAAAATGGTGATGATGCTATACTTTTTTATTATCGTCCTATTTGGGATCAGGATAACACCACACCCTGGTGGGTAGACTTGAAGAATCCTTAAACAAGATAATATCTAGACTGCTTAATATTGGGAAAAGAGAATAATTCTGGGTCAGAGAATGAGAAATCAGAAGGAAGTCTGGCTTAAGGGGAAAACTTTCTCTTTTAGAGCCAGAAACGAGTAGGGCTTGGTCTAGGAGACACGGAAATGCCTATAGCAATGTCAGAGGTGGGAGGTGAATCCCCCAAGACCACAGAGATGTTAGCTGCGTGTGTCAGGCAGACAGCCTATCTGAGCCTGAACCCTCCAGACATTCTGTATCTGTGCAATGTGGTTATTTCCTTTCCATTATCTCAGATTTTGATACATTCTTACTACCTGCAGCAATCTGCTCTACCATGTAAAATTCAGGGGAAACCAGTCTCACCCTTAAAATGAGAAGAACAGAGGGACGGCTACAGTCAGAGGGATTGTCCCAATGGTAACTCAGCCTAGAGGTGACCCTATAGGGGATATGGGAGCTATAGGAGGTAACAAAGAGCACACTGACAATTTGATACTAAAGAGAATGTGGTAGCAGATACTTTGCAGTTAATCACTTCCTAATTGACAAGTGTTCTGAGCTTTTTATATTGGCTGCTCTCAAATGGTTAATAACAGTAATTTATTCAAGCTATCGCAAACACAAGTCAGAAGTTAACACGTGTTACGGAGGTGCCATTAAACAACAGAACTAGCCAAGATGATTTTAGCACTTTTCTTTTGGGAATATGCTGCTTGAAAGAAATATGTCTCAGAAGTCAATACCAAATTGGGTTAAAGATAATTAATTGCAGAATGTGTATGAAAGAACAACTCAAATTAATTTTTGAAATCTGTATGCAAAAGACTGATTTTTTTGGAAATGAAATTCAATTGTTTCACTGTTTAGGCACTATTAGCATTGCCCTCAGCCTTGGGCCATCTCTAAAACATATCTGGTGGGTCAGTGGTAAAGAACCTACCTGTCAAGACAGGAAACAGGGTTTGATACCTGATTTGGGAAGATCCCACCTGCCCCAGAGCAACTACTGAGCCTGTGTTCTAGAGCCTCGGAACTACAGAAGCCCACACACCTTAGAGCCTGTGTTCTGCAACAAGACAAGCTGTCACAAGAAGAAACCTGTGTACCACAACTAGAGAGGAACCCCCTTCACTGCAGCCAGAGAAAAGTCAGCACAACAATGGAGACCCAGCACAGCCAAAAATAAATAAATATATAAATAAGTCTTAAAAAGCTAATAGAGTATTTACTGTAGGCTCTGATCACACATCAACAGACTCCTTATAGTATTAAAACAGAATCTTTTATTATTATGAGTAGCTCATAGCTTAGCAGAGAAACAATTTGGTGACTGTACCGACTGAAATATGCAAAGAATAGTATAGGAATTCTAAAGGGAGGCTAGTCATTGGACACTTCCTAATGACAAATTTACAAAACTTCTTGCTTGCATGCATGGTAAATTGCTTCAGTTGTGTAAGACTCTTTGCAACCCCATGGACTATAGCCTGTCTGGCTCTTCTGTCCATGGTATTCTCCAGACAAGAATACTGGAGTGGGTTGCTGTGCACTCTTCCATGGGATCCTCCCTACCCAGGGATCAAACCTGTATCTCTTACATCTCCTACATTGGTAGGTGGGTTCTTGACCACTAGTTCCACCTGGGAAGCCTCTTGCTTGCATATGTTTCATCAAATTAATTTGTTTTTAAGTTTTCTGGATAGACTTTTACTTGCTTGCAGTTACTTTGCTATCATCTCAACCAGTAGTATACTTAATTTTGTGGCTAGGTTTTTTCTGTATAATTAATCAGAGGTTAGGGTGCCAAACAGAGATGCTGAGCGAGTTGGGGGCTTCTCAAATGGTGGAAAAAGAATCCTGGCAAATCTTCCCTTAAAAAGCATTGACATAACTGGCAAAATTCTCAAAAGCAGCAATTTCAAAACTTTAGAAATTAACCAAAGGCATAAAACAAACTGAAAATCATTTTTTCAGGAAAAGCAACTGACTTTCACTAAGAAGAGTGGGGTCTATAGCATTTATTCCCACTCCACCCAGCCCCCAGGTCCACGGTTCAGTAACCATGAAGACCAAAAACCTCACTGCCACGGAGGGGGCTGATCATATCTGAAGCTTCCCATAAAAATCTTATACCCTAGGGTATGGTCAAAAACAAAAGCAATAACAATATTGTAAAGTAATTAGCTTCCAATTAAAATTAATTAATTAATTTTTTTAAAAAGCAATTAGTGGCAAGCAGTTGGGAAAGCCAGTATTGCATTTGCCTAAGCCTGCTGGTGACTGTGAAGAAGGCTGAGCGCCAAAGAATTGATACTTTTGAACTGTGGTGTTGGAGAAGACTCTTGAGAGACCCTTGGACTGCAAGGAGATCCAACCAGTCCATTCTGAAGGAGATCAGCCCTGGGATTTCTTTGGAAGGAATGATGCTAAAGCTGAAACTCCAGTACTTTGGCCACCTCATGCGAAGAATTGACTCATTGGAAAAGACTGATGCTGGGAGGGATTGGGGGCAGGAGGAGAAGGGGACGACAGAGGATGAGATGGCTGGATGGCATCACTGACTTGATGGACGTGAGTCTGAGTGAACTCCGGGAGTTGATGATGGACAGGGAGGCCTGGCGTGCTGCAATTCAAGGGGTCGCAAAGAGTCGGACACGACTGAGCGACTGATCTGATCTGATCTGAAGCCTGCTGGTTGAAATAAGCAGAGACCAGTCAAAAATGTTAAAGGAATATCTGGAGAAAAGAGACAGCCATGGGAGCTTTGAAAAGATCCAACATAGTCCTGGAGATCTGGAAGACTATGTGCATGTAGAAGGATGTATGTACATTCAGGGAAGACCAAAGTGGGTCCCAGGGCTGCTAAATGAGCATGAGGACCTAAGCATACAGAAAGTGAAAGCTCAAAGAGAATTATGAACCATTTGAACTTTGAAAGTATGCACCAACCCATACAGATCCCTTGGCAATGGATGGAAGCCTTGCTAACTCAAGATGTTTAAGGTAAACTTATAACAATCTTTGGATAACCATGCAGCTATGCTGAACCAGAAATGATTGCTAAGAATTGACTTGAACATAAAAACAATTAAAAACTTTAAAAACCTGATCAGAAACTTCAGCAGCCAGTTGCTGAACTGCTGAACAGACTGTATTAGTCCAGGCAAGACACTTAACAAACCAACAACATCCCTTGGGAGGATCTAAATCCAGAATCACCATGATATATTATCTAGCATGTTCAGGTTTTTTGTTAGCAGAAATGCAGAGAAACAGGAAAATGTAGCCTATACTCTGGAAAACAAGCAATCAATAAAACTCTAAGAGAGCCCAGATATTGGGCTTAGTAGACAGAGACTTCATATTTGCTATTATAGATATGTTTAAAGAATGAAAAGAAGCCACGTTTAATCACTAAATGAAAGGCTTTCCTGTTGGCTTAGATAGTGGATAGTCTGCCTGCAAAGCAAGAGACCCAGTTTTGATCACTGGGTCAGGAAGATGCCGTGGAGAAGGAAATGACAACCCCTCTAGTATTCTTACCTGGAAAATCCCATGGCAAGGCTACACCCCATGGGGTCACAGAGTCGGACATGACTGAGCGACTAACACATTATAATAATATGTCACCAAATAGAGAATATCAACAAAGAAACAGTCACTTTTTTTTCAGGAAAAAAAGGCCTAATAAAAGTTCTGGAGTTGAAGAGTACGATAACCAAAATGAAAAATGCACTAGATTGGTTCAAAAATAAATCTGAACAGGCAGAAGGAAGAGCCTGCAAACTTAAAGACAGATAAAGAGAGATTATCCAATCTGAAGAACAGAAGGAAGAAGAAGGGAAAGAGCGAGACACAGAGAAAGAAATATTTGAAGAAGTAATAGCTGAACACTTTCCAAATTTTATTTTTAAAACATTCATCTACATAGCCAAAAATCACAATAAATCACAATAAATAAATAAAGTAGGATGACAGGCAGAGATAGTGGTAAAGAGCCCGCCTGCCAGTGCAGGAGATGTAAAAGATACAGGTTCAATCCCTGGGTTGGGAAGATCCTCAGGAGGTGGGCACGGCAGTATACTGCTTGGAGAATACCATGGACAGAAGAGTCTAGCGGGCTATAGCCCATAGGATCGCAAAGACTCGGACATGACTAAAGCGACTGAGCATGAGAGTACACTGCTGTCTATCCATGGTGTCTCTCACCCCACGGGACATACCTGCTTCACTTTCCCCAGCAGATTTCTCTGGTCTCAATCACATACTTTCTGACTCTACTTTGTTGACCTTACTGAGCAGCTAGACTCCTAATCTAAGTTATTCTCGGCCAGCCTGGTCACTTCGATGATCTTAGTTTGGTTTGGCAGAAATTATTTTAATTCAGAAGCAACCAAAGACTTGAAGAAGAAAAGCTAAGATACTCATAGACTCTCTATGAGAATTTGTCTCTTTTGTTCCTCTCTGTTTAACTGGTGTATAAAGTTTGAATAAACATGTGTTGGATAATGAATCAAACTCAGATGGTCATAGTGGTTCACAGTTCAGAGTTTCTAAAGAGATAAGTCACAAGCTTCCAGTGATTAGGAAAATTTTGAGAGGCAGCAATAGATAGTAATCTATGTAATTACCCTTTTTTTTTGCTTCAACTAAGCCAATTTATTTTTTTTACTTTAATTAAAGTAAATAATTTTGTATAAGAAAGTATTCTGAAACCATTGTTGTCTCCATTACACTTTACATTTTCTTACACAGTATCTGTTACTTTGCTCATCGTTCTCCCATCAGTCATCAGTTAATGTCACTTAGATTCCTGGAGTTGCCAGGAAAAAGAAAGAAAAGCAAGCAGGCTGGGAGCTGGCACATTTGGAGGAAGAAAATCCCAGAGTTCTATTTCTTTTCTTTTGAGAATCTGCAGGTTTCCATTCTCGGCTCTTTCACTGTATCAGGACCATTGACTTGTTCAAGAGTCCTAACCACCAGCTTGAGAAACATTTTTTAGGTCACTACCTAGAATCAATTAACAAAAGAAAGCAAATAGATCAACTAGGAGACAGGCTAAAAAAAAGAAAATAATATACACCATCTAAAGCATTAAAGCAAGGTAAAATATGACCATTCAATTTGGATTTTTGTATTAAATAATTATTGGTAGTTAAACTGCAATTTTTAATTTTTTTTACTTGTGAAAGGATAATCTTTTATTGCCTCTTTTAATGTGCAATTATTTTATTAAGTATTTTTCCAAATTATTTCATAAGGTTAATTTTATGTAAGTTAAGTATACCAAAGCTTTCCTGGTGGCTCAGAGGTTAAAGTGTCTGCCTGCATCTTCCTGCAAAGCGGGAGACCTGGGTTTCATCCCTGGGTCGGGAAGATCCCCTGGAAAAGGAAATGGCAACTCACCCCAGTATTCTTGCCTGGAGAATCCCATGGACAGAGGAGCCTGGTAGGCTACAGTCCACGGGGTTGCAAAGAGTCAGACACGACTGAGCGACTTCACTTTCATTTTCACTTTAAGTATACCAAAGAACTTGGCATTTCCAGATGTAACATTCAAGATTTAAATCGTTCTAGTGATCCCAAAGAGTGATGTGTTAATAGACATTTGTGATCTTGATAAAAGCACACAACGGCCCATTTGCCACCTGTGAGTTGCTTAGCTAATGAGTGAGCAGAGCAGGCTACCCAGCAACCTTGTATTCAACCACTTTATAAATATACCCACAATTGGATTTGTTGTTGTCTAGTCGCTAAGTTGAACATGACTGAAGTGACTTAGCAGCAGCAGCAGCAGCAGCAGTCACTAAGTCGTATCCGACTCTTTGTGAACCGATGGACTGTAGCCTGCCAAGCTCCTCTGTCCATGGGATTTCTCAGGCAAGAATACTGGAGTGGGTTGCCATTTCCCTCTCCAGGGGATCTTCCCAATCCAGCGATCAAACACACATCTCCTACATCAGCAAATGGATTCTTTACCACTGAGCCACCAGGAAAGCCCCACATTTGGATTGCGGCTGGTGTAATCTGACTTCTCCCTGCTATTCAGTGTCTCCCTGCTATTCACCATCCTTCTCTTTACCACGATGGCCTAGTGGCTGTCCTCAACCCTTGAAAGCATTACTGTGGCTTAAACTGCAATTCTTTTAAAATCCATATGTTGCTCTTAGCTTATGTTTCCTTTACTCTTTTCATCTCTGGAGTTAACAGGTAGCCCGCTGGATGTGTTATCTGGTTGCTATGGAAACTGTTCATCGAAAACTAGTGCTTAAGACCAGAGCAACAGGGTAGCAATGAATGAGCAGTGATGGCTGCAGACTCTGGTTACCATTCCTGAAGCACAGCTGGGAAGGAAGTCTCAGAGGAGTCTATCTGAGATGCAGTATACCTCGAGGGAATGCAGAGACAGTCCCTCAACCTCTCGCTGGCCTACAGCCTTTACGTGTCCCCTTTACCATGAGCTAAAAGAAGTAATAAGTCAAAGTCATGATGAAATAGAGGGCCAGAGGTTCAGCTGAGAGGAAATGCTTCCAACTTCCCTTTTTGGTGTAAAGGTCTTCAGAATTATTCTGGGACAGTGAAGTTTTCAAGAACACACTAGGCTTGTTCAGCTGCCCTCTGAAATCTGAGACATACATATGCAAGACATGCCAAGGTCAGGGTTGTGCTCTGTGCTCAGCACCATCTGGAGGCATTAGCATGAGTGAATCCACTTGTCTTTTTTTGTCCTTTTGTGAATTCATTTTCCAGACTTATGCATCCTGTTTCAAGCTGTTTATGCACAACAAATTTGACTTTTAGAAAAATCTGAGATCATCCAAAACAGTAATTCCCTCTTCACATTCATCCCTGAGAGAAAAAAATAATAAACTTCGATCTCGGGACAGAGGCATGTTCTACACATATGACTGGTTTAGTCACTGTAATAGTCAAGAAAATGGTTTGGCCTATTTTTAACCCACTAATTTTTTATAAAGATCTAAATAGTGGCTGAATGTGTATGTATGTCCCTAAATGAGACTCATAAGGCCCTTTCTTCTGCATATAACAACAAGTATGCATGTTTCTGGTTGGCAAATACTATCACCAACTGATGTATAAGTATTTCTGTACAAGGTGAAACACAAACTTCATTCAGAGAAAAAAATTTTCTACAAAAAGTGAAAACAGTGGCTGCAGAATTTATGGTACCATCCAATTTAACTTTGAATCGATAGATTACATCAAGAACTTGAAGATACTTTTTACCCTTGGAAAGAGATTAGGTTACAAAATCAGCCTAAGCCACAAAGAGATGCTAAGTAAGAATCCCTTATCATGTTTACTGTCTTTTCAGAAGAAAAATTTTATGAAGTATATTCATTGTCTTTATTTCTCTGAGAAACAGAGAAGTTACTTACATTTAATTGTAAGAAGGCAGAACCTCTTTGAGAGAACATTTTGAAGTTAAGGAAATTAGATGTTAAAGATTCAAGCCCCTTCTTGGTTCCATCCAAATAAAAGAATTAAATGAATATATACAAGGAGAATTTATCTCCATCACCAGGCTATCTCCATCAGCCGGCATGGTTTTGGAGTACACAGACTGAGACACAAATCTCTACTCTTCCCCTTAGTAGGTGTGTGGACTTAGGAAAGTTGCATAATCTCTCTAAGCCTCTGTTTTCTGATGAATAACATGGAGATAATAATAGTACTCAGGATGTCTTGGATGGTTCAGTGGGTAAAGAATCCTCCTGCCAATGCAGGGGACACAGGAGACAAGGGTTCAATCTCTGGGTAGGGAGGAGGAAATGGTAACTCACTCCAGTATTCTCCCCTGAAAAAATCCCCTGGACAGAGGAGCCTGGAGGGCTACAGTCCAAGTATTGAAAAAAGCTGGACATGACTGAGCAACTAAATACACACACAATAATAATAATACACAAAAAACTTCATGAGGATTTAATATAAACAGGAGGAGATGACACTTGTAAAATGCCTACAGTGTGCTGGAAACCAGTTTGTGAGAACCTAGTCTGTGTAGCTCCTCCCAACTCTTATTCTGAACTCTTCTCAATTTTGGTAACTTGAAACTGATCATGGTAGAAGTATTTACACCATGGAAATTGGCAGCACTTCAAGTCAGGGCTTTGTTTTTAGTTTCATACTGAAGCAGTTTTTTTAGCACACCACTCCTCCTGTCCACAGTAAATGCTCAATTATAGCTTCTTATCATGTAACAACAATGGCCCATAGGATTCCCTAAGCACTGAAGCTCTGAACAAACCCAGTTAGAGCTGAACATAGAAAGGAAAACAGGCAAAAGTGAATTCAATAATGTTTGAATGGAGTTGCAGAGTAGTAGCCTCACTAATATTTCCAGGGATCACAAGAAAGGTTGTTATAGAGTGTGTGGTTTGGTTAGCACAGACCTTTCAAAAAACAACAGTAACTCAAGTACAAGCTTTCCTGGCACCTGAATGGGTGGCCTGGAAGATCAGTGAAGACTCAGATGGCAGAAATTTGAAACATGTCTCTGAAGAAGAGAACATTTTACTCTCCACCTTGCTGCTGCTGCTGCTGCTAAGTTGCTTCAGTCGTGTCCGACAGTGTTCGACCCCATCGATGGCAGCCCATCAGGCTCCACCATCCCTAGGATTCTCCAGGCAAGAACACTGGAGTGGGTTGCCATTTCCTTTTCCAATGCATGAAAGTGAAAAGTGAAAGTGAAGTCGCTCAGTTGTGTCCAACTCTTAGGGACCCCATGGACTGCAGCCTACTAGGCTCCTCCGTCCATGGGATTTTCCAGGCAAGAGTACTGGAGTGAGTTGCCATTGCCTTCTCCTAGTCTCCACCTTAACATAATGTTAAACGTGACAGTTCCCTAGCAAAGTGATGGGTTGAACTGTGCAGTTCTTCTTATTGTACAGATGATAAGAGACTTCCTGGAACTGCAGATCTCAGGAAATAGGTCTTCTCCCAGAGTATTGATTCACGTGGACTTCTGCAAGCTACGTGGGCCAATTTCAGATGAGGTGATCTGTTTCTGAGTTCATGATGATACCACAGCTGTTTTCAGACTTGTCTCTCCTCTGCTCATTTCCTGTTAGTCACCTGATGAGAGTGAGAGAAAATGATTCTATTTACAAACCAATTTCTCTCTCTTTCCCCATCCCTCCCCCACTTTTCTCTCTCTCTTGTTGTCTCTCACAAATCTAACAGAGAACTGAGTAGCAGAAATGATGTTCCAACCTGGGTGAGGTTGGCAGTAATAACCCAGCTAGGAGAATGCCAACTCCCTGAGACCCCATGGATAGCAGCAGGTCATGCTTTACCTAAAAGGGAGATGTCTACGTAAATAAGTTGTCAGTACCAAGAGGTCTATTGACAAGTAATAAAGACTCAGTCATGGGAACCAGAAAAAACAGGAAGAAATGGGCTATGGGAAATGAAAAGCAAGGAAGGATCCTCTCTCAGGGGAACTAAGTTACTGTACAAGTTACAAGGAATCCAGGTACCATTCATCTGTGGGAATAAAGTGAAGAAAAGAAACCACTTATTAGAAATGCAGGGTGTGTCATGAGGTGGGCACAAGTCAAAATCAGAAGGAGACTTAACAAGGAGATTGGCTTGGTGCTGACTCTCTGGGCCAGATCTTTGATAAAAATAAAATCAAAATCTATTAATATATAGAAGATTGCCTTGATTCTAAAAAGATGCAGTGACACAAAGCCAGGAAACTGAGTAAATTATTACACAAGACTCAGCAACATGTCTACATAGAAGTCTCAGATAAAAGGTGGTTCTTCATCCAATAAAATAACACAACCTTATCAAATTACAATGGCTAAATCAACTCTAAACACACTTAATATATGTAGGTGGCAGCTACTATGCTTTGGGTAATGTTGTTGTTTTAAATAAATTAATTCTAAGAAATTTTAATCTTGAACTGATAAATATGACACACATACTGACAACCAGTGTTCATTTCATATGATTTCAACCTGAAATATTTTTATTCAAGTAGCAAACAAAAGACCCCACTAGAGATCCAGGGGTCTCAAGAATTCCTACATGATTACAGACTGATTTCTACCAAGCCAGCAGGACCAAATTTTCCCATAAGTATAGTAGAGAGCAGCCTACATTTGGTGGCATCCATTCCCATTCAGCTGCGTCCCATGTGGCTCAATGGGTAAAGAATTCACCTGCAATGCAGGAGACACTGGAGATGTGGGTTCTATCCTTGGAATAGGAAGATCCCCTGGAGAAAGAAAAGGCAACCCACTCAGGTATTCTTGCTAGAGAATCCCATGGGCAAGAGGAGCCTGGGAGGATACAGTCCTTAGGGTTGCAAAGAGTCAGACAGTTGGACAAGACTGAAGAGACTGAGCACATTCCCCCATCAGCTAAATTTGAAGACTTCAAGTTCCTCCAGGGAGTTACTGACTCAATTCAGGACAATATCTATTAAGCACAACCCACTCTAGTATTCTTGCTTGGGCTTCCCTGGTGGCTCAGCAGTAAAGAATTCTCCTGCCAATACAGAAGACTCAGGTTTGATCCTTGGATCAGGCAGATCCCCTGGAGAAGGAAATGGCAACCCACTCTAGTACTCTTGCCTGGAAAATTCCATGGACAGAGGAGCTGGGAAGGCTATAGTTCCTGGGGTCGCAAAGAGTCAGACATGATTTAGCCACTAAACAGCAACCACAGCAATATGCCATGCAATGTGCAAAACTCTGGAGACTTTGAGACAAATGAGCGTTGGCCTCAGCTATTGAGAACCTGAGTTAGAAAAGCATACTTTTTCAATTTTTCCTCAAAAATATATGCTACAGATCACAGTAGGCAAGAAAACATGGTTGATTCAGAGCGAGTTCATGTCATTGCCAAGAAAAATCATTATAGTGGAAATCTGTTGAATTTTCTCTGCTCAACATCTCACATTTTTGGAAACTGCAGCCCTCTTCCGTCAGAACTCCCCTTCTGTTGCACAAAGTCCCAGGAACACAGTCCTCCTCACCAATCCATGTTTGCATGGACAGAAACACACAATCTTGGTCAACCAGACCCTCTTTCCTGGCATTTTGACCAGAGACACAGGGCTGAAGGCAATTACAGCTGAGTCATCCAGTGCTTGTGTCCTATGGATCCTGCCATCAAAGAACATTGCAGTGATCTATTGGCTCCTATAGTGAGAGTCTGTCCATTGACCTAGTTCTGGTTATTCCAGAGGCCAGGTTGCTCAACTTTTCCTTTAGTTTCCTTCCAGTAAATCCTTATTCCTCTCTTAATGTGGGTTTTTATTACTTTCAGCCAAAAACTCTAACAATAATTCTACATGCCTACTTTTCACTGAACCATAGTTTATTCAATGAGCACCCACCATATTTTGGTATAATTTTAGTTGTATTGGGATTTGTATTCATAGAATTAACACATAGACATAAAATTCAAATAATAAAGCAAAACACCAAGCAGAATGCACATGTCTCTTGGGAACTCACTTCCTTTACAAGATGGTCACTGCATGATGTAAAACTTTCTCAAATTGGATCATGCTATACAGTAAAAACAAAACTGGGAGCTGACTATGGCTCAGATCATGAACTTCTTATTGCCAAATTCAGACCGAAATTGAAGAAAGTAGGGAAAACCACTAGACCATTGAGGTATGACCTAAATCAAATCCCTTAGGATTATACAGTGGAAGTGAGAAATAGATTTAAGGGCCTAGATCTGATAGACAGAGTGCCTGATAAACTATGGATGGAGATTCATGACATTGTACAGGAGACAGGGATCAAGACCATCTCCATGGAAAAGAAATGCAAAATAGCAAAATGGCTGTCTGGGGAGGCCTTACAAATAGCTGTGAAAAGAAGAAAAGCGAAAAACAAAGGAGAAAAGGAAAGATATAAGCATCTGAATGCAGAGTTCCAAAGAATAGCAAGGAGAGATAAGAAAGCCTTCCTCAGCGATCAATGCAAAGAAATAGAGGAAAACAACAGAATGGGAAAGACTAGAGATCTCTTCAAGAAAATTAGAGATACCAAGGGAACATTTCATTCAAAGATGGGCTTGATAAAGGACAGAAATGATATGGACCTAACAGAAGCAGAAGATATTAAGAAGAGGTGGCAAGAATACACAGAACGGTACAAAAAATATTTTCATGACCCAGATAACCACGATGGTGTAATCACTCACCTAGAGCCAGACATCCTGGAATGTGAAGTCAAGTGGGCCTTAGAAAGCATCACTACGAACAAAGCTAGTGGAGACGATGGAATTCCAGTTGAGCTATTTCAAATCCTGAAAGATGATGCTGTGAAAGTGCTGCACTCAATATGCCAACAAATTTGGAAAACTCAGCAGTGGCTACAGGACTGGAAAAGGTCCGTTTGCATTCCAATCCCAATGAAAGGCAATGCCAGAGAATGCTCAAACTACTGCACAATTGCACTCATCTCACACGCTAGTAAAGTAATGCTCAAAATTCTCCAAGCCAGGCTTCAGCATTACGTGAACTGTGAACTTCCAGATGTTCAAGCTGGTTTTAGAAAAGGCTGAGGAACTAGAGATCAAACTGCCAACATATGCTGGATCATCAAAAAAGCAAAAGAGTTCCAGAAAAACATCTATTTCTGCTTTATTGATTATGCCAAAGCCTTTGACTGTGTGGATCACAATAAACTGTGGAAAATTCTTCAAGAGATGGGAATACCAGACCACCTGATCTGCCTCTTGAGAAACCTGTATGCAGGTCAGGAAGCAACAGTTAGAACTGGACATAGAACAACAGACTGGTTCCAAATAGGAAAAGGAGTACGTCAAGGCTGTATATTGTCACCCTGCTTATTTAACTTATATGCAGAGTACATCATGAGAAATGCTGGGCTGGAAGAAACACAAGCTGGAATCAAGATTGCCGGGAGAAATATCAATAACCTCAGATATGCAAATGACACCACCCTTATGGCAGAAAGTGAAAAGGAACGAAAAAACCTCTTGATGAAAGTGGAGAGTGAAAAAGCTGGCTTAAAGCTCAACATTCAGAAAACGAAGATCATGGCATCTGGTCCCATCACTTCATGGCAAACAGATGGGGAAACAGTGTCAGACTTTATTTTGGGGGGCTCCAAAATCACTGCAGATGGTGACTGCAGCCATGAAATTAAAAGATGCTTTCTCCTTGGAAGGAAAGTTATGACCAACCTAGATAGCATATTAAAAAGCAGAGACATTACTTTGCCAACAAAGGTCCATCTAGTCAAGGCTATGGTTTTTCCAGTGGTCATGTATGGATGTGAGAGTTGGACTGTGAAGAAAGCTGAGTGCCGAAGAATTGATGCTTTTGAGCTGTGGTGTTGGAGAAGACTCTTGAGAGTCCCTTGGACTGCAAGGAGGTCCAACTAGTCCATCCTAAAGGAGATCAGCCCTGGGATTTCTTTGGAAGGACTGATGCTGAAGCTGAAACTCCAATACTTTGGCCACCTCATGCGAAGAGTTGACTCATTGGAAAAGACCCTGATGCTGAGAGGGATTGGGGGCGGGAAGAGAAGGGGATGACAGAAGATGAGATGGCTAGATGGCATCACCAACTCTATGCACATGAGTTTGAGTAGACTCCGGGAGTTGGTGATGGGCATGGAGTCCTGGCATACTAGGATTCATGGGGTCACAAAGAGTTGGACACCACTGAGCAACTGAACTGAACTGAACTGATGCCAAAATACTATTGTGAAACTCATTGCTTACTTTTAACAATGTAACAATTATATCATTCCATATCAGTGTCCATAGTTCTGATTCAGCCTTTTAAGTGGTTGTATATTACTTTATTTCATAGAATGTTTTAAATGTAACCACTTTTCAACAATGGGCATTTAGTCGTTTCTAATCATTTGTTAATATAATCAATGGTATGATTTTAAAATACACATTATAATCTAGAACTGATAAAGAGATTTATGAGGAAACTCCCCACCAGAGGAAGAGGAAATGGCAATGTCTTCAGGAATATTTGCCCCCAAATATTCTTAGCACAAGCAATAAAGAGATTAAATGGTAAGGATGACTGGATATTAGGAGATTACCAGCTGAGACCTTTGCCGTGAATATATATGTGATCACTGTGGTCCACCAACTTCTACTGAGATTTAAGCATGATTAGGAGATGATTAAAGCTTCTGCATAATATACTGGATTATTGTTTCAAGTCAGAGCCTAGATACAAAGGTTCCTTCCTTCTTTTTAAACTCCCTTTCTACCAATACCCCCCAAATTAAGGTGAACCATCAGCTAACACAACAAGGAGCTTTCCACAGGGGGCATTCAAAATCAAAGTCCTGGGCTGAAGATTGAGGAGTGAAAAAGAAGAAAGAGAAAGTCAAGAATAAATGTATTGCACAATCAGGTGGTGTTAGTGTTCTCCCTGGTGAGGAAGCATCAACATAAATTTCCTGAAGTAGGACCTTTGACTTCAGGAGTACTGGCTAAAGAACACACAGTGGCAACCCAAGGGCTGTACCAGCATGAGTGTCCCGAGGCCAGAGTCACAGATGATACTAACCACAGTCAAGCCATGCACTCCATGAGGACACTGTTTCCATTTTAGTCATTTTCCAAAAGCCATGGATGAGTTGCTGGTATGGGATTGTTAAATTGAATGCAAGTAGGAAGAGTAAGCCCATGCACAATGCCATACTCACTAGACCCAAAGGTTATACAAGAATTGGTGAGAAAGTATGGCCACTGTTGGGTGACTTGGTCAAGTGGAGGCCTTGGCTGAAGTTGATTTTCTCAAAGTAGAGACAGGGGACAGAACAGTGATGGGATTTGTTACCCAGCACCTGATCTGGGTATATACTGTACTCTTCTTGGATATTCACTGCTAAAATGAGTTCTGCCCAAAAACTGAAAGAAGAGCAAGACTTGATCTCATTCTCAGATAAGCATGATTATAAACTGTCAGTGCTTCTCAGAAGCACTGAAATTGCATTTCTTACTTAATCTGAGGGACTCTTTGCTGGTTTTCAACCGAAGAGAGAGAGAGAGAAGATGCAGCAGACTTGCTTTATAATCTTCTAAAATATATTTTCTGGATTCCTCTTATTTTTGGTACATGTGTATAGGAGCTAATCAACACCACCAGTGAAATCCACTAATATGCAAGAAGAAAAATTTCTAGAAATTTTTAGGTTGTAGAAGTAAATGTTCAGATTGTTATCTCCTGTACTTGCTGTAAACTTTTACTGGAGTAGTTTGGTTAATATATTACTTTATAGACTTTCCTGTTGGTTCAGACCATAAAGAATCTGCCTGCAATGTAGAGAGCTCATAATAGAACAATGACAGACACTTGGTCAGCAATGCCTTTACATTACCTTTAGTCATTCCAAAAAGTAGTATTTATTATTGCTCTTCTAAGTTTTTTTTTTTAATATTTATTTATTTTTAATTGATTGATAATTGGTTTACAATATTGGTTTGATTTCTGTCATACATCAACATGAATTAACCATAGGTGTCCATATGGTCCCTCCCTCTTGAATCTCCCTCCCACTTCCCACCTCTAGATTATTACAGAGCCCTAGTTTGAGTTCCTTGAGTCATACAACAAATTCCCATTGGCTATCTATTTACATATGTTAGTGTATATATATCCATGCTACTCTCTCCATTTACCGCACCCTCTCCCTCTTCTCCCCTACCCTTGTCCATAAGTCTGTTCCCTATGTCTGTGTCTCCATTCATCCCTCTTCTGTGAACAGGATTCATCAGTACCATCTTTCTAGATTCCACATACACACATTAATATACAATATTTCATTTTCTCTATCTGAATTATTTCACTCTGTATAATAGGCTTTAGGTTCATCCACCGCATTAGAACTGTCTCAAATGTGTTCCTTTTTATGGCTGAGTAGTATTCCATTGTATATATGTACCGCAGCTTCTTTATCCATTCGTCAATGGACATCTAGGTTGCTTCCATGTCTTGGCTATTGTAAATAGTGCTACAATAAACACTGGGGTACATGTGTCTTTTTCAGTTTTGGTTTCTTCAAGGTATATGCCTAGTAGTGGGATTGCTGAGTCACATGGTGGTTTTATGGAGACAGAATCTCCATACTTGTCCTCCATAGTGGCTATGCCAATTTATATTCCCACCAGCAGTGTAGGAGGGTTCCCTTTTCCCCACACCCTCACCAGCACATGTTGTTTGTGGATTTTGGTTCTCCTAACTTTTAACTTGACAGAGACTTTTATCTAAAGATCTCAACAAAGCTTAATAACAGTGATGTTCAATGTTAACAGAGAGGAGAGAGTTCAAAGCTATTCAAAGGCACTCATTTGTTCTTCCCACACTCTGTGATCATCCTTGTTAAATCCCCAAATTCCTAGAGTCTCCACCCTGTATTCTCATCATGGAGCCTCTCTTCCAACCTCTGTCCATGATTATGAACAGAACCTCAGGACAACCAGGTAACTGACCCTCTACTACATATTATTAATAGTTCCTAGGCCAACAAAATGCTCCATGGGGGCTAGAGTATGTCAAATCTAGTCTAGCCACAGTCATACTGACTATTTAAGACTCTCCCAGTTCTGCTGGAATCTCTCTTCCTGTTCTTGCAAAAGCAAGGTGCATCCAGAGGCCTCTGGCAACTGCTCCAAGATCCCGGGGCCACCTACAGCCCATAGGGAAGGTGAAAGAAGAACTAGTGTTTGTGTCCCTGTTCTCAGAACATTGCCTCAGTGAAAGTTCAATCTTTGAGCCACTGTGACCTTATACACATAGCTCAGAATTGCCACATTCTACCTACCTCCATCTGCCTTATCTTTCCAGCTTTTCAAGTTCCAGGTTTTCAGCATACCTTCTCCATACCTCAGGGAACTACCTATTTGACTTTGTCAGATACACCTGAATCCCCAGACTTCTTGTCCTCATTGTCTGCTAATCACCGTCATGCAATCTGGAGAGTGAAGAGGAATGGAGTGACAGACGTCTGTTAGACAACACTGAGAGTGAGTTAGGCCAAACAGGATACAGCAGAATGAACTGCTATAGGTCTAAGGGTCATAGTTATAGGTCCAGACTGGTTCTTGGTCAGGCTTCCCTTCTGCTGTCATAGAAGAGACCTTTGCTGCTTACCTGGCATGGCTTGTCTCCATCTCTGAAGCCCTATTTTGGCCTGGGTAGTAAGTATTTAAACCTTATCAGCTCAATCAAGAGTCAGAATCAAACACACCCAGGCTCACCATCCTTCAACCTTGAGACATAAAATCCTGTCACACTGCCAAGAGCCAGTGCCCATTCTTGGCCCAATTTCCAATGCCTGGGACTCTGTCTTCTTTTTATCTCAGCTCATATCATGTTAGCCTGGGAAAGTCCTGTCACTCCCTCTTCTAGGTCCTGGAGTGACTAGAATTCTGGTAAATCAGCTTGTGTTCCCTTAATCTTGACCTTTTCTTAGGACTAGAGACAGGAAAGATAGCCTGAAGAAAAAAAAAAAATGATATGCTGGGATGAATGAAAGAAAGAAGAATGAAATGAAGTGAAATTTCATTAAAGTGAAAAACTTCTGCTCTGCAAAAGACAATGTCAAGAGAGTTGACACAAACTAAGACAAAATTTTTGCAAAGACACATCTGACAGAAGACATCCAAAATGTACAAAGAAATCTCAAACTGAATGATAAGAAACAACTTGATTTTTAAAATGGGACATAGACTTCAACATACGTCTTCTCAAAGAAGGTGTACAGATGCAAATAAGCATATTAAAAGATTCTCCACATCATATGTGATCAGGAAATATAAATTAAAACAACAACGAGATACTACTACTCTGGAGTGGGTTGCCATTTCGTACTCCAAGGTATCTTCCTGACCCAGGGATCAATCCTGTGCCGCCTGCATTAGCAGGCAGTTTCTTTACCACTGAGCCACTGGGGAAGCCCAACATGTCTATTAGAATGGCCAAAATCTGGAAAACTGACACCACCAAATGCTGGCAAGAACATGGAGCAACAGGAACTCTCATTCATTGCTGGTGGAAATGCAAACAGACACGTTGACCTTTAACAGTTTCTTACAGCACTAAACATACTCTCACCATATGATCCAGCAATTGCACTCCTTGGTATCTACCCAAATGAGATGAAAACTTACGTCCATGCAGAAATCTGCACACAGATATTTAGGGCAGCTTTATTCATAACTGTCAAAACTTAGAGCAACCAAGATATCCTTCAGTAATTGAATGAAGAATTAAAACCTGGAAAATTTGGAGAATGGAATACTATTCAGCACTAAAAAGAAATGAGGTATCAAGCCATGAAGAGACATGGAGGAGCCTTGCATGCATATTATTAGGTAAAAGAAGCCAATCTGAAAAGGCAACATATGGAGTGATTCCAACCATACGACATTCTGGAAAAGACAAAACTATGGAGACAATAAAAAGATCAGTAGTTGCCAGGGGCTAGCCTCTTGATGAAAGTGAAAGAGGAGAGTGAAAAAGTTGGCTTAAAGCTCAACATTCAGAAAACGAAGATCATGGCATCTGGTCCCATCACTTCATGGGAAATAGATAGGGAAACAGTGGAAACAGTGTCAGACTTTATTTTTTTGGCTCCAATCATTGCAGATGGTGATTGCAGCTATGAAATTAAAAGACACTTACCCTTAGAAGGAAAGTTATGACCAACCTAGATAGCATATAAAAAAGCAGAGACATTACTTTGCCAACAAAGGTCTGTTTAGTCAAGGCTATGGTTTTTCCAGTGGTCATGTATGGATGTGAGAGTTGGACTGTGAAAACAGCTGAGCTACGAAGAATTGATGCTTTTGAAGTGTGGTGTTGGAGAAGACTCTTGAGAGTCCCTTGGACTGCAAGGAGATCCAACCAGTCCATTCTAAAGGAGATCAGTCCTGGGTGTTCTTTGGAAGGACTGATGCTGAAGCTGAAACTCCAATACTTTGGCCACCTCATGCGAAGAGTGGACTCATTGGAAAAGACTCTGATGCTAGGAGGGATTGGGGGCAGGAGGAAAAGGGGACAACAGAGGATGAGATGGCTGGATGGCATCACCGACTCGATGGACATGAGTTTGAGTGAACTCCGGGAGTTGATGATGGACAGGAAGGCATGCTGCAATTCATGGGGTCCCAAAGAGTCAGACAGACTGAGCAACTGAACTGAACTGAGTGGAAAGGGAGAGATGAATAAGCAGAGCACAGAGGATTTTTAAAAGCAGTAAAAATACTGTGTATGATACTTTAAGGGCAGAGACAGGTCATCATAAATTTGTCCAAGCCCACAGAATGTAGAGCACTGAGTGAAGACTGATGTAAGCTGTGGACTTGCGGTGACTATGATGTCAGTGTAGGTTCATCAGTCGTAACAGATATACCACTCTGGTGGGGATGTTGGCAGTGGGAGGAAAGCAAAGAAGGAAGGAAGGGAGAGATGAAGAAAAAGAGAAAGAGAGGAGAAAGGGAGGGGAAAGGAAAAGAAGGAAGGAAGGGAGGGAGAGAAGGAAGAAGGAAGGAAGGAGGCCAGGAGCCAGGTGGGTGTGGGGATAAGAGGGTGGTGGTGTTATGACTCTCTGGTAATGTTTGCTCCCAGCTCTATGGGCTGCTAGTGTCTTTCACAACTGCTGACTAATGCCTTCTGCCAGCCCCATCTTGGAATGTGATCTCTTTCGTGAGCACTCAGTGAGTGCACTAGATCTGACCCCTTGATTGGAAGTGCCAAGACCTCTGAAAACAACCTAGGGAGACATGGATGCAGCCAGCCTTGGATAATGCACTTTTCTAACAGTTGCCATTGGCTCAGCCTAAACGAGCTCCATGTGGAAGATTTGGCTCCTGTGCGCTAGAGAAAGTGCCTCGAGTCCTGCTCCTATTTGATATTCGGGCTCCAGAGTTGTTGGGCCTGGGCCTAACATTTGGTTTGTGTTACACATACGTTGCACAGATCTGCCTGAGGGTAGTTTCCTCTCTCTCTTAGGGTGGCCTCGCTGAGAAGGCAGAAGGAGAGAGGAATTGCTATTTGGACTCAAATACTGCCAGCTGGTTGCTGACATGGCAGATAATATTGATACCTTAGGACCTGGTGACTGGGTTATCTCAGAGTTTGTGGATCAAGAAAGAAGCTGGGAATCATCTGGCACTAAAAACAGAAGTCAGACCCTCAGAGACAAAGTAGGTAAAATACAACACCCAAAAATTCTAAAGAGGAGCATGGTTAATAGAGGTAAAAGTTTCCAGAATAATTTAAATATTATTCTAACAATGTAATTCCAAACAATCCCAATGATGATTTCAGTGGGGCTGGTATAAGTAATTTCTGTGTGGTTTTTGTTGATTGAAATTTATTATTTTCAAAAAATTTTACTGAAATTGAGTTGATTTACAATGTTGTGTTAATGTCTATTGTACAGCAAAGTGACTCAATTATATGTATATATATATTCTTTTTCTTATTTTCCATCATGCTGTATCACAGGATATTGAATATAGTTCCCTGTGCTATACAATAGGACTTTGTTGTTTATCCATCCTATATATACTAGTTTGCATCTGCTAATCCCAAACCCCCAATCCTTCCCTCCCCTACCCACCTCCCCCTTGGCAACCAGAAGAGTGTTCTCTATAACTGACACTTATTTTTAAGGTATGCCAAGAACTATGAAA
This sequence comes from Bos indicus x Bos taurus, assembly GCF_003369695.1. Taxonomy (NCBI): domain Eukaryota; kingdom Metazoa; phylum Chordata; class Mammalia; order Artiodactyla; family Bovidae; genus Bos; species Bos indicus x Bos taurus. The sequence continues at coordinate 23,202,894 of NC_040091.1, read as the reverse complement.
AACTCTTTACAAACATTTCCTCACTCAATCCCAAAACAACGGTATTTGTTAGGTACTGTTTTTATGCCCATTTAACAGATGAAAAGGGCCTTCCCTGGTGCTCTGGTAAAGAATCTGCCTGGCCACGTGGGTTTGATGCCTGGGTCAGGAAGATCGCTGGAGAAGGAAATGGCAACCCACTCCAGTATTCTTGCCTGGGAAATCCCATGGACAGAGGAGCCTGGCAAGCTGCAGTTCATGGGGTTGCAAAAGAGTCAGACACGTCTTAGCGACTAAATAACAAAAACAATTGAGAAAACCAAGGCTTACAGTAAATTGGCCAAGGTCAAACAGCTGGGAGGTTTTCCAAATCTGGATTTGAACCTAAACAATCTAATTCCAGAGCCTGTGCTCTTAACCATCACCTACACAAAAGACAGGCATAGATCTGAAAAGATCATATCAACATCCATAAGCCCCAAATTAAGCTAGGGATTTTGAAAAGGCTTTTTAATGAATTATCACGAAAGCAGGACTAATAAGGTAAGTATAAGCCCACCTTTAGAGCTTCCCTGGTGGCTTAGATGGTAAAGAATCCACCTGTAAATGCAGGAAACCTGTGTTCAATCCCTGGGTTGGGAAGACGGCCCTGGAAAAGGGAAAGGCTACCCACTCTAGTGGGGCTTCCCTGGTAGTTCAGCTGGTGAAGAGTCCGCCTGCAATGCAGGAGACCCAGCTTGGATTGCTGGGTCAGGAAAATCCCCTGGAGAAGGGATAGGCTACCCATTCCAGTATTCTTTGGCTTCCCTGGTGGCTCAGATGGTAAAGAATCCACCTGCAATGCAAGAGACCTGTGTTCAAACCATGGGTTGGGAAGATTCCCTGGAGGAGGTCATGGCAACCCACTCCAGTATTCTTGCCTGGAGAATTCCATGGACAGAGGAGCCTGGCGGGCTACAGTCCATGGGGTCACAAAGAGTCGAACACACCTGAGCAACTAACACTTTTTTTCAAGCCCACCTTTTGGAAGTAAATGACATAATCCAGGATGGCAAATAGGTTTCCATCTGCAGCACAATTCCACTGGACTGGGTGAAGTGACCTGGAGTCCAGTGTTAGAGAGGTTCCCGATACAGTGCTAGGCTGCGGTGGAAAGAATGCTGAGACTTATTACCCATACCTGCCACGTGTGCAGGGGCTGGGGACAGCATGATGGATGCTGCATAGCTGCCATTCCTGACAGAAGCCCACAGATGGCAGAGAGAGAGCAGGATTCCTTCAAGGAGACAGGCAGAACTTGAACTAGAAGTTTGGCCAGCAAGGGAAGAGCTCTAACCATGACTGAATATGCCCACCTGGAAGGAGGCTACCAGTGGGGTCAGGAGGAACACACATAGGTGGAGGTCCCAGCTCACCTTTTAGGGTCAGTAGCCACTCCAGTGTTCTTGCCTGGAGAATCCCAGGGATGGGGAGCCTGGTGGGCTGCATCTGTGGGGTCGCAGAGAGTTGGACACGACTGAAGCGACTTAGCAGCAGCAGCAGCCAGGTATCAGGGGCTTCCCTGGTGGCTCAGTGGTAAAGAATCTACCTGCCAATGCAGGAGACATGGTTTCGATCCCTGGGTCAGGAAAATCCCCTGGAGAAGGAAATGGCAACCCACTCCAGTATTTTTGCCTGGAAAATTTCATGGACAGAGGAGGCTGGGAGGCTATAGTTCATAGGGTCTCGAAAGGGTTGGACATGACTGAGCAACTAAATAACAGCAAGCCAAGTGTTAAGGGTGAAAAGGTGAGATTCCTTTTATAGAAGAACAAGATCTCGGAAAGAAATCAGGCAGTGACTCAGGGACTTGGTATGTGGTCTCAAAACAGAAGGCAAGAGTCAGAGGCCTAGTCCCTAGAGGTCAAGTTGGAGTGAGGTCAGCAGGGTGTCTGAGCAATGCTGCTCTTCAGAGTGATGGATCTCGGCTCTATAGCTGCGTCTCTACTGAAGGTCTGAGATTATTACAGAATACAAAGAGGGACAGAGCTGGCAACTGGGAACTAAGTAGCCCTGGTTGTTTGTGAAGCTTCGGAGAGGACAGGGCAAGAAAGCAGTATGTCCTTGCACTCGTCCTCTGAAGAGAGAATGGGGGAGAACCGGTTTGGCCACTGGTCAAGGGGGAAAGGCCTGGAGACTGTGACTTGACCGCTAAATTAAAATGAAGCAACAGCTGGTGTGCTCTCTGTTAAAAGTTCATGCAATCTGCACCAGCCCTGTTTTTAGATGTGTGGCACCCAGATCAAGGGGGAAATCATCTCTATTTTGGTGTTTGTAAAACTGTATCCGGAAAACCATGCCGGGTCTTGTCACTCCATGTCAAGGAGGCCAGGGGCAAACTACAGAGAATGGTGAGAGGTTATAGAAAGCAGAGTTGAAAGGATTAAATCTGGATATTGTTTTGTTTCTGTTCTCTGGTCAAGAGAGGACCTTTGAGCAACATAGAAGTTTCTTGTAGTCAAAGAGCTGGCCTTTGGAGGAAGTCTTTGACTTGTTCATGTAACTCCAGAGAGAAGAATTAAAAATAGTAGGTGAGGGCTTGCCTGGTGGCTCAGAGGTAAAGAATCTACCTGCCAATGTAGGAGACACAGGTTCAATCCCTGATCCGGGAAGATCCCACATGCCACAGAGCAACTAAGCCCGTGGGCCTCACTACTGAGTCTGTGCTCTAGAGCCTGGAGCCGCTACTATGAGCCCGCGTGCCCTAGAGCCCGTGCTCCATGATAAGCTAAGCCACTGTGATGAGAATCCTGAACACCACAACTACAGAGTAGGCCCACTCGCTGCAAGTAGTAAAAAGCCTGTGCAGAAATAACGATCCAACACAGCCGAAAATAAATAAGGACATAAAAATTATCTTAAAAAATAGTAGACGATAACTGGGCTTCCCAGGTGGCTCAGTGGTAAAGAATCTGCCTCAGTGCAGATGACGTAGGAGACTCGGGTTCCATCCCTGGGTTGGGAAGATCCCCTGGAGGAGCTTGATGGGCTATAGTCCATGCGGTCACAAAGAGTTGGACACGACTGAAATGACTGAGCACACGAGGTGATACTTACAGGGAGACTGATTTCTATTTAGTAAATGAAGTCATTTCTAACCATGAAGACAGCTTTCCCCCAGATTATTTCTCCACAGACTACTCTCCCATTGGATGTTACTAGAATATACCATAGGGTAAATTTAGGAATCTCTGGATTAGACAAAGTAAATAAGTTTCTTCGTCGCTGGGTTTCTCAAACCCTTTAATGTGTCAGTATCCTTAAAATTTCTCTGAAAAGGACATTCTCAAACATAACTGACCCTGACAGAATCAAATTCTAGTTTATATATTAGTTTTCATGACACAATCTGTTAATACCTCCTGAAGCAATGAGTTGTATCTGCAAAACACACTTGAGAAACTTGGACTAAAACCAACCATAAAGAAATGGGTTGCTTGGTAAAGAAAGCCAGCAACCTGTCAGTATTTATGCAGCCAGCCTTCAAATTCTACCTGGGAAACAGGTTGTAGAGAAAATAAATTCACCAAGCACTGTGGGTCCCATGACTCTGGAGCACATGGTTCTATGATTCCTGCTTGAATGTCCTTTGTCCCACAAACAAGCATTTTCAAGGACACCTGAGTTAATTCTCATTTCAGCAGATGGGAAAGATATCCATATAAAAATGGGTGGAAAAGGGTGATGGTTGTTGGAGGGAGGTCCAAGAGAGAAGGGATATATTTGTATGGATAGCTGATTCTCTTCATTGTACAGCAGAAACTAGCACAACACTGCAAAGCAAGTGTGGTGGTGGTAGTGGTCTAGTCGGTCAGTAAGTCGTGTCTGACTCTTGCAACCCCATGGACTATAGCCCACCAAGCACCTCTGTCTATGGGATTTTCCAGGCAAGAACTGGAGTGGGTTGACACTTCCTTCTCCAGGGGTAATGTTCCGACCCAGGGATGGAACCCCAGTCTCCTGCATTGCAGGCAGATTCTTTACTGACTGAGCTACCAGGGAAGCCCTAAAGCAACTATGCTTTCCAAATAATAATAATAAAAAAACTATATAGAGGTAGCCACATGAGAACATTCAGCTAGCGATAACCCTTGGAATTATACAGGTCTAGCAAGTGTGCTATTGGTGCATGCCAGTGTGTAAAACTTTACAAGGCTGATTCTGCCCCCACAAAATGCCTTACTGAACTCGTAGAAACTTTCAGATCAACTCAAGTCAACCTCTGAGAGTATTTTTCTGCCTCTAGTTCCTCAAGTCTCACAGAGGATAAATAAGATAAATAAATAAATAAATAAGATAAATCCATGACTCCCCTTAAAAATGATTCTGCTTCTCAAACTTTCATATCATCTAAGTCTTTTCAGAGACAGAGGATGGGGTATAAATTTTTTTCATTTAATTAATTAATTTACTTTTTTTTACATCCCACAGCATGTGGGATCTTAGTTCCCTAACCAGGAATCTAACTTGTGTCCCCTGCATTGGAAGCAAGACGTCTTAACCTAAATTTTAAATACAGAAGCTTGAGAACTGTGTATTTTCCACAGCCATAATATACAGTGGCATCAGATCAGATCAGATCAGTCACTCAGTCATGTCCAACTCTTTGCGACCCCATGAATCGCAGCACGCCAGGCCTCCTTGTCCATCACCAACTCCCGGAGTTCATTCAGACTCACGTCCACCGAGTCAGTGATGCCATCCAACCATCTCATCCTCTGTCATCCCCTTCTCCTCCTGCATACCTGGTATTTAAAAAAAAAATGTGGACCCAGCGTAAAATCTGAATCCCTGGATTGAACAACAGCAAAAAAAAAAGACACCCAGACATTTTCACAGGTGCATGGGGTCTTAGTTGCAGCATGTGGGATCAAGTTCTTTGACCAGAGATTGAACCTGGGCCCCCTGCATTGGAAGCACAAAATCTTAGCTACTGGACTACCAGGGAAGTCCCTCAGCTTTTCCTTTTAGGCAAAGGACAGGGGTTTAGTTACACAAGATCTGTTTCTAGAGACTTCCATAAACATCCTGGGCAGCTCAAGCCTCATTGAGCTCAAGCTTTGTCCTCTGCCTGACTGGTCAACAGCCAAGCCCAACCAAAAGTCCATGGCTTTCCCTGTCCAAGATGGGCTGCTCTTTGCATACACACCACTGGCCTCAGCATCCCCCTCCCCACCCTCACAAAAGACAAAGATGGCTCTTCTGGCCCTCTCCCTCTTGCACATGATCAGCTGCTGAGGCAGGGAGAAAGAGCTCCTAAGGAGACCACTGGGCCTCCTGTGGCCTGGCCCCTCCTGACTCTGGGACCTCACCTTCCCCTCACTGCCCTAGTTCCTGCCTCCAGGTCTCTGCATTTGCCCTTCCCTGTGCCTGGAAGTTTCTTCCCCAGCCCTTTGTTTGCTTCCATCTCTCTATCCTTTCAGGCCTCTACTTAAACATCACTTCCCCAGAAGTTTTCCACAATTACCCCAAGTAGCCATCAGTCTTTCCCTTATGATTGCTGTACCCTGCTGGATGTTGCAACAGCAGTTGCTACTACCTGACAGTGTATTATTCATCCACGTGTTGCCTTGTTTACTTTGCGTGGGTGGAAAACCCAGGTCAAGATGGCAGAGTAGAAGAATGTGCACTCATCTTCTCCTGCAAGAACTCCAGAATTACAATTCGCTGCTGAACAACCATTGACAGGAGAATGTTCGAACCCACCAAAAAAATAGTACCCCATGTCCAAGGGCAAAGGAGAAGCCCCAGAAAGATGGTAGAAGGGGCGAAATCACATTTAGAATCAAACCCCATACCCGCCAGAGACACTCAGAGGGCTCAAACAAAACTTGTATGCACCAGGACCCAGTGATCCCACAGAGACTGAGCCTGAACTGTGTTTAAGCATCTCCTGTGGAGGTACAGGTCAGCAGTGGCCTGCCGCAGGGGCAGAGGTTCTGGGTGCAGCAGACTTGGGTATGGCATAAGCCCTCTTGGAGGAGGTCATCATTAACCCCAACATAGAGCCGCCAGAACTTACACAGGACTGGGGAAACAGACTCTCAGAGGGCACAAACAAAACTTTGTGCACACCAGGACCCAGGAAAAAGGAGCAGTGACCCCACAAGAGACTGACCTAGACTTGCCTGTGAGTGTCCAGGAGTCTGGCAGAGGCGTGGGTCAGAGGCACTGACTGCCGCAGTGCATGCATGAGACCTTTGAAGGATATCGCCATTGTCTTCATTACCTCCACCAGAGTTTGGCCCCAGGTCAAACAACAGGGAAGGAACACAGCCCCGCTCATTAACAGAAAATTAGATCGAAGATTTACTGAGCATGGCCCCGCCCATCAGAACAAGACCCGGTTTCCCCCTCAATCAGTTTCTCCCATCAGGAAGCTTCCATAAGCCTCTTATCCTTATCCATCAAAGGGCAGACAGAATGAAAATCACAATCACAGAAAACTAACCAAACTGATTACATGGGCCACAGCCTTGTCTAACGCAATGAATCTATGAGCCATGCCATGTGGGGCCACCCAAGACGGATGGGTCATGGTGGAGAGTTCTGACAAAACGTGGTCCACTGGAGAAGGGAATGGCAGACCACTTCAGTATTCTTGCATTGAGAAACCCACAAACAGTATGAAAAGGCAAAAAGACAGGATATGGAAAGGTGAACTCCCCAGGTTGGTAGGTGCCCAACATGCTACTGGAGACTGGTGGAGAAATAGCTCTAGAAACAATGAAGAGACGGAGCCAAAGCAAAAACAACACCCAGTTGTGGGTGTGACTGGTGATGGATGTAGAGTCTGATACTGTAAAGAGCAATATTGCATAGGAAGCTGGAATGTTAGGTCCATGAATCAAGGTAAATTGGAAGTGGTCAAACAGGAGATGGCAAGAGTGAGCATCGACATTTTAGGAATCAGTGAATTAAAATGGACTGGAGTGGGTGAGTTTAACTCAGATGACCATTATATCTACATCTGTGGACAAGAATCCCTTAGAATAAATGGAGTAGCCATCATAGTCAACAAAAGAGTCTGAAATACAGTACTTGGATGCAATCTCAAAAATGACAGAATTATCTCTGTTCATTTCCAAGGCAAGCCATTCAGTATCACAGTAATCCAACTCTATGTTCCGACCAGTAATGCTGAAGATGAAGTTGAATGGTTCTATGAAGACCTACAAAACCTTCTAGAACTAACACCCAAAAAAGATGTCCTTTCATTATAGGGGACTGGAATGCAAAAGTAGGAAGTCAAGAGATACCTGGAATAACAGGCAAATTTGGCCTTGGGGTACAAAATGAAGCAGGGCAAAGCTAACAAAGTTTTGCCAAAAGAACACACTGGTCGTAGCAAACAACCTCTTCCAACGACATAAGAGAAGACTCTACACATGGACATCACCAGATGGTCAATACTGAAATCAGATTGATTATATTCTTTGCAGCCAAAGATGGAGATGCTGTATACAGTCAGCAAAAACAAGACTGGGAACTGACTGTGGCTCAGATCATGAACTCCTTATTGCCAAATTCAGACTTAAATTGAAGAAAGAAGGAAAACCACTAGACCATTCAGGTATGACCTAATTCAAGTCACTTACGATTATACAGTGGGAGTGACAAATAGATTCAAGGGATTAGATCTGATAGACAGACTGCCTGAAGAAATTTTCTTCAGACAGAGGTTCGCGACATTATAAAGGAGGCAGGGATCAAGAACATCCCCAATAAAAAGAAAAACAAAAAGGCAAAATGGTTGTCTAATGAGGCCTTAAAAATAGCTGAGAAAAGAAGAGAAGCTGAAGACAAAGGAGAAAAGGAAAGATATACCCATCTGAGTGCAGAGTTCCAAAGAAAAGCAAGGAGAGATAAGAAAGCCTTCCTCAGAGATCAATGCAAAGAAATAGAGGAAAACAATAGAATGGGAAAGACTCGAGATCTCTTCAAGAAAATTAGTGATACCAAGGGAACATTTCTTGCAAAGATGGGCACAATAAAGGACAGAAATGGTATGGACCTAACAGAAGCAGCAGATATTAAGAAGAGGTGGCAAGAATACACAGAACAGCTATACAAAAAAGATCTTCATGACCCAGATAACCACGATGGTGTGATTACTGACCTAGAGCCAGACATCCTGGAATGTGAAGTCAAATGGGCCTTAGGAAGCATCACTACGAACAAAGCTAGTTGGTGATGGAATTCCAGTTGAGCTATTTCAAATCCTGAAAGATGATGCTGTGAAAGTGCTGCACTCAATATGCCAGCAAATTTGGAAAACTCAGCAGTGGCCACAGGACTGGAAAAGGTCTGTTTTCATTCCAATCCCAAAGAAAGGCAATGCCAAAGAATGCTCAAACTACCACACAATTGCACTCATCTCACATGCTAGCCAGAGAAGGCAATGGCAACCCACTCCAGTACTCTTGCCTGGAAAATCCCATGGACAGAGGGGCCTGGTGGGCTGCAGTCCATGGGGTCGCTAGGAGTCGGACATGACTGAGCGACTTCCCTTTCACTTTTCACTTTCATGCACTGGAGAAGGAAATGGCAACCCACTCCAATGTTCTTGCCTGGAGAATCCCAGGGACGGGGGAGCCTGGTGGGCTGCCGTCTATGGGGTCGCACAAAGTCGGACACGACTGAAGTGACTTAGCAGCAGCACATGCTACCAAAGTAATGCTTAAAATTCTCCAAGCCAGGCTTCAGCAGTATATGAACTGTGAACTCCCAGATATTCAAGCTGGATTTAGAAAAGGCAGAGGAACCAGAGATCAAATTGCCAACATCCACTGGATCATCAAAAAAGTATGAGAGTTCCAGAAAAACATCTATTTCTGCTTTATTGACTATGCCAAAGCCTTTGACTGTGTGTATCACAACAAACAGTGGAAAATTCTAAAAGAGATGGGAATACCAGACCCCTTTACCTGCCTCCTGAGAAATCTGTATGCAGGTCAGGAAGCAACAGTTAGAACTGGACATGGAACAACAGACCAGTTCGAAATCGGGAAGAGTATGTCAAGGCTGCATATTGTTATCCTGCTTATTTAACTTATATGCAGAGTACATCATGCAAAATGCCAGGCTGGTTGAAGCACAATCCGGAATCAAGATTGCCAGGAGAAATATCAATAACCTCAGATATGCAGATGACACCACACTTAAGGCAGAAATTGAAGAAGTACTGAAGAGCCTCTTGATGAAAGTGAAAGTGGAGAGTGAAAAAGTTGGTTTAAAGCTCAACATTCAGAAAACTAAGATCATGGTATCCAGTCCCATCTGTTCATGGCAAATAGATGGGGAAACGATGGAAACAGTAAGAGACTTTATTTTGGGGGCTCCAAAGTCACTCCAGATGGTGACTGCAGCCATGAAATTTAAAGATGCTTGCTCTTGGAAGGAAAGTTGTGACCAACCTAGACAGCATATTAAAAAGCAGAGACATTACTTCCCCAACAAAGGTCCATCTCGTCAAAACTATGGTTTTTCCAGTAGTCATGCATAGATGTGAGAGTTGGACTATAAAGAAAGCTGAGAGCCAAAGAATTGATGCTTTTGAACTGTGGTGTTGGAGAAGACTTTTGAGAGTCCCTTGGACTGCAAGGAGATCCAATCAGACTATCCTAAAGGAAATCAGTCCTGAACATTCATTGGAAGGACTGATGGTGAAACTGAAACTCTGATACTTTGGCCACCTGATGCAAAGAACTGATTCATTTGAAAAGACTCTGATGCAGGGAAAGATTGAAGGAAAGAAGAGAATGGGATGACAGAGGATGAGATGGTTTGATGGACATGAGTTTGAGTAACCTCCAGGAGTTGGTGATGGACAGGGAAGCCTGGCATGCTGCAGCCCATGGGGTCGCAAAGTGTCGGACACGCCTGAGAGACTGAACTGAACTCAAAGAGGATATGCCTGTGTGTGCTCAGTCGTGTCCAGCTCTGTGTGACCCCATCGACTGTAGCCCGCCAGGCTCTTCTGTCCATGGGATTTCCCAGGCAAGAATACTGGAGTGGGTTACAATTTCCTTCTCCAGGGGAATCTTCCTGACCCAGGGATTGAACCAGTGACTTTTGTGTCTCCTGCACTGGCAGGTGGATTCTTTATCACTGAGTCACCTGGGAAGCCAACTGGTCTTAAATCTACTCAGTCCTACAGTGAGCTGTCTGCATGGCTGAGGTGGCTCCTGTCCTGTCCTCTGCTCCTGGCAGACAGACATGCCTTCAGCACAGTTAGGCAGGTACCAGAGTGTATAAAACCCTCACCAGAGCAATAGAAGGACCTTCTCCCAGCAGCTTCCAGTTGGACCAGTGCATATCAACTTCACCAGCATGGACTGTAGCCTGCCAGGCTCCTCTGTCCATGGCATTTTCCAGGCAAGAATCCTGGAGTGGGTTGCCACTTTGTACTCCAGGGGATTGGAGAAGGGCATGGTGACCCACTCCAGTATACTTGCTTAGAGAATCCCACGGACAGAGGAGCCTGATGGGCTGCAGTCCATGGGGTTGCACAGAGTCAGACACGACTGAAGCAACTTGGCTCACATGCACTCCAGGGCATCTTCCCAACCCAGGGAGCCAACCTGCCTCTCCTGGGGCTCTGACACTGACTAGTGGATTCTTTCCCAACTGCACCAAAAGATGCACCACATGTTCTTATCACTTAGGAAATTACAGCAGCTTTAGGAAGCTCTGTGCCAGGAACTGGGGACAGATTTACCTATCTATCTATCCATCTATCTACAAAGACTTTGGTTGGGCTCCAGGGTGGGGGCTGGTCACCAGAAAGATCAAGCCATGATTAGAAACTTGACATTTTTAGCCCAGCCTCCTGTGTCTTCTCTAAAGAGAGGAGAGGAGCTAGGGATGGAGTTAATAACTGACCATGCCTACAAAAGGAAGCCTCCATAAAATCCCCAAAGTACTGGATTGGGGGAGCCTCCAGGTGGGTGAACCTCTCCGTGTATAGAGAGTGTGACACACCCTGATTCTATGGGGACAGAAGAACCTATGCTCAGGACTCTCCCAGACCTTGCCCTATGCATCTGTTCATCTGGCTGTCATCTTTGTCCTTTATCACATCTTTTAATAAATGGATGAACTAAGTAAACACTTTCCTGACTTCTGTGAGTCCCTCTAGCAAATTAATCAAATCCAGAAGGCTCATGGGAAGCTATGGTCTGTAGCCAAGTGGGACCGAGGTTGCGGGTAACCTGTGACTGGTAGCTGCAGTGGTGGGGAGCAGTCTCATGGGACTGAGACTGTAACATATGGGATCTGATGACGTCTCTGGGAAGACAGTGACAGAATTAAATTGAGGACACCCAGCTGGCATTGTGGAGAATTTCTTGATGTTGGGGGAAAAAAAAATTCCACACATTTGGTGACCAGAAGTGTCCGGTGTTCTGGGCGAGTAAAGAAGACTCACAGGAGGGAAGGCTGGACTGAGTTTTTCACTTCACGGTCCCATTGGGTCCACTGCACACAATGGAAGCTTCTGTCCCGTCCACCACTGTATACTCAGTGCATAAACAATTCACATAGTGGACATTCAGCACGTGTTTTCTCATGGCTAAATAAAACAGCAGCAGGAGATTGTCTAAGAGTGAGAATGGAGAAAACAATAAGATCAATAGGAAGGAACCGGAGGTCAGCCTTTCCCTCCTGAGAATCCCCCCACCTTTGAGACAATAGCTTTTGACTCTAACAACAGCCTCTTACCTGGGCATGGGAGCCCAGCCTCATGCAGTGAATGGACCCATTAGGACACCACGTCCAGGACTTCCACCAGGATTCCTCCCTGATAATAAAATTCTCTGAAATTTACAAAATTCGAAGACAGGCCCTTGTTATTCTGAAGGACCTCAACCCTCTTCTTCCAGATTTGTTCCCTCTAATCCTGACCACCAGGACTCACTGTCAACCTATAACCTTGAACTTGCCCCACTGGCCTCTAAACTCTGATTTCCATCTTCCAATTAAGTTCAAACCTGTTTCCCAGGCAAGCTTTATTCCTGAAATTTAGCCCCTGTTATTTTTCTGGGTTATTTCTTACCCTATCTCATGTTGTTTCACGAGATCTAGAAAGGTGCCTTCTTAGAGTATATACACTAACTGAAGAAATAAGACAGATGCGACTTCAAATGACCAAACCAAATACTCATCTCAGCATTTTCCGTGGAAGCTAAGAAAGGATACCTCAGAAGCAGGTGGTAACTGCTGGAACAGGCTGATCTTGGGGAAATCATCAGGTTCCAAATGAATATTGAAAAATCAAAGGGAGAGGCAAGGAGTTGAAGTCCACAAGCAGTTAGTGACAACCCTTCAATTAATAGAGGAAATAGGAAAGACTTGTATTTGCTACAAGTTAGCTTGTTCTTAAGAGGTGCCATTTAAAACCACACTCCATAAAGAGGGTATGTGTAGGCGGATTAAGCTGAGAAAAACACTGCATCACCCTATGCCAGTGAAGCAGCCAGAACGGTCAAGCTGGGCTTATATAAAAAGGTCAACAGAAGGGAGATTCCAAGCAAATTTAAAAATAGAGATGGAAGATATACAAAATGTCACAGAGCAAAGAACTGCACCTCACAAGCTTTTCCATTGCCTTCGCACTGGGAGTCCCCCAGCACACACCTGGCAGTGTCAAGAGTAGGCCTGTCCTGTCCTATTCACGCCTGAGGTGTGTGTGTGTGCTCAGCTTAGAGGGACATCAGAGACACTTGGTTCTGACGTGCCCCAAGGTGGCCCAAAGTCAGTGGCCCTATTCCAGAGTGGGCTGGTGTCACCTGTCACCCTGTACCTACACACACACACACACACACACACACACACACACACACACATACATGCTGCAGCAAGCCAGTGATTCTTTCAAGATAGGAGTTTGGATTAAAATCTCAAGAGGGGGAGACATCATCTCCCCTCTTAAATCATCTTTATCATCTCTAAGATGATAAAAAGCAACTTCAATGTGCTTCTGATTTTCTAATAGAAATTTTGGGAAGTAAAGCGTCACAGAAATCTTTGTATTGTATGCATCAGCAAACAGCAGAGTGGGTGAGAATGCCTTGAAGGGAACTACCGGGCTTTAGAGAAATCCCTGAGAATCACTGCTTGTGTCTGCCCTTGTCTGTCCTTGGTAAGGCGTCAAAGGTGGACAGTGCTTCAGGGCCCCCAGTCAGCAAACAGCACGGAAGCCTTAGTGTTTTCGGGAAAAAAATGTGACCTCCAAGCAGTTAAGTCCCCAGGAAATCTGCCTGTATTAACCAGCTGGGTGCTGGAAAGCTTTGCCACTGCCTCAGAAAAATGATTTCAGGAACAGATGTCTGATCTCCACCTGAAAGGATTATAGAGCAAATAGCAGATTTCCCACAAGCTTAGTGAGTCATCACCGATGTCAGGCCAGGCAGTTGCTCAAATTGAAAACGTTTGAGGAAATGTAGTCAGAGGGGGACCAGCTCTGGTCATGTGGTATCTTTTTTTTAAGATTTATTTTTTAATGTGGACCATTTTAAAAGTCTTTTTTGAATTTGCTACAGTATCAATTCTGTTTTATGTTTTAGTCTTTTGGCTGAGAGGCATGTGCGATCTTAGGTCCCCAAGCAGGGATCGAACCCACATCCCCTGCATTGGAAGGTGACGTCTTAACCACTGGACCTCCGGGGAAGTCCTAAGGTCATGTTGCATCTTGATGGGGAGACAGAGCACTGTCGTCTTTGTGATTGGAATTTTAATATATTGAGATTTTTCTACAAGGATTTTAGAATGTCAAGTCTTGTTAACTGCAAATGAGAGCATTGATTCCAGAGCTGAAAATAGCCCTTCCACCTAAAAAATAAAAACAGCTTAATATTCTGACTGTCTTTACTTGGCAGCAACATGAAAAAATTTTTTTTAAGTTAGGCTCTCAAGATCGAATAGGACCTCAGAATTGGTTTAGTCTAAACAATCAAGAAGTCAGCTTCTAATACTGCCTAGGAAATTGAATTTGAGTAAAAGAGGTCGAAGTGCTATTCTGTTTTAAAATGTTTTCCCAGAAGTGCTATTCTGGGAAAAAGACCCAAACCCTCCTGAAAGGTGCAAATGGGCTTATGTGTGAATATACACATACACACAAGTGTTCACATATTTCACACACATGTCCACACATACTTTGACTCTTCTAACCCTCCATGTGTCCTCCACCTCTAAGGATGTTTAAAAATTCCTTTCAATGCGTTCACGATCCAGAAGAACAATTAAGTTAAATAGCTCTGGAGTGAGACCCAAGCTTCAATACCTTTTAAAACTTCCTCAACTGATTCCACAGTGCAACCAAGATTAAGAACTGTTATTCCAGAGGGAGAAAAGTCACTATCCGTTCATTCATTCATTTAACAAGTATATATTGAGCATTTGGTGTGTACCAGACACTATTACTAGATGCTGGGAATAAAATTAAACAAAAACCATGGTCTTAGCCTTCGTGGAATTTTTAATCTAACGAGGGGAGGTGAACCAGCTAATAGTAAATATGCTGTTTAAAACTTACTAAGTGTCCTGGAGGATAGATTATCCTCCTGTGAGCAAATGTAACAAAGTGACCTAGATGAGAGGTTAGGAAGGAGCATTTGCCATGAGTTCCTATGGTGAAGTGAACCTTGCTCGATGTTACTAGTCGTCAGGGAAATGTAGATCAAAATCACGAGGAGGTGCCACCTCACGCCTGCTGCGTCCTCAGTTGCTGAGTCATGTCCAACTCTTTGCTACCCCAAGGACTAGCTGATCAGGCTCCTCTGTCCATGGAATTTTCCAGGTAAGATTACTGGAGTGGGTTGCCATTTCCTCCTCCAGGGGATCTTCCCAACCCAGGGATCCAACCCATGTATCCTGCATTGGTGGGAGGATTCTTTACCACTGAGCCACCCCACTTCCCAGGTGACCCTAGTGGTAATGAATCTTCCTGCCGATACAGGAGACTCAAGAGTCAAGAGTTCAATTCCTGGGTCAGGAAGATCCCAGGAGTGGGAAATGTAATTCCTCCAGTATTCTTGCCTGGAAAATTCCATGTCCATGGGGCTGCAAAGAGTTGGACAAGACTGAGCACTATTTGATCTGATTTCACTATCCAATGAAATATAATACCTTAACAATTTGATATCCACCATTATTCACTTTAAAAATATGAGAAAGATCATTTTTTGACATTTGGAAATTTTACATGTTTCTTCATTCTATCTGAGCTCATATTTCTGTTCTGCTTCTCCACACACACACAAATCTATCCTAATATATTTTATGGTTAAAAATCTTTTGTGTTTGAAATTCTTTGATCATTTCATATCTATAATTAAAATATGTATAATAACTGAAAATTTGATGTTTTATTTTCTATGACCTAACATGTTTAATGTTTAAAATTTAAGGGGAGTTGCATTATCATTATAATGATGGTTAAACACACTTGATGAAAACAAAGTAAATACTTTTATAAATATTGATTATAATAAAATTATATTGAGACAACATCTTTTAGTCAGATGAATCATGATCAAACTTTTCCTATATATAGGTTTTACCACAAGCACATAATTTTATTTTTTGCTAATGAGTTAAAAATAATTTAAACGTTTTATAAGATGAAACAAGAGTTGATTGCAACTGGAATAAATATTTAATAATATGATTTGATAATACAGGTTTTAATGACCAATTCTGAAAAAGAAATACATAAAATTTTTATCTATACATTTTAGCTAATGTATCCTGAAAAAGCTTCCTGTTATATTTAAAGGAATTAATGTCATTCCTCTATATTGTTGTTTAGAGATGACTTGTTTTCCAGCTATAAAGGAGAAAAAGTACTCCTTTGAAAATTGCTGAAAAAAAAGTTTACAGTTAAATGCCTTAAGTATATTTTAAGTATTTCGTATTTCTTATCAATGCTTTACTTTTATAAGACTCTATCTCAATAGGAAATGAGAGAAGCAAATTTATTGAGCAAAATTGTCCTTTCTCCTCTGCCATCCCACGCTACTCTGAATCTGAACTTCCCTACCCAGGAATGCCACCCCCACCTTTACACAGGAACAAGATCAAAACCGAGACAAACAGGATCTTAAAGGTTCATGGCACCTCATTCATTACCCATCAGAGGAAGTCCTCCTTTGGCTTGGCACTGGGAAGTTTTTTCATTTCAGGACAATGCGCCCATAATAAGATTTTAAAATGGGTGGGACTTTCCTGGAGGTCTAGTGGTTAAGATTCTGTGCTTTCAATGCAGAGAGCCTGGGTTCAATTCTTGGTCAGGAAGCTAGATCTCGCATGCTGCAACCAAGAACCTACATGCTGCAACCCAGCTCAGCCAGATAAATAAAGAAAGATAAATAAAATATCTTAATATTTTCATCTTCAAATATTTAATCTTAAAATATCTTAATAAAATAAAAGATAAATAAAATATATATCAAGATAAATAAAGCCAGATAAATAAAATAAAACAAAGTGGGTGAGGAATATAGACAATTACTGGTCTATTCTCTATATATAGACAACACAGGTCTATTCTCTAGAAGAGAATATCTCACTGAAGATGGTTGAAGATTTGGATATTGATTTCTTTAAAACTATGCATTGTATACCTTAAAAATTTTTTTCACATTCCAGAGGTGCATATACTCCAGCTTGAAAATCACTCAATAAAATAGCTTGACTCTGCAGTAATTTCAAATACAGATCCCTATCTCAGTTCTGACATCACTGCTTGTGTGACCTTAGGCAGATTGTTGAGTCTGAGTCTCAGTTTCTCATGGGTAAAAAGGAACTAATGGACATATATCAGAATGTCATAGTGACGAATACGACAATACATGTAAAGCAACTAATGTATGACCTAGTTAACATAATGGTGGGCTCTGAATAGTTTTGATCATTATCAGCATTTTGATTTTGGTACAAGATTTGCTATTATTATTCCCCTGCAGATGGCATTGGATTAGAAGAAGAAAAGAGGCACTGAAAGAAGATCCACAACAAAACTGAGTATTTTACCAAAGGTCATGATGACCTAAGATTTCACTGATTGATAGTGGAGAAAAATTAGTGACTGAAATCAAAATCTGTTGTACAACCATTTGATGTAATCTTTATTACAGAGAATGGTGTAGTCATTCTCCATAATCCCATTGAAGTCTTTGTAAAGTCCTTTGTTTAAACATCCCTTTAAGATCCTGCTGCTGCTGCTGCTAAGTCACTTCAATTGTGTCTGACTCTGCGACCCCATAGACAGCAGCCCACCAGGCTCCCCCGTCCCTGGGATTCTCCAGGCAAGATCACTGGAGTGGGTTGCCATTTCCTTCTCCAATGCATGAAAGTGTAAAGTGAAAGTAAAGTCTCTCAGTTGTGTCTGACCCTCAGCAACCCCATGGACCGCAGCCTTCCAGGCTCCTCCGTCCATGGGATTCTCCGGGCAGGAGTACCGGAGTGGGGTGCCATTGCCTTCTCCGTTTTAAGATCCTACTGCATTATTATAATCAGGGTTCTAGTGCTAATGGATCACACAATTGGATGGACAAAAAACTTTACCAAAAAATTTCCTTGATGCAATACAGACTGGGGTCATTCTTTTAGCCTATGAGATTTGGAGGCAGGTAGATCCAGGTCAAGATCAAAAGACCTTACTAAATTATATCAGGGAGCTTGACTGATTAAAGTTTTTCCTAAACTGTAAAAAGGATATAATAACACTAACTTTTCAGAGTTAGTCAAGCAGAAGTATGTAAAACAACTAAAATACCTGATACATAGCAGGTACTCAAGAGTTAGTGTTATTAAAGAACACAAAAAGAGAAACCATAGCAAATTATCACAAAAGGCACAATGTTAAATACCATGACACATAGTCAAGGGGCTGTGATGGTTGAAAGAAAAGAGAAGAACACCTTCTTTTTTAAATTGAAATATAGCTGAAATTTACATTGACGTATATAAGTTACAGGTATACAACAGCTGCACTCCATTTATAGTTATTATAAAACATTGGCTATTTCCTCTGTGTTGTACAATATATCCTTGTAGCTGATTTTATATCTAATAGTGTGTACCTCTTATTCCCCTACCCCTTGCATAGTCCCTCCTCTCTCCCCTCTCCTCACTGGTAACCACTAGCTTCTTCTCTATATGTGTGACTCTGCTTCTTTTCTGTTACACTCACTAGCGTGTTGTATTTTTTAGATTCCCCATGTAAGTGAGATCACACAGTGTGTGTCTGTCCAACTTATTTCATTTAGCACGATGCCTTCCAAGTCCATCCATGTTGTACAAATGGTAAACTTTCATTCTTTTATATGGCTCAGTAGTATTTTATCATATATATATATGATGCCCATATGTATGTGTGTGTATGTATATACATATGTATGTATATGTATATATATACATATATGTATATATATATGTATATATATATGTATATGTATATATATGTATATATATATACATATGTATATGCATATGTATATACATACATATATATACATACACACACATACATATGGGCTTCCCTGGTAGCTGAGAAGGTAAAGAATCTGCCTGCAATATACACCAGACAGAAGGACAACTTTCAATTCTGGAAAGAGGTGATGGAGAAAGGCTGTCTGGAAGAGGAGGCACTTGAGATCGTCTTCAAAGGACCAGGTAGATTTTGACAAGCAAGATGGGAAGAACAGACATTCAGGGTAAAGGGGAGGATGAGAAAAGGGTAGAGGTGGGAGACCATAGGAATTGGTTCAAGGAATGAATAATTCAGTGCTTATAGGTGGATGATATTGAGACACACAGCTATTGCTTCATCTGTTTATGTGCTGCCACCACCCCTGCCCTGCAAACCTCAGGTGGTAAAATTGGAAAGAGAATTCGCAGCCATGGCGTGGAGATCCTTGAATTCTGGACTTAGCAGCTGTAGGTGGGAGAGTTGGAACCAGAACAACTCGGAGATCTCAGGCAGGCCCTTAACTACCACACGGAGGCAGAGAAAGGAACTGGGTTTCCATTCTTTACCTGTTCCTCATACTACCTGGGTTGGATCCTGTATAGATATATTTATTAGAGAATACTGTTCAGGGGATGTTCTTGGGCCAGCATTTCTCAAACCATCCTTTGGATGCACTGAAAACCCTTAAAGTTAACACAAACATACCACAAAATGGTCCACTGTGATCACACCAGCCTGGGAAACATGGATATCGTGTTCCTCTTTGCCAGTTACCAGTTAAATTAACATGTTAAAGATCCTGAGAAATCCTGAAACCAATGAACCATTTCCCTTGATTTAATCCAGCATTTTCCTCCTGTTTACAGCTCAGCACTGTTATCAACAGCTTATGGAACACAATTCTGTAGAACCCAGTTTAGAAAATGTATCTTAAGCAAGACTTAGGCAGGCATCTAAATTATGGTTTTGGCTAAGGATTTGGCGAGAAGCAGGGAGAAAGAGGGTGGAGGTGGGCAAGGTTGCCAGAATAGCTCTTTGGGTGTAAGTCAGCCTGAGTAACCAAGAGTCACATAGATGAGCTGCATTGTAGAAAATTAATGAGCAGATAAAAGAATTTAATCATCCTGAAATTTGGCAACTGTGAATAACACTTCCTTCCTTAAACTCCAATCCTTTAAGTTTTTTAAACACACTTTTCCAATTCTGTTTGCTAGCTCTTTTAAGAGCCAGAACTCCAGATTGCTTGCTGCTTGTTTTGAAAGACATTTCTGCAGCCTGCCCAGAAAAGGGTGTGAAATGGTTAAATACTAAAATCTAGGATCTCTGCAGCCAGAGTTCTGTTTAATACTGCTGCTCTGGCATCTCTGCCTCCTTCCCAATTTCCCAGCAGCAGAAGCCTTTTCAGTTCATATTGGAGCCACATGCATTTCTTCCCACCCAAAATCCAGAGGCTATAAAACACATCTCCCTATCTTCTATTATTCTGCCTTTTCCTCTTTCTGTTTGGCAGCCTCTGAGGCAAAAAAAAAAAAAAAAAAAAAAGAAGCAGCAGCTTGCAAGCAGCATTTTGAGAGAAACAAAGAGTTGGCAAATGATAAAAATACAGAGGGACACCTTTTTTGAGTAATAGTTACTAGTAACAGGCTGTATATTGTCACCATGTTTATTTAACTTATATGCAGAGTACATCATGAGAAACGCTGGGCTGGAAGAAGCACAAACTGGAATCAAGATTGCCGGGAGAAATATCAATAAACTCAGATATGCAGATTACACCACCCTTATGGCAGAAAGTGAAGAAAAACTAAAAAGCCTCTTGATGAAAGTGAAAGAGGAGAGTGAAAAAGTTGGCTAAAAGCTCAACATTCAGAAAACGAAGATCATGGCATCTGGTCCCATCACTTCATGGGAAATAGATGGGGAAACAGTGGAAATAGTGTCAGACTTTATTTGGGGGGGCTCCAAAAATCACTACAGATGGTGATTGCAGCCATGAAATTAAAAGACGCTTACTCCTTGGAAGGAAAGTTATGACCAACCTAGATAACATATTGAAAAGCAGAGATATTACTTTGCCAACAAAGGTCTGTCTAGTCAAGGCTATGGTTTTTCCAGTGGTCATGTATGTATGCGAGAGTTGGACTGTGAAGAAAGCTGAGCGCCGAAGAATTGATGCTTTTGAAGTATGGTGTTGGAGAAGACTCTTGAGAGTCCCTTGGACTGCAAGGAGATCCAACCAGTCCATCCTAAAGATCAGTCCTGGGTGTTCATTGAAAGGACTGATGCTGAAGCTGAAAGTCCAATACTTTGGCCACCTCATGCAAAGAGTTGACTCATTGGAAAAGATCTTGATGCTGGGAGGGATTGGGGGCAGGAGAAGAAGGGGACAACAGAGGATGAGATGGCTGGATGGCCTCACCGACTTGATGGACATGAGTTTGAGTGAACTCTGGGAGTTGGTGATGGACAGGGAGACCTAGCGTGCTGCGATTCATGGGGTCGCAGAGTCGGACACAACTTAGCGACTGAACTAAACCGGCCCTTTTTAATTAGTATTGAAAGACAGCAACTGCTCTAAGCTGTGATTGATGAATCTCAAACTCTAAGCTGAAAATCCAAACTTTGAATCACTGCCGTTAACAGAATGAAAGTTCTCTGTTAGCAACATGAGGTCCTCATATAAAAATGATATAAGCCACAATATCTTATATAACAATATAAGCCAGGAACATCTGTGGAACCTGGAACAGAACAAGCAAACAATATCAAAACAAAAACAAGTTTCCTAGACACACCTGGCCAAGGATTTCAATAATTTCTACTATGGAGGACTTTGAAATCAATTATTTCAGCCAAAATATATGGTATATACAGTATGATATAGATAATTATGCTTGACTGAGTTTATGATAAGGCAGACCACATGTAGTTAATACATACGTAATTTTAGTCATTCTGAATTAAGCTTGTCTACTGTGTTTATAAAGTTTATAGTAGGTCGGGATGGGAGACACGTGTACATCCATGACTAATTCATGTCAGTGTTTGGCAAAAACCACCACAATACTGTAAAGTAATTAGTCTCCAATTAAAACACGTAAATTAATTTAAAATAAAAATAAACACCTACGAGGGGCTGACTGTTTATCATACTCAACAGTGAAGTTCTGTTTGGTTCTTTTTTCACATCTTTCAATTTTTCAGTTTCTTAAAAAAAAAAACATAAAAAGTTTATAGTAGGGACTTCCCTGGTGGTCCACTGCTTAAGAATCTACCTTCCAATGCAGGGGGCTCAGGTTTGATCCCTGATCAGGGAACTAGGATCCCACATGTCATAGGGCAACTAAGCCTGTGCACCACAACAAGAGGAGTAAATAAGTTAAAGAAAAAATAAACTTTTCAAGATAAAAGTAAAGTCTATACTTAAATAATCCCTTTAAATACACTGTATTGATATGTTTATCTATTGCAAGTAGACTTAACTGACGATTATAGACAGTATTCAATTTTTAGAATGAAAGACAAGTAACAGTTTGCAATAGCCTTCCTTAGTCAGACTTACTCTTGTCTAATATGCCACAGTTAGTCTGAACTGTGGTGTTGGAGAAGACTCTTGAGAGTCCCTTGGACTGCAAGGAGATCCAACCAGTCCATTCTGAAGGAGATCAGCCCTGGGATTTCTTTGGAAGGAATGATGCTAAAGCTGAAACTCCAGTACTTTGGCCACCTCATGCAAAGAGTTGACTCATTGGAAAAGACTCTGATGCTGGGAGGGCTTGGGGGCAGGAGGAGAAGGGGACGACAGAGGATGAGATGGCTGGATAGCATCACTGACCTGATGGACGTGAGTCTGAGTGAACTCCGGGAGTTGGTGATGGACAGGGAGGCCTGGCGTGCTGCAATTCATGGGGTCGCAAAGAGTCAGACACGACTGAGCGGCTGAATTGAACTGAACTGAAGGCCTTATCATCCCTCCCTCCATTGTTCGGCAGGGTGTGTTATGTCACATGACTGATTTTGCCTCTGAAAAATTGCACTGCTAGGAGATGACCACTTTCTCTCTGAAAAGTGGGACTACGGATGTGTGCTCATCACTTGGTCATGCTGACTCTTTGTGACCCCATGGACTGTAGCCTGCCAGGCTCCTCTGTCCATGGGATTCTCCAGGCAAGAATACTGGAGTGGGTTGCCATTCCCTTCTCCAGGGGATCTTCCCAACCCAGGGATTGAACCTGTGTCTCTTGCATTGAAGGCAAAAGGACTATGGATACAGAATAGCAATTTTTCCATCAGCCCTTCAGAGCTGATAGCAACCTTAATAAACATCAGTAACAACCAGAAAGATACTTTATGGACACAGAGTCCTAGAGGATGCAAACAGGGGACAGAAGCATCAATGGCTATTTCAAGGACATCCTTGTGTTGCTGACCACAGGAAACAAATTTTATCTTAGAGAATAAAGGTCAGAAATAATGAGAGTATTGCCCAGAGGCAAATGACAGTTCAGGAGAGTGGGTGGCAAGAAGTAATTTCTCCTTTTCCCCCACCTGCCTCTCGCCCAATTCTGGCCACCCTTACAGCCAGTCTCTCTCACTTAGTATTTTCCTTCCAGATCATTCATTTCATTCACAGAATGCAGGGAAAACATATTCACCACAATTGAAGCGACATTGTGAGGAGTGATTACCCACTCCTGCTCTCAATGGCTTTTACTCATGGTAGACAGAGGAAAAAAACAGCTAGGACCAAGACACACATACTCTGCATGTCCTTTGCTGATGGGAAGGAGACTCCAGACAAACTCTGAACTGTAGCCCTTGTTTTCCTTCCTTTCAGGTTCCTGTTGGAAAAATATGAGCTATTGGCCCGCTCCACTAAAAGATGCCTTTCCTTTAGCTGTGATTCCTAAGGAGAAACGGGTAGTGGAAAGAAGGCTTGCTGCCCTGGAGATATATCAGAAGCATCTGGCAAGGGAGGAGGAACATTTTTACCATTAAAACTTCTCTCCCACTGTAAAGGAATTTGGTACCCCTTCATGAAGGCATGCCCAAACTTTTCCATCCTCCCCTGCTGAACATCCCTGGACTGGAGAGGCACTATTACAGATGCAGTTGCCCACATCCCTCAGCAGAGTTGAGTCAACAAAAATAGAACAAGGACCACTGCTAGAGAGACTCTTCACTCAACCTCAAAGAAGCCGAACATTTTTTGCCAGACAAATGCGGAAGCTTTGCTGGGAAGGCTGTGATGGAGGAGAATATCTGAGTGTCTGGGGCATCCAGACCGGGAAGGATGTGGAAGGCCCTGGTTGCCAGGTAATGGAAGAGCTGGAGAATACAGAGCAATAAGCCAGCAGCAAGGGTAGCAACACAAAGATTGGTTAAGGGTCCTGCCTAGGAATGAGGTTTGGAGTGATGGTCAGAGGCAGGAAAGGAAGAGGAGATACAGTGCTTGAAAATCTGGGCTGGAGTAGAGTTGAGCAGAGCTGGGAGCTGGCAGAGAGGAGTGTCCAGTGGATGTGAATGTCCAGCCGTTTCCAAGGTGAGACTCCGGCTTGATGTGGCCCCTGTGTTCCCTCTGACAACAAGCTGACCAGAACCCCTCACACTTGGGGAGCAGCTCTGCTCAGAGGCTTTACCTCATCACCCACAGGCCCCAGGTACCCCCTCAGCATCCTTAAGAAGATCCCTTTACTTAAGGAAAGGAAGGCATACTTTTCTACTCTTGCATTTGGTCTTTGATAGGAAATAGAGTTGACCCGTGAACAGCATGGGGTTTGGACTGCCTGGGAACACTTAATGGATTTTTTTTCAATAGTGAATATCACAGTATGGTCTGTGGTCATTGAATCGTCAGATATGGAACCGTGAAAGGGGGGAACCAGGGCAATGGAGGGCCAGCTATAATTTAACACAGATTCGATTCTGTGAGGATCAGTAGCCCTAAGCTCTGTGTTGTTTAAGGGTCGATATTACTGCAAACTTTGTGTTGTTAGGGCTTATTTTTACAGCAAAACAATTCGGCTTCTCTCTATGTTGGATTTAATCCCCCATATAAAAAGTCTGACATTGATATGGAAACTGTGCTCCTGTCCCAGCTCCAACCAGCATCTCCCTGTGAACTCAAAGGCAAAAAACATCTAAGCTACTCATTCCCTTCCCATCCCTCAACTCTGCAAACCTCACTCTTTACCTCCTCTTCAGCTTTGTGCAGATATAAAGGATGACAAGATGAAATGCTTGTTGAACAAACGCCTCCAGACAAGAGTGCATTGCCATGGACATCTGATGGCCAGAGCTTAACCGCTGTGATCTAAGGAGTGGCAGGACTCAGGAGGCATGTTTTGGCTCGTGTTTTGCAATGCTGTGCTGTGTGTCTCAGTTCCCATTTATATTTTACTCTATGAGACAGATTTAAGCTAGAAGAGCTACTGACCCAAAGCCTCCTAGATTTGGACCACTGCTTTCTGGGATGCTATCTGTATCTTTGAACACACTTCCTCGAATGAACTAAACCTAGATCTCCATGGTCTTTCCAAAAGGAGAAAGATTTCTTTACTTTCAAATCATGAGGGATCAATACTTTGCTCAGGGAAAGCAAAGGAAAATAAGTAAGATTAAATTGAGTGGTATAGGGTTCTTGGGCAAGATTTCTGCCATATATCTCTGGCCTCTGTCTTGAACTGCCACAATAAACACAATTACTGCCCTTAATTATAACATGTATAAATTAATGAATCCTGCAAACATGAAGAATTGAGCCTTCTCACTTCCCTGCCTGAGCAAAATGTGAAATTCTTGATGAAATTATCAAGATATCACTTAAGGTCAGTGTTAATTATAATTAATTTGCTATGAAGTAACTTGGTAGACAAAATTATCCCTTCTTCCTACAACTTTTATGAAAATAAAATGCTATATATGCATTGTGACCTGTCAGTAGAAAGATGTCAATTGTTTTATATTGGGACTGCTCAGATGGTCAGTCATGTCTGACTCTTTGTGACCCCATGGACAGTAGCCTGCTAGGCTCCCCTGCCCATGGGATTTCCCAGGCAAGAACACTGGAGTGGGTTGCCATTTCCTTCTCCAGGGGATCCTCCCACCCTAGGGATCAAACCTGCATCTCTTATATCTCCTGCATTGGCGGGCAGATTCTTTACCACTAGCGCTACCTGGGAAGCCCTACATTGGGATTCAGTTCGGTTCAGTCGCTCAGTCCCTCTCTTTGCGACCCCATGAACCATAGCACGCCAGGCCTCCCTGTTCATCACCAACTCCGAGTCCACCCAAATCCATGTCCATCAAGTCAGTGATGCCATCCAACCATCTCATCTTCTGTCATCCCCTTCTTCTCCTGCCCTCAATCTTTCCCAGGATCAGGGTATTTTCAAATGAGTCAGCTCTTCGCATCAGGTGGCCAAAGGATTGGACTTTCAGCTTCAGTAGCAGTCCTTCCAATGAACACCCAGGACTGATCTCCTTTAGGATGGACTGGTTGGATCTCCTTGCAGTCCAAGGGACTCTCAAGAGTCTTCTCCAACACCACAGTTCAAAAGCATCAATTCTTCAGTGCTCAGCTTTCTTTATAGTCCAACTCTCACATCCATACATGACCACTGAAAAACCATAGCCTTGACTAGATGGACATTGGGATTATCAATTTCCAAATGATTGGAATAGAATAGAATGTGTACAAAAATCTCCTGAGTATAATTTGGCCTTTCTAGTTATGGAAAAGATACTTAAGAGTTGTCATAAGAATTCCTTGAAATGGGGGTGGGGTTAAAGTGACATTTGGAAAGTGCTCTTGATTTCAAGTTGTTTTAATGCTGTAAGTAAAGAATAAAGGTTAAATATCTAGAAATAAAATATATCAACCTCTTTACAAAGGCATCTATATGACAGCTCCAAGGCGTTCTCTCTCAAATACCTCTGAGATGCTTGATAAATACACACACAAAAAAAGATAATGACCACCACCACCTAGAACTAGTACTTACTCAATAACTATGCGACATCTTTGTATGGTGACATATTGTTACTAGACTTCTTGTGGTGATCCGTTGAAATGTACAGAGATACTGAATCACTGTCTTGTGTAACAGGAACTAGCATAGTGTAGTAGGTCAATTATACTTCAAAACAAAGTCAAAGAAAAAGAGATCAGATTTGTGGTTATCTGCAGGAGGTAGGGAAACTGGATGAAGGTGATCAAAAGATAAATACTAGGGATGTAACATATCAATACAACATGATAAACATAATTAACACTGCCATATATTATACATGAAAGTTGTTAAGAGAGTAAATCCTGAGAATTCTCATCACAAGAAAAAATTTTAATAATTTGATCTATATGAGATGTTAAACATTGTAATAATCACTTCATGATGTGTGTAAATCAGATCATTATGCTGTATACTTTAAACCTACACAGATATCTATTATATCTCAATAAAACTAAAAGAAATATATTTTTTAAATAAAAATAGGACTTACAATCATGCTACCACATCTTGGAGATATTTCTATTAATCATGAAGCTGATGAAATTCAATTTACAAAAGCAATCAGTGGTCCATGGTTACTTTGCTGCTAAAAGCCTAGCAAACATGTTGATCTGAACGAAAATAGTGAAAGTGAAATTCGTGTCTGACCCTTTGTGACTCCATGGACTGTACAGTCCATAGAATTCTCCAGGCCGGAATACTGGAGTGGGTTGCCATTCCCTTCTCCAGGAGATCTTCTCAACCCAGGGATCAAATCCAGGTCTCCCATACTGCAGGCAGATTCTTTACCATCGAAGCCACTGGAAGCCCAAAAGAAAATAGGAAGATGCTTTATGATTTTTCTGAGTTCTGCCTCCTAGTTTGAAATGGCAAAGTTGGGGCTAATCAGAAAATCGGGCAGAAAAATCCAGGGGTAGACTGGGGTGGTGGGACATGGTTAGTGAAGTCCTGGGGCAGATTATCAGGACAGCAGCTCATTCAATACAGTCTACACTATAGCTCCCTTATGGTTTTTACACACGCGGTCAAGATCTATTACGATCCTCAAGATCTCTAGATTGTGGGCACCTGAGGACAAGAATTTTGTTCCTGGTTCACTGTAACATCTCCAGAATCTAGTGAAGTTATCAGGCACACAGATATACTCCAAAAGTTATTCAATGGAAGAAAGAGAAGGAATAAAGGGAAGGAGGAAGAATAGAAAGCTGCTTACATCCAACAGTAAGATTCCAACACCTCTTGGGAAGACACTTGGTCTACAATGTTTTCTCATAATTAGAAAGAACTTTAAAGTACAAACCTTTTTCTGGGGAAATTGTTTCAAAACAAACCTCTTCTATTACATCTACACTGTAGTATATCTAACAAGTGGTGTGGTGCTAGTTACATACCCCACTACCTGTTATAAACTTGTCTATATTTGAAAACTATGCTTATGTAGTCTTCCTTTAGAATTTTAAAATCACCCTCCCCTGTACTTATTCTTTGGTAATCATAAGTTTGTTTTCTATATCTGTGAATTTGTCTTCTATGTCTGAGTTTCTGTTGTAAATAAGTGCATTTGTAACTTTTTTTATACCTACATTCTTTTGATGACCCCTGTCCTATGCCATATTATCCTCCTGGGATTCTTAGATCTAATTAAAATATATTTAGTAGGGAAGGACATTCCAACCTGATCCCTGATCCCCTTAGGGGATATTCTTTCAGGAAATAAACTGAAACCTCCCAGGCTTCTTGCCACATACCCCCAAACTCCATCTGCAACCCACTCTTTGCAACCCCATGGACTGTAGCCCACCAGGCTCCTCTGTCCATGGGATTCTCCACTCAAGGAAGGAAATCCAAGAACCCAAGAGATACCCAGTCAAACATTGTGTCATTCATCTCAGAGACCAAATAAAGACCTTTGCAGTAAATATGCATGTGACCAACTCTTTGCGACTCCATGGGCTATAGCCCACCAGGTTCCTCCATGGGTTTTCCCAGGCAAGAATACTGGAGTGGGTTGCCATTTCCTTCTCCAGGGGATCTTCCCAACCCAGGGATTGAACCCGCTTCTCCTCTGTCTTCTGCATTGGCAGACAGATTCTTTACCACTGTGCCACCTGTGAAGCCACCTGGGAAGCAGTGAATGTAAAGATGTCTATAATGAAAATGAGATAAATGAACCTCTACAGTAGTACTGCCAGGGCTACTATTTCAAAAGAAGTAGGGTAAAAATTGTGTTCAAGGTCAATGAAAAAGCAAAACTAGTTCTCTCCATGGTGGGGTATGATTGCTTTTGGGTAATTTAAGATGAATTAGCCATGGGGATTCACTGGGGATTCCCAGGTGGCACAGTAGTAAACAATTTGCCTGCCAATGCAGGAGATGCAAGAGACACAGGTTTGATCCCTGGGTCAGAAAGACCCCCTGGAATAGGAAATGGCAACCTGTTCTAGTATTCCTGCCTGGAAAAATCCCATGGACAGAGGAGCCTGGCGGGCTACAGCCCATGGGGTTGCAAAGAGTCAGACATGACTGAGCATGCCACACAGCCATGGTTATTGCAGCTGGAAAGAAACTGGGGTGGTGTCAGCTCACAAGTGAGCCAGCCTGGTATACATGCTAAGTGGCTTCAGTTGCGTCCCACTCTTTGCGACCCCATGGACTGTGGCCCACCATGCTCCTCTGTCCATGGGATTCTCCAGGCAAGAATACTGGAGTGGGTTGCCAAGGCCTCCTCCAGGGAATCTTCCTGACTCAGGGATTGAACCTGAGTCTCTTATGTCTCCTGCACTGGAAGGCGGGTTCCTTACCACTAGTACCACCTGGGAAGCCCAGAGCCAGACTGGAGCCCCCACTTACTTCTCTATCCGAGTTGAGCTGAGATGAAGGTTGAGTTCAGCAATGCCCACCCCCTCCCTTCAGAGCCAGCAGAAGCCCACAGGGAAGATTTCACTGACTCTGATTGGAGCCCCAGGTGGCTGAGTGGGTGTAAGACAAGAAGGATTGGGCCTGGGCCTCCCTGAATCTGTGGGGAAGTACAGCATCCCCACAAGAAGAAAGGGGCCTTAAAGAGAATATTCTTCATGTGGGAAGAACACAGGAATAATTGGAGAGGAGATGAAAGACCACTCAGTGAGGCTCAGCACTGTCCTCAGCTCACTCTGTCTCATCCAACCCTATACCTTTATAGTGGAGGCAGTTAGCCAAGGAAACTCACACCTTCTGATCCTACACCCTGTAAAATATTGAGGTACTGGTTCAATGCTTCGTTCACAATTCAGCATGTGAGTTTGGTTTGGGGAGGATGAAAAGGATAATACTGAGGACTTCTACTTGACCATCCCCTGAAGATTGCAAACCCCTACTTGCCTTAACATCTCTCAGGTGGAGAGTTAGTTGATTGGTGAGTCTGCTTAAAGGTCTGGCAGGGTTCATGGGTAAGCTTTCTCCAGGGAAGAAAGGAAGAGGCATTCCCTACAAGACAGAAAGGAAACATGCCCAGAAACTCTTTTCAACAAACTCTCCTGCTATGCACTTTACAAACAAGGAAAGGACAAGAGAGGATAACTAACCCTCCTTGCATCTTAGGACTTAGGTCCTTAACTCTTAGTGTTCAAGGAAAGAAGTTTGGATGGGCACATGAGATAGACTCAAAATAGCCACAAGGGCTTTAAATTCTCACATGAGAAGATAGAGGATTTTCCCATTCTCTACATCTGGACTGGACTTGAGACCACCTTGACCTATAGAAAGTGGGAAAAATGATACTCTGCCAGTTTGAGCCCAGGCCTCTAGAGACCTCAGCTTCAAATCATCTTCCCCCTAAATAGATACCATGTGAACAAGCCCACAGTAACCTCCTTGAAGGTGAGAACCATGTGGAAAGAAAGGTCTTGGGGATGCTTACACCACGTGGAGCAGAGAAGAGTCACCTGGTGTGAAAGCATGTCTGGAAATTCTTAGATACAAGTGTGGCAGAGTTTAATTGCCTTCCCCCTTGAAAATGGGTTGGCCTTACTGACTCACTTTTAATAAATATGATGCAGTGAAATTGACTCTGCATGACTTCTGAGATTAGGTTAGAAAAAACAATACAACATCCACAGGCCTCTCTCTCTTGCGAAACACATCATGGAAGCCCTGAACTGACAACTGAGAAGTTTGGCTACCTGGAAGCCACCACATGAAGAAAACACACGGTGAGGTCACATAGAAACAAAGCAAGGAGCTGCCACTGCTTGAGTCTGCTCAGCATCAACCAGCAGACATGTGAACCCCCAGACTTCCAGCCACTCCAGGTTGGTGCCAGGTAGAGCAGAAATGAGCTGGTCCTGCCATGCTCTACTGAAATTGCAGATTTATAAGCAGAATAAAGGTTTCCCCAATGGCTCAGCAGGT